>NC_081416.1:16502235-16805235 GCF_949786415.1 Peromyscus eremicus
GTGTTCGACACAGAAAAGACCAGCAGAGGTCCTATCCCACCCATAGCCAGTAGGCTAAAGGCAACTGAGTGGCAAGTACTCTTATCCTTAGCCATCTTGATGGCCTGGTGGTAATTTTTTTTTTTCATTTATTGAATTCAAAATATATGTGTGAGTGAGAGGATTGTTTTAAGGCAGTTATATTAGACTCTTACTAAAAATTGTATTTTAGTTTATGAGTAGTTTCTCCTCTTGTCTGGTAGCTAGTCTGTGTGAGCTAAAGAAGATTTAAAGTGGCATAATAAGGTCACAGTTATGATTGTGGTTCATAGATGTGCCAGTCTGACTTCACGTGTTTTGTGGTCAAAGATCATATTCTTTATTTCTGTTCGAGGTCTTTGGACCACAAACTACTAGACAAAGTACCAAACCCAGAGACAGGATTTGGAGAAAGAAATAAGGCCACCTGCCTTGAGTACAAATTTGAGGGACTCTTCAATTTAATCAAGATAAATAATATTTTATGTAATTAATTTTGGGGGGCCATTGTCTTAATTTTCAGTTGTTATGACAAAACATGATCAAGACAACTTATAAAAGAAAGTGTTTAAGTAGGGGCTTACAGTTCTGGAGAGTACATGACCATTATGATGGGGAACATGGGAGTGGGTGGGCAGGCTGGAGTGATAGCTGAGAGATTACATCCCGATTCGTAAGCATGAGTCAGAGGGAGCAACTGGGAATGATGCGGGCTTTTGAAATCTAAGCTGGCCACCAGTAACACACCTCCAATAAGGCCACACCTCCTAGTCCTTCCCAAACAATTCCACCAACTGGGGAACATAGGCGCCTGTGGGGGCCATTACTTATTCAAGCTGCCACGCATGGTGACACACACCTTTAATTCCGGTGTTTGGGAGGCAGAAGTGGGTTTCTTTGTAAATCAGACCAGTGGCACTTTTCTTTAGTGACTTAGTGAATGAATAAACATCTTGTATTTAGAATTAAATACTACATGCTTAGCTAACATGATAGATGGTTATGGATGGAGCCAAGACAGTGACTGCAGAAAGTGTTCTTATTGTGATGAAGCCACTGACACTTACCTATCTCTGTCTAGTGCTGGTTCCCATTCTCTGTAAGTAAACATACCTTTATTTTCTGATGGTATTGGTAATGCAATTTTATATGCTCACTATTCAAACTGTAGTTAAGTGACTATTTTATACTATTGAATTTTATTCAGAGATATGTCCTATGATACATAATAGGAATATATTAAATTTCAGAAAATTGCCTATCATTTTAAAGGCTAAAATCTGATTTTTTTTCTATAGATATGATGAAGTATTAGAATTATTAAGAACATTACTTAAGCTTATTTTTTTTACAAAAGCATTTTCTTTAAGTTACAAAGCAGTAGAGGCAAGCATGGTAGCACATATCTGCACCGGTATTCTAATCCAGCATTTAGGAGACTGAGGCAGGAGCATCACAAGTTGGAGGCCAACCTGATCTACATAGCCTGGCTTCAGGTAGATTAGAGCGATGGAGGATAGTGATAGTTGTGATAGATTGGTTGATAGGTAAATGGAGTTGTGCTAATTTATTTACTATATCAATTACTCAGATACACTCCTTCACCCCTCAAAAAGTCCTTATACCTTTAGATGCTAGGGGAAATGGAAATGGTTTGTGTCGGTAAAACAATTAACAATTGCCAGGTGGTGGTGGCGGCGGTGGCGCACACCTTTAATCCCAGCACTCGGGAGGCAGAGGCAGGCGGATCTCTGTGAGTTTGAGGCCAGCCTGGTCTACAGAGCGAGATCCAGGACAGGCACCAAAAAAAAAAAAAAAAAAAAAAAAAAATTGACAACTCAGGGAAGTTGTTTGTTCAAGACAAGGGCTGGTGAGATGGCTCAGTGAATGAGGGATATCGGTAGATAGTGTGATAGCTGTGTGTAAGAGTAATTGATAGAGGATAAATGGAGCTATGTAAGTTTAGCTTAGGAATTTCATTTATTCAGATAACCCCCTCCAAAAAATAAAGTCATTATACCATTCAAGTGTTAGGAGAAATAGTTGAGGGGAGTTTAAGATGAGGCCAGTGAAGGTAGTTCATTGTGTGAGGGTGCCTGCCATTAAGCCTGGAAGTCTGAGTTTGATTCTCAGGACTCCTGGTGGAAGAAGAGGGTTGACTCCTGTGCGTGTCCTCCGTGTACACGTTGCAGTGCGTGCACACACAAGTGAAAATTTAAAAAAGTCAGTAGGGGCAAACGAGTGAGTATCAGTATCCAAAGTTTAAGAAACTATTTGAAAATGAGGCAGAGCCAGGCAGATCTCTGTGAGTTCGAGGCTAGCCTGATCTACAGAGAGAGCTCCAGGACAGGCTCCAAAGCTACAAAGAGAAACCTTGTTTCGAAAAACCAAAAAAACAAAAAAAAAAAAAAAAACTTCTGTGACTTATGATACTTTCTAAATTTTAATTCTTAACCTTTCCTTTACTATAAATTGGAAGAAATAACTTCAATTACAAAGTTTCTTTTAGCATTCTGTGTTGCTTCCTAAAACTACGGCTCTGTTCTTTAGAGCAACTGATGACGCTCATCTCTGCTGCACGAGAATATGAGATAGAATTCATCTATGCTATATCACCAGGATTGGATATCACCTTTTCTAACCCCAAGGAAGTATCAACATTGAAACGCAAATTGGACCAGGTAATTCTTTTTTATTTTTCCTGACTTATTACTGAAATGGAGTTTTCTTAATTGCTTTATGGTGTTAAAAGGAAATCAAATTGATACTTTATTTCTGTAGCTATTACTTTCATAATTCTGGGTAGAGAAATATTTGTCAGTCAAAAAACTAGAATACCAGTGAGATCCGCCTGCCTCTGCCTCCTGAGTGCTGGGATTAAAGGTGTGTGCCGCCACCGCATGCTTTATTCTTCAAGCAAGGATTCATACTGGTGCCATGACATGGCTAGTAAAACTTTAACGTAGACGCAGTGTGTGGCCACTCATTATATTCCAGCATTTGAAGTCTGAAGTAAGAGAATTGCTAAGAATTTGAGGCCAACTTGGCCTACAGTGTGAGATCCTCTCTAAAAAAGGGGAAGGAGGCTGCAGAGACAGCTCGGTGGTTAAGAGCACTGGCTGCTCTTCCAGAGGACCTGGGTTCAGTTCCCAGTACCCACGTGACAGCTCATGATTATCTATAACTGCAGTCCCAGAGGATTTTGTGCTCTCTGCTGGTGTCTGCGGGCATAGCATGCATGTGGTGCACAGACATACATACAGGCAAACTCATACACATAAAATAGATCTTTAAAAAAAAAAGGAAACTAGGAGCCAGTGCAGAGATGGCTTGGTGAGTAAAAGCTCTTGCTTCAGGAAGGAGCCTGGAGATCTGAGATTGATTCTTGAAGCCTACGTTTAAAAACCTGGATCCAGTGGCTTGAATCTGTAATCTCAGCATTCCAACTAAGAAATTTGGTGGGTGCAGGAGAATTACCCAGAAGCTCACTGGGACAACTAGCTTGTAGTAGTACATAGCATGATGGCAGCAGTAGAGACCCTGCCTCAATGAGGTGGAAGAGAATTCAACTCCCAAAAGGTTTTGGTATGTCTGCCACGTGTGCAGTGTGGTACGTACTCCGTACACACAGTAATTAAAAAAATGTAAGGTTGGGTTTGGCATGGCTCTATGTTTACCAGGCTCTAGCTTCAATAACCATATTCCCCCAATTTTAAGATAACTTTTCCTGAAGGAACTTTTAAGAGGAGGTTAATTACCTGTTAATCAAATGGTGTTCATTCTGATGCCTAGTTAGGCCTTTCTGAAAAGGAATTGTTTAGAATTAGTATGCTTTCCAAGACTAGAGCAAGGCCTAACTAGTTCATAGATTGAGTATACTTGTTCATACTTCTATAATTTTATGAATTTCTTGGATTTTCTAGGATAGGTTGCCTTGTATAAACATTGTTGGAACGTATACTCCTTTTAGTCCAAAATGAAAATTGGGTCTCAAGATACTATCTATATTAACTTAGAATTGCTGCCAGTGAAAGTGTAAAAAGATCAGATATGCTTTGATATTCCAAGGGAAATATTTGACTTTGAGATAACTGTTAGTATATATTTAAAATATTTTTCCTTTCTCTGAGGTGAACTAATAATTGTGTTGGTTTTTCTTTTCTAAGGTCTCACAGTTTGGGTGCAGGTCATTTGCTTTGCTCTTTGATGATATTGACCATAATATGTGTGCAGCAGACAAAGAGGTGTTCAGTTCTTTTGCACATGCACAAGTTTCTATCACAAATGAAATTTATCAGTACCTAGGAGAGCCGGAAACGTTCCTGTTCTGTCCTACAGGTATTGTATATAATAATTCAGTATTTAGTTAGTGTTGGATCCATGTAAGCCAGGGATGGTGGCAAATCCCAGCACTCAAGAGGCAGAGCAAGTAGATCTCTATGAGTCCGAGGACAACCAGTGCTGTCTTGAAAAACCAAAGTGGGGGGAAAAAGATCCTCGTAGTGGACCTATTACATCCTTCCCTTCGTGTATAAAAGCGATTTTTTTTAGAAGACATTTCTCAAAGTCTTAACATAGGAAAAATTTAGGACCTCGTATTACCAAAGTAAGCTGGAGATTTTATGTACTTATTAGTATTAGAAGGGTGTAAACATTACATTGTCCAGGTTAAAGGAGGAGAATCGTGTTATCAAATGAAAACTGGGGAAAAAATGGAATTTACATGATTTTGACTTATTCACGTCTCCCTCCCTCCTCCTTGTTCCCTTTTTCTGCCCATGGATTTCTACCCTTTCACTTCTCCACTCACCTGGGTTCTATTTCTAGTAGTCAGAATAGAGAATATAACCACTGTGCCACTTAATTTTCTTCCATTGAAAATGTTTTAATCTTTCACCTCCCATGATTCACCTCCATAAACTTTACTCACATTTTTGTTTTGTTTTGTTTTGTTTTGGAAACAGGGTTTCTCTGTGTAGCCCTGGTTGTGCTGGAACTTGCTCTGTAGACCAGGCTGGCCTCCAACTCCCCAGAGGGAGGTTTGCCTGCCTCTGCCTGGGTTAGGTGTGGACCACCACTGCCTAGCTCACTTTTGTTTGTTTTGCAGGAAGAGATGTTAGTTGTAAGAAATAACTTCTTCAGAATTCTTTGCTGGTGGGGATGTTGGGTTTGGTCTCATGTATCACAGGCTAGCAAGTTGGGTATTAAAGTTGGGGTGATGTGCATATATCACCATGTCAGGCTTTTTTTTTTTTTTAAAAAAAAAGCTTAAATTTATGTAAAATCTTATAAAATAAATACATTTCTAATGACTGGGATTATAAGGATGGCTTGATACTACTACTGAAAATTTCAGGATTTTGTTTTTGAGGTACAGGCTCTCTTGATGCCGAGTCAGTCTGTGGTACATAGGAAGACCTTGGGGTTTTTTTGTTTTGATTTAAAAAAAAAAAAACCATGAAGATGAATATCAGTAATCCAAGTGCTAGGGAAGAGCAGGGTCAAGGAGAACCATTGCCAGGTTGAGGCTAGCATAGCCTACTTAAAGACCCTGTTCCCAAGAAAACAAAAAAGAGACTGAATCTCCATATAATGAAGGCTGGTCTGTGATGTCAGTATATCTAGCCTAGAGTGGCCTTCTGTGAACAACTGCCATGGGCTCTGGAGTTAAGATAACAAGCAGGCCCACCACTCAGTTTGAATATCTGATTGTATGAACTATTATTTGTAACATCTGCTTAAGTTTACTCCTTTTATGTCTGATAAAGAGCCTTTTACCATTTGAATAAAGATAATATAGAGCTTTTAAGCATTTTTCTCAGTTTCAATCCTGACTTAATTTTCTCCCCCTCTGCATTCAGAATATTGTGGCACTTTCTGTTATCCAAATGTTTCTCAGTCTCCTTACTTAAGGACTGTGGGTGAAAAACTTTTGCCTGGAATTGAGGTGCTTTGGACAGGTAAGTCTTCAAGAATTGTATAACTTATTATAGGACTTAAAGAACAACTGATTGTTCTTATAAGGTGAATAGTTATGTCTTGAGACAGGGTCTCCTGTATTCCAGGCCTGAAATTTGCTGTGTAGTCAAGGATGACCTTGACTTTAATGATCCTCCTTTTTCTACCTCCTGAGTGCTGGAAATAGAGCTGTATCCATTATACCCAGTTTGTGTGGTGCTGAGGGCCAAACAACGACTCTTGCCAATTTAGCTAGATCCCTAGAGTCCTGGGAAACTTCTGTTTTATAAAATGGGTAAAAGGATGTGTTGCTATGCTAGTTTAGAAAAGAAAAGGGGGGGGGGGCTGGAGAGATGGCTCAGCGGTTAAGAGCACTGGCTGTTCTTCCAGAGGTCCTGAGTTCAATTCCCAGCAACCACACGGTGGATCCCAACCATCTGTAATGAGATCTGGCGCCCTCTTCTGGCATGTAGGCAGAACACTGTATTCATAATAAACTTTTTTTTTAAAAAAAAAAAAGAAAAGAAAAGAAAATGGGAGCTGTGCACCTTTAATCGCAGTACTTGGGAGGCACAGGCAGGTGCATCTCTGAGTTCAAGGCCATTCTGGTCTACATAGTGAGTTCCAGGACTACATAGACTCTGTCTCAAAAACAAAAACCAGGAAAATTAAAAAAAAAAAAAAAATGAGCAACTGGGTGAGATTGGTGCATACTGGTTGTCTCAGCACTTGGGAGACCAAAGTAAGAGAATCATGAGATTGAAGCCAACCTTATAAATGCATGCGTGAATGAAGAGAAAGGAGACAAGGAAGCTGGGATGTAGCTTAGTAGTGTATCTGTCTCATCAGCCTGCTAACCATGAAACCCTGGTTTAATCCCCATCGCTGCAAAAAACTGGGGGTGGGGGTGGGGGATGAAGATGGGTGGAGAGAGAAATTTACAGGATACTGTGTACACAAGGAAAACATGTAAAAGCTGCTTATGTGTTTTAAAATTTTTAAGCATGTTTATTGTCTTGTGTACGTGGTATTTATGTGTAATTGCATGTGTCACAGCACGTGTGTGGAAGTCAGAAAATAGCCTCTGATGCTATTGCTCCCCTTCCACCATGTGGGTGGGTCCTGGGGAATCAAACTTAGGTCATCAAGTTTGGGGCCGTGCTTTCATCAGCTGAGTCACCCCCACCCTTATTTTCTATAAAGTTAGACTGATTTATGAGAGAGACTGTATGTGTGTGCCCCCCCATCCCCCGTAGCATAAGTATGTAGGTCAGAGGACAGTTTAGGGAGCTGAAGCCATTTACCATGAGGGTTCTGGCAATTAAATTCAGGTCACCAGGCTTGGCAGTGAAGCATTTTTATACACTGAGTCATGTCACTGGCCTTCCCAGCCCTTATTTTATCTCTTTACATTTTTTTTTTATTACATTTATTGTGTGTGTGTGTGTGTGTGTGTGTGCGCGCGCGCGCGCGCGCATGCATGCATGCATGCATGTAGAGATCGGGACAACGTGTTCTCTCCTTCTACCCTATAGGTTGTGGGATTGAACTCAGGTTGTCAAACTTGCCTTTTAGATTTATTGTGTTTTTTTATGTATACTTTGCCTGCATGTGTATATGTGCACCTAGTGCATGCCTGGTGCCTATGAAGGGATCATCTGATTCTGGAACTGGAGTTAAGGATGCTTGTGAATCACCATGTGGGTTCTGGAAACCCAACCTAGGTCCTCTGCAAGAGAACAAATGCTCTTAGCCACTGATCCATCTGTCTATCTAGCCTTGCTACAGTAGATTTTTAAAGAAACACATAGAAAGTTCTCCAAATAAGGAAATTCTTTAACAAATTATTTCTAGGTCCCAAAGTTGTTTCAAAAGAAATTCCAGTGGAGTCTATTGAAGAAGTTTCTAAGATCATCAAGAGAGCTCCAGTGATCTGGGATAATATTCACGCTAATGATTATGATCAGAAGAGGCTGTTTCTGGGTCCCTACAAAGGAAGATCCACAGAACTCATCCCACGCTTAAAGGGAGTGCTGACTAATCCCAATTGTGAATTTGAAGCTAACTATGTAGCTATCCACACCCTTGCCACTTGGTACAAATCAAACATGAATGGAGTTAGAAAGGATGTAGTGATGAGTAAGTATCCTGTATTTGATGATGGACTTTTAGGGGAGAGGTATATTCAACTGGAGCTATTGGTAAGTATGTATTCCTTTATTATCACAGTTAAAGCTTTTATTAAAATGTGTTTTCATTTCTCATAGTCATAAATATATAATAAAAGCCCTGAGTGGCCTTAGATAAGTCTTCTTTTTCCCCTCAAAGTCCCTAATAGAGTTCTTGTTTTTTTCTCAGGAGACAGGATTTCTCTGTGTAGTTTTGGGCCTTTTCTAGAACTCACTTTGTAGCCCAGGCTGGCCTCGAACTCACAGAGACCGCCTGCCTCTGCCTCCCAGTGCTGGGATTAAAGGAGTGCGCCACCACCTCCCGGCCCTAATAGAGTTTTAAGTGAGAATGTTGGGTTTTATTGATATGCATTTAATTATATTGTGTGGCAGATGCATCTTCCTGGTATTGAGAGTGAGAGTAGAAGGAATAAAATGTACCTACTTTTGAAAAACATGTAGGTTGGAGAAGACATGCAGGATTTAGTGTTTCTAGTAAGATAATGTTTATCTACAGAGTGTTACCAGTGGAAAGAATGATAACCTGAAGTGTTGATAAGCAGTTTGACAGGTATTTGAGCTGAATCAAATAGAGTTGCTGCACATAAAGGGTCATGGACTCAGGGGAAAATATTGGTCATAAAAATTTTGAAGTTGGAGCATGCCAGATGGCTTAGTGGATTAAAGGTGCGTGCTAGCTGTGCAAGTCTAGCAACCCGAGGTTGAGTATCTGTTATCCATATACTGGAAGGGGAGAATTGACTCCACAGTTCCCTCTGATCTCCGTAGTATGCCAAGGATGTGTGGTATGTTGTCTATTCTCATTCTCTACCCCTCTTGAAAATTTTGTTTTGTTTTTCGAGACAGGGTTTCTCTGTGGAGCCCTGGCTATCCTGGAACTTACTCTTTAGACCAGGCTGGCCTCAAACTCACAGAGATCCACCTGCCTTCCTCTGTCTCCCAAGTGTTGGGGTTAAAGGTGTGCCAGCACTGCCTGCTCCCCTCTTCCAATTTTTGATTCCATTAATGAGTTCTTTTATGGCTTGGTTATTGCTGTCTCCTTGACCCCAGTAAAAGACACAATTAGGAGTATTATCTCCATCCCTTCTGCATGTGTGGCATTTAACTCCACATCTTTTAAGACAGATGTTAGATTAGCCAAACTCAGCTGTGCAGGGAAATAAGAAAAGACTTTATGCTCAAAAGCAAGACTGTTAAGTTTCTCTTCTTATACTTTAATGAATTATTAATAATGAAATTATAAGTACCTGAAGACTCAGGTGTGTTTTCTTTATGCAAAGGATGGTGTAAAGCTTTTAATTAACGTTACCATCTCATTATTGGTACTTAGTGGACTTTTATGACCAGCTTTTCCAATGATTCTAACATGCTTGCTTTAGTTGGAACCTTGAGCAAGTAGGTGACTCTCTAGATGGTTATTGGAGGATCTTGTATTTGTGTTCTATGTTGTTTGTTTTGGTTTTTTACTGCTTTGCTTGTACTGCAGCAGTGAAATTTATACATCTTCACTTGGGAGGAGGCCTTTGTAATCAAAACTGTTTTTGTGCTTTTCACCTTCAGCTGACAGTGAAGACAGTACTGTATCGATACAGATAAAGTTAGAAAATGAAGGCAGTGATGAAGACATTGAAACTGATATGCTCTATAGTCCACAGATGGCTTTAAAGCTAGCTTTAACGGAATGGTTGCAGGAGTTCGGCGTACCTCATCAGTACAGCAGTGAGTTGGGCTGGGGTGGGTGGGGTGATGGTGCTGCTGGGAATTGAAACTCGAGTCTCATGCATGCTAGACAATAAGTCTCATTTAACAATATCATAGCCCACCAATTTTTATTTTATGTTTTATTTCAGGAATTATATTTATTTATTTGTGTGTAGGAATGATTGTGTGGTACACATTTGCCTGTGCATGCAGATGCCATCCATTCATCTTGGGACTTTTCTTTTTGATTTGGTTTAATGTAGCCCAGATGGGCCTCTAATTTGACATGTAGCCAGAGATGAGCTTGAACTTCTGATCCTCCTGCCTCTACTTTCTGAATTCTTGAAATACAGATTTTTGCCACCACACACAGGCTTAGCCATTTTCATAAGGAGATTGGGTTACAGAGCTGAGTCACATAGTACACTGTCATGCCCCTTAACTTAGATCCACTAAGCAAAGTGTAATTGAGTTTCAGCCAGGTGGTGGTGGGACACCCCTTTAATCCCAGCACTGGGAGGCAGAGCCAGGTGGATCTCTGTGAGTTCGAGGCCAGCCTGGTTTACAGAGCGAGATCTAGGATAGGCACCAAAACTACACAGAGAAACTCTGTTTGGGGGTGGGGTGGGGGTTGAGTTTCGTTGGTGGTGGTTTTAACAAAAGCTGGCATATAGTCCAGGCTGCCTTAGAACTTGCTGTTGAGCCAGAGATGTCATTGAGCTCCTTCCTGATCCTTCCACTTTTCCTTCTAAGTATTGGGATTTTAGGCATGTGCTACTGTGCCCAGCCTTTTTTTTAAAAAAAATTTTATTTATTTATTTATATATATATATATTTTTGTTTTTTGGAGTCAAGGTTTCTCTTTGTATCTTTGGAGATTGTCCAGAAACTTACTCTGTAGACTAGGCTACCTACCCTCGAACTCAGAGATCGGCCTGACTCTGCCTCCTGAGAGCTGGGATTAAAGGTGTGCGCCACCACACCCAGCCCATGCCCAGCTTCTTAAAAAGTTATTTTATGTGTATGGGTGTTAGGCTTGCATGTGTGCCTGTGCACCATATGTGTGCAGTGCCAGTGGAGGCCAGAAAGGAGTGTTGGAGGCTATGGAATTGGAGTTACAAATGGTTGTAAACCTCCCTGTGGTTGTTGGGATTTAAACATGCCTTTTCTAGAAGAGAACCAATGTTTTTAACTGCTAAATCACCTCTCAAGTCCCCCTGCTTTTTTTGAGACAGGGTTTTGGTTTTGCTAGATAGTCCTGTCTGGCCTGCAAGAGTAAGCTTTGGCATAGTAGTTAAGAATGCTACGGGCTGGAGATATTGCTCAGTAGTTAAGGGCACTGGCTGCTCTTCCAAAGGTCCTGAGTTCAATTCCCAGCAACCACGTGGTGGCTCATAGCCATCTGTAATGAGATCTGGTGCCCTCTTCTGGCCAGCAGGCATACAAACACTGTATACATAATAAATAAATAAATCTAAAAAAAAAAATGCTTTCTGCTCTTGCAGAGGTCCTCAATTTAGGTCCCTACACACACAAATCAACTCAGTCATCTGTAATTCCAGTTTGAGGAGAACTGATGCCCTCTTCTGGCCTCTGAGGGCGTTGGGCATATATGTGGTATACATACATACATACATACATGTGCCCTATAGCTACCTGATGTGGGTGCTGGGAATTGAACTCTGGTTCTCTGCGAGAGCAATATACACTTTTTGTTTTGTTTTATGATAAGGGCTCACTTTGTAGCCTTGGCTTTCCTGGAAACTCACTATGTAGATCAGTCTGGCTATGAACACAGAGATCCTGTCTCTGCCTTCTGAGTGCTGGTCTTAAAGGTGTGTGCCCCACTCTTGTCTCCAGTATTCAGAAGGGTGTGCCATCATGCTCAGTTTTCAAGGAGTCTTTAAGTTGACTGGTTTAGTGTATGCACATACAGGCATGTACATACACACATTCAAGTCTAGTGAGTCTGGTTGGTTGTGTTTCTAGTTTTGATTGCCTTTGTTTTCCTTCTCCCCTTGGTAGGCAGGCAGGTGGCACACAGTGGCTCGAAGGCAAATGTAGTGGACGGGGCTCCTTTAGTTTCGGCACCCTCTTTAAATGCCACGACTGTGGTCACGACAGTTTACCAGGAGCCCATTATGAGCCAGGGAGCAGCTCTGAGTGGTGAGCCTTCAGCCCTGACCAAGGAGGAAGACAAGAAACAGCCAGATGAAGAACCCATGGATATGGTGGTAGAGAAGCAAGAAGAATCAGAGCACAAGAGTGACAATCAAATACTAACTGAAATTGTTGAGGCTAAAATGGCAGAGGAATTGAAACCAATGGACACGGATAAGGAGAGCATGACCGAATCCAAGTCCCCAGAGATGTCTATGCAGGAGGATTGCATTAGCGACATTGCCCCTATGCAGACTGATGACCAGACAAACAAGGAGCAGTTTGTGCCAGGTCCAAATGAGAAGCCTCTGTACACCGCCGAGCCCGTGACTCTGGAGGACCTGCAGTTGCTTGCTGATCTCTTCTATCTTCCCTATGAGCATGGACCGAAAGGAGCACAGATGCTACGGGAATTTCAGTGGCTTCGTGCCAACAGTAGTGTGGTCAGTGTCAACTGCAAAGGCAAAGACTCTGAAAAAGTAAGTGCCCTGTGGCCCTGGCTGCTCCTTCCTCATACTCCTCCCTGATATGGTGATGTGCGGAGCTTTGTTTACAAGGCCTAAAGAAACAGTTTAAAGTTGTTTGTTTGGTTGGTTTTTGAAGACAGGGTTTCTCTGTGTAGCCCTGGCTTTCTTGGATCTCTCTGTCTCTCTCTGTAGACCAGGCTGGCCTGGAACTGACAGAGATCCACCTGCCTCTGCCTCCCAAGTGCTGGGATTAAAGGCGTGCACCACCGCCGCCCAGCTTTAAGGTTTATTTGTAGTTAAGTGTAGGTGTGTGTCTGTGTCCACATATAGGAACATGAGTACAGGTTCCCACAGAAGCTGAGGCCTTTGATCCCTTGGGGCTAGAGTTAGAGCAGTTGTGAGCCGCCTGATATGGGGTACTGGGTTGGAGACAGATTCTCCATGGAGTGCCATCTGGCCTCCCCCTCAAGGCAGGCTTCCTGCCTCAGTTCCCCCAAGTGTTGGGATTGTGGAAGCCCCTCACCTACAACAAAGAAGCATCCATGGACGCCTGGTGGCGTGGTGGTTCTCACCAGAGTTGAGGGTCATTCTCCACTACATCATGAGACCCTGCCTCAAACAAAACAACAACAAAAACCCCTGGTGTGCCCCCCCCCCCAAAAAAAAAGTGACCAAGTTTGATTTCTTCCTTTTCTCCCTCAGCCACATTACTGTGAGGAAATTATTTTTATTTCATATGTATGAATGTTTTACTTGAATGTGTGTATGTGCACCACATTTGTGCCTGAGGCCAGAAGAGGGCATCCCATCTCCTGGGGCTGGAGTTAGGGGTGTTTGTGAGGCCACCATGTGGGTGCTGGAAACAAGTTTGAGTCCCCTGCGAGAGTGACATGTGCAGTAAACTACTGAGCCACCTCTCCACTCCTGAGACTCTCACATGGATCTACTGGGGACAGGTGTAAAGTTGACCTAGTGTAGCACGAGTTCTTTAAAGGGAGTTTGCTACATCTGGACCTTCGATTTCTTAAGTCTGGCTTGCCAGTTAGAAATGGAGGAAAATATCGTAGGTATTTTCTGTCAGTTTGGGGAGATAAACTAATTGCTCTCTAGAGTTCAAACCAGTGATTCCCTAATGTTTAAGATAAATTGCATGTGGCTGATGAACAGCTCAGTTTGTAACTCTTAGATTATTTGTTAACATTGTTGCCTCCTTTTTCTTTTTAACCCTGTGTAGATTGAAGAATGGCGGTCCCGAGCAGCCAAGTTTGAAGAGATGTGCGCACTAGTGATGGGGATGTTCACTCGGCTCTCCAACTGTGCCAACAGGACCATCCTTTATGACATGTACTCCTATGTGTGGGACATCAAGAGCATAATGTCTATGGTGAAGTCTTTTGTACAGTGGTTAGGTGGGTGCAGCAGCAATAATCTTACCTCCTCATTCATGTGTATTGTACTTCAAAAATTATCCCACAGGGAGAAAACAATTCAGGGAATTGGCAAGTTTCCATGGTTTTCATTTCTTTGCCTAGATTTTTCTTAAAGGTGAACATAGTTGAAAAACTCGAAAGTTTTAGTAATTTTGTTGAGCATGTTAATTTTTCTCCCTTGGGCTAATTCCATAAATACCTTGAAAATATGTTAGAATGTACTGACTTTAACATGCTCTGACTGAATGCTTCCTGGATGGAGCCCTGAGTCCTCCGGTGACGTGATTTGGAGATGAGACTCTATGAGATGTGACTCTGTAAGCTTCCTGCTGCTTGCTGTGTCTTGGTAACGTTAGTGCTGTGTTTATTAGAACAATTGCTGCAATTACCCCAGGGGCCTGGCCAGAGGAAGCTGTCCTCCCAGCCCTGTGCGCATGCGAGCTTTAGTGGAAGGCTATTCTGGTGCTACTTGGTATTACTTCATGTGGCTGTTTCTTTATCCCTCCTCTACCAAGTAATTGATTTTAGCATGGAATGCAGATTACAGTCCCCTATCAGCTCTGCTTCGTCCAGTGGACTTTTCTGTGCTTCCTTTTTTTTCTTTTTTTTTCTTTTTGGAAATTCCCAAACTTGGTGGTTTAAAAAAAAAAAGAAAGAAAAAGCACCAGCATGGCCAGGTTTCTCCAGGGACCTCATTTCATTTCTAGGTTTTCAGTGCAATGGACTCACAGCACAGCAGGCAGCAAAGCTAACTGACGTGTCAGTTTTCATAGTGGTCGTAAATACTGCGCTGGGGTTTCATGATCTTAGTTGTGAAATAGATGGTCTGAAACACAGTCAGCTCCTGAGTAGTCAGATTTCTAATTCTCCATCTATATGCCTTTGGGCTCCTACATATGAAAAAGGAAGAATCTTTGATTATTGATTTAGAAACTGTGAGAACTCCCTTGTGCTCTGTGTTCTGTGTATTAGCATAGCAGCCCTAAAGGAAGGCTCTACCTAGGATTCCTTAACAGAAGGCTCTACCGCCTGGGTAGGAGACGCCTCTTTAGGCTCCTGGGGAAATCTCTGTACTGACTGTTGGATGATAGCACTTGCTTCCCAGGCATTTTGCCTGGGACTTACTTAATCCTTACAGGGACTTGCATTTTAAGTCTCAAAGGCCCCTAGGAATTTTAACCTGAAATCCAGATTATTGAGCTTGAGAATATATCACTTAAAATACTATATTTGAAGGTTTAATCTTCAGTATCACCTCCTCCCCATTCAAGAATTACTGAAAGTTAAATTTTATTATGTCCAGTATTGTTTCTGTCTCTTCTCAAGCTATCTTTGCCTGAGAATAATTTTCCCATTGCTGCAGCCTCAAGGCTAGAACATGGTAGTTTTAAATAACTACCATCACATCTGTGTAGTTGTACAAATGCCTGTGACAGGGAGAGTATGTTCATGACCAATTTCAGGGGCTCCTGATTAGAATCCTTCATTGTCTTCCTTTCTCCAGTCCAGCTGGCATTCAGTCCTTTAAAGAATGTGGCCATGCAGTACTTTTGATTACTAACGGCTTCTATTGTCTTCTTCCCCATTGTGTACAGATGGGAGAATCCTCAGCACAAGTGTCTACTACTATTGGATGGACAGCGGCAGATGTTCACAGCGCGTCATGATTAATTAGTTTAAGTTGAAAGACTCTCTGTGAGGTAGCTCAGGTAGAGGAAGTTAGGGCAGTAGACATGAACTGAAGTCACGTTTGCGCAGCGTCTGAGGCATTAACCATGTTTTCATTTGCACAGCTCTCCGTACATGCAGCTTTTGACTGTACTAGTTGGAAGTGCTAGTTATGCTGGAGTCTCAAAGTGGAGGGTAGGGGAAATTGGCTGAACTTAAAGTTTGAGAAGCATAGTATTTTGGTTTTTGTTTTTTTTTTGTTTTCTTCCTGTACAGTGTAAATCACTGTGAATCACGGAATGGGGCAAGCTCTTGTAGTCTAAATTTTGACCCATTTCACGCTTATTTTACAAATACTACATTTTTATAGGTTTGTGTTTGTTTTTCCTTTTTTTTTTTTTTTAAATAAATAAATAACCCTACCCTTAAAACATAACAAACCTAGACACGATCTCTTAATGGGCTGAATTGTCAACAAAAATTTGGTTTGCTTTGGGACTGTCTGACTAGCACACTGTGTCTTGTACTGATGAGACTGTTAACTTGAACAGGAGGTAGAATGCTGTCTTCCAATGGAAAAGAACTGTATGCGCTGCTGTGTCTTGTCAGAAAACCAGGCAGGCCATTTCTAGTTGGTTCCCAAACATTTGCTATTAATTCTCTTGATCGTTGGCTTTATTGCTTGTGAGTGGTTGGCAATGACCTTAAAAGCAGACAGCTGGGCCTCAAAGCCTGCTACTTGGTATGTGTGTTCATCACACACTGCAGACATCGTAGCAGAGGAGTAGAAGAACCTCTGCTGTCTGTCACACTTCTAAGAAAAGTGTGTTTTAGCTCAGGACAAATTAGAAAAAGTAATTGGCTCTTCCCTGTTCTTAGATCTTGACAGACTGGTATTCTAATTGGCTATGTCTGAATTTAGATTGTCCTTGTCCATGAAAATCACATTTTTCATTGTTTGATTTTTGCAATAGTATTCTGCTGACCTTAAGTTTTCTGACAAGATTAACTTCCCTTTCTTGTACCCTTCCCAAAATGTAAAATGTGACTTCAGACAGGTTTAATTCAGTTCCTCATGGGCTGTGATAATAAAATGTCTCTATTTCATTTCAGTTTATAGTTATAGAATTTCATATAGATAAGCAGCTGTTTGATAATTGCTGTGCTTGAGGAATGTAGAAACTTGACTTGGATAACCTAATTATTCCTTCCAGTAATTAAAGCTTAGAACTGATAATAGTGGTTTCTATTAATCAGAGGAAGGAATATCGAAGCATTGAAGTGCCATTATAAATTTAAAAAATAATTATTATCACAGCCTTGCCTTGAAACCCTGGATTAGTACTTTTAGAGAGTTATTTCCAGTGTGTGTTAGTTTGTTGGACATTTGAGACCCCAGGAAATCCCCTTTCTCGTAACGTTTTCCGCTTGGATCTGATCTCAACAGGGTGTCGTAGTCATTCTTCAGCACAGTTCTTAATTGGAGACCAAGAACCCTGGGCCTTTAGAGGTGGTCTAGCAGGAGAGTTCCAGGTATCAATATGAATTCACAACTGAATTGACATTTTTCTTTGTTTTATAAGAAACCTTATGTTGCGCATCAGATGGCTGGAAGGATTGGTCTGCCGAAGGCTTTCTAGTCCCAAATTCAATTTAGTTACATAGCTGGATTTTAAATCAAATTTTCCTCCTCTTTCACAGTAATTTCTGAAGGAGATGCTGTCAATCCCCCCGCGCCTGCGAAGCGCAGCGGCTCTAGGTACACACTTCACATTGTTTCTTTGCAGGTCGCACAGCATTTAATCTGCGCCCGCAATGCACAATGCGCGCATGCTTGTCTGCCAGTGGAAACTCCATGAGCAAAAACGATGGCTTATTACGCAAGTGGACAGTAAAGGGCTTAAAGGGTGGTCCTTGGTTACTTAATAAGTACAAGATGATATAAAAATAAAGAAGTGTTCTTGCTGTTGGGATTTGTTCATGGACTTTCGGGTGCTCTACTTTTCTCCCCCCAACAGGTGCTCTGCTGCGCACAGCAAACTGAAGCGCATTGCTTTGGGGATAAAGCGTCTCCTGGACAGATAACCCTCTTCAGACCAAACCTCTCCTCCTCACAGTCTGTTCTGCCATCTTGTAGTAGAAAGATGGTGCATTTAAGATTGGTTTTTAAAACAGATATTTATGTCATAATTGGAGTAGTCTTTTTGTTTTGAGTATAAAATTAAATTTCTATTAATATGCCATTAAAGCTGTGTAAGTCAGTTTGGGTAATTTCTATTCTGAAACACCCCTTCCCCAGGAAAGAGGTATTATATTAGTAAAGTGTAGTGCACCCCTCCTCTTTAGGTCTGCCTGCAGTAGCCAGTTAATGTTAAGTTGGTAATCTGCAGTGCACACTCATTGAAAGAAATGGATATATTCGCAGCACTAATCTGTCTCCTTTTTTTTCCTTCCTGCAGCGTTTGTTGCCAATTGATGGGGCAAATGATCTCTTTTTTCAACCACCCCCACTGACTCCTACCTCCAAAGTTTATACTATCAGACCTTATTTTCCTAAAGATGAGGTAATTTTCTGCCTATCAACTTGGTATATGGTTATGTGCTTATTTACAGCTTCCCTTTGAATTAGATGGTTACAAGAATTACTTCTGTGTCTTCTGCTGCTATTCATTTATTTGTGTACTTACGGGTTAGGGATCAGACTTGTGTTAATCAGCCTTCCAAAATATCCAAGAAAGCCAGGCGTGGGAGGGAGAGGCAGGTGGATCTCTGGTTCTGAAACCCATTTGGTCTACATAGTATGTTTCAGGCTATTCAAGGCTACATGGGCCGGGCGGTGGTGGCGCACGCCTTTAATCCCAGCACTCGGGAGGCAGAGCCAGGCGGATCTCTGAGTTCGAGGCCAGCCTGGTCTCCAAAGCGAGTTCCAGGAAAGGCGCAAAGCTACACAGAGAAACCCTGTCTCGGGGGGGGGGGAGGGGGGGATCAAGGCTACATGGTAAGACCCTGTCTCAAAAAAACAAAAAACACGCCAACAGATCCAGCCTTTTCAGTTTTTAAGCTTTGGTTTTGGTTCATGGTTGGAATTTGTGGGCGGCCAGCTCCATCATCTCAGAGCGGGGCAAAGCAGAGCTGCTGCCCACGGCTCCCGGGATGTAGTCAGTCTGTCGGTCCACTGCACCCTTGAGAAGTTTGTCTGCTTTGTCCAGCAGGGCCTTCAGAGGCCTGTCATCCGAGCATCAAGCTTTAGACATGCCGCCCTTTGGGGGTGGAGGGAATTGCAGATCAGAATTCTAACTGAGCTCCCAGCTCTTAAAAATACCAACCGGAGATTGAGTAAGTTAACTAAAGCCTTGGAGAGATGAATTTAGTAAAAATTTGAGGAGGAGCCTAAGGCATTTATCTCCTTTAGTTTAATTATTTTTAGATTTATTTATTATTTTTGTATACAGCATTCTGCCTGTTGCCTGCATACTAGAAGAGGGTACCAGATCTCATTATAGATGGTTGTGAGCCACCATGTGGTTGCTGGGAATTGAACTCAAGACCTCTAGAACAGCAGCCAGTGCTCTTAACCTCTGACCTATCTTTCCAGCCCTTCCTTGAGAACTTTTAATAACTTGAGCTGAGTCCTTTAATTCTTCCCTTTAAAAACTGAAAAGGCTGGGTCTGTTGGCGTGCACCTTTAATCCCAGTACCCAGGAGGTAGAGGCAGGCAGATGTGAGTTCAAAGCCAGCCAGGGCTACATAGTGAGACCCTGTCTTTAAAAAAAAAGTTTAAACTGGAAAGATGGCTCCTTAATTAAGCTCACATACTGCTCCTGCAGGAACCAGAGATCAGTTCCCAGCACCCAAGTGGCAACTCACAACTGCCCATAACCCCAGTTCCAGGGGTTGAGGGCTGCCTTTTGTCCCATGGGCTCCTGCACACATAATGGTACATGTATTCACTGGTGCAGGCGCACACATAAATAAAATTTTAAATCTTGAAAGTTCAATAAGTGCTGGGATAAGTAGATAACAAGAGTTCATTGCCTACTACATATAATTCCTGGGTTCAATCCCTAGTATTTAGGGGAGACAGAGAAGTACTTATTTAAAAAGTCAAATGAGAGATGGTTTTTGGTAGTTCAGGGTTGTAATCCTAGCACTCAAGATGCTGAGGCAGAAGAATTGTGCAAGTTCAAGGCCAAGGCCAGCTTGGGCCATAGTGAGTTCTAGGACAACCTGAGCTATAGAGTGAGACCTGTCTAAAAGCTCAATAAATAAAATGTCTAGTTCACAGTAGGGATTACAAAACAGTGTGTCTTAATTATTTGTTATCTTTAACTGATTTTCTCTTGTATGTCCTTTAATTTTCTATACTAAATGGCTTTTGACAACCAGCTATTTAAAGAAAGTAAGTCTGTTTAAAGAAGGTAACATGTTTAAAGCATTGTGGAACTATTGTTGCAAAGAGAGAAAGACTAGTAGGTTCTTGTGGCCTTTGGCGTTTAGTCTTGAGTCTAAGGCCAGAGGATCTAGTCTAGACAAGCTTGGGCTATTTAGTGAGACCTTGTCCTCAAAAAAAAAAAAAAAAAGCTTGAGAGTCTTTTAAAAAGTTGACTGGCGGGGCTGGAGAGGTGGCTTGGGTTAAGAGCACTGGCTGCTCTTCTAGAGGACCTGAGTTCAATTCCCAGCACCCACATGGCAGCTCACACCTGTCTGTAACTCCAGTTCCAGGGGACCTGACACCTATGGCAAAAACACAGATGCACATAAAAATAAAATAAAATATTAAAAAAAAAGTTGACTGGCTTTTGAATCCACAGTTTACTTTCAAAACCAGTCTTCAGACTAGAGAGATGGCTCAGTGGTTAAGAACACAGCCATCCTCTTCTCAAAGGAGGACCAGAGTTCAGTCTTTCAGCACCCTCTCCAGACAACTCCCAACTGCCTATGACTAGCTCCCTGGGGATGAGGTGCCTCAGAGCACCTGCCCTCAAGTGCACATACCCCTCACGTGGACAAGTATGCACAGGTTTTTTTTTTGTTTGTTTGTTTTGTTTTTTCGAGACAGGGTTTCTCTGTGTAGCTTTGCGCCTTTCCTGGACTCACTTGGTAGCCCAGGCTGGCCTCGAACTCACAGAGATCGGCCTGGCTCTGCCTCCCGAGTGCTGGGATTAAAGGCATGCGCCACCACCACCCAGCAAGTATGCACAGTTTTAAAAGTAATAAAAACTAAAGGTTTCTAGCAAAAGTTTTCAGTTTTCATTAATGCCCTGCTGCTTCTAGCTAGTTTCACCGGTATGACCTAATAAATGAGATATTAGTGCTAGGTATCAAATTTGTAGTACCTTGCATATGCTAGGTGATATATACACACACACACACCACGGAGCTTCATGCCCATCTCAATAATATTAAAGGTGATTTTCTAGTCAGGTAGGGGGTGGTTCATGCCTTTAATCCCAGCACTTGGGAGAGAGGCAGGCGAATCTGAGTTTGAGGCCAGCCTGGTCTGCAGAATGAGTTCCAGGACAGTCAGGGTAACACAGAGAAACCCTGTCTTGAAGAATAACAAATCAGAAACAAAAAGTGATTCTGCCAACTCCACCCCCAGGTGATGATTCTTAATAGGCCACACATTTCTCCCCCTAGATTTGTAATTTATTTTCTGAAACGGTTAATAGTTGTCTCAGACTCAGTGTGTGGCCCATTAATCAACCTGCAATCCTCCTGCCTCAGTTTCTTATGCACCACTAGACATGGCTGTTTATATTCATTCTTTTTGACATTTGTCTTGGTGTGATGCCTAACTAGATTATATTTTCAGGCTTCCGTGTACAAGATTTGCAGAGAAATGTATGATGATGGAGTGGGCTTACCTTTTCAGAGTCAGCCGGACCTTATTGGAGACAAGTATGTAATGCCTGTTGGTTTGGGGAATAGATAGTTCATACAGCAGCTTAAGGGGAGGTGTTGACTGAAAGTCACTTTATTTATTTATTTAAGTTCCAGTTTAGTCTTAGTTAAATCTGAAATGTAAATGAATGTATATGTCAATTTTCAGTTTCTTTTATTGGAAAGGTAGTTTTCATAGACTAAGTATGTTGGACCTGCCCGAAGTGGTGGTTCCCGCCTTTAATCCTAGCATTCAGGAGGCAGAGGCAGGTGAATCTCTGTGAGTTCGAGGACAGCCAAGGCTACACAGAAAAACTCTGTCTCAAAAAAAAAGTTAGACCATGTATCACTAAATTGTGAATTTTGTGTTAATAATTTACAAGCTTACTCTGGCTTCCTTCCTTCTGAGCAGGTTAGTAGGAGGGCTGCTTTCCCTCAGCCTGGATTACTGTTTCGTCTTAGAAGATGAAGATGGCATTTGTGGTTATGCCTTGGGCACTGTAGATGTGACCCCCTTCATTAAAAAATGTAAAATTTCCTGGATTCCCTTCATGCAGGAGAAGTACACCAAGCCAAATGGTGACAAGGAGCTCTCAGAGGCTGAGGTAATATAATAGTTTTATATTATGATAATTTTAAGAAATTAAAATGTGAAAATCACCAGGTATGGTGGCACACACCTTTTTTTCTCAGCATTTAGGAGTCAGGCAGATGGTTTGAGGCCAGCCTATTCTACACAATAAGTTCCTGGCTAGCCAGAGTGACAAGGGAAATTATGTCTTAAGAAAACAAAAAAAAGTTAAAAGTTTACAGTGCTTTTTGTTTGTTTGTGTTTTGTTTTTAAAGGAAAACTAATGTAGACCAGGCTGGCCTCTGCCTCCTGTGTACTGAGACTAAAAGTGTGTGCCACCACACCCAGCTTTTCAGGGCTTTCTCAACTAGATTTATTTATTTGCTTTTATGCTGATCAGGATTGAATTTATGGCCTTGTGTAGACTAACATTTTTTTTTTTAGTGTGATGTATTCACAGTTGCAGATACTTGGTGCTTATTTGTTTTTAGTTTTTTTTTGTTTTTTGTCTATTTTTTGTTTTTTGTTTTTTCGAGATAGGGTTTCTTTGTATAACATCCCTGGCTGTCTTGGAACTCGCTTTGTAGACCAGGTTGGGCTCGAACTCACAAAGATCTGCCTGCCTCTGCCTCCCAAGTGCTGGGATTAAAAGCGTGCACCACCACTGCCTGAATTTTTTTTAAGAGTTTGTTTGTGTGTGCGGGTGTTTTGTCTATGTGTGTTCTGTTCACCTGGAATAAAATGTGGCTAGATGCTGGGGGTCCTCTGGAAGGCAGCAAGAGCCTTTAACTGCTGAGCCATCTTTCCAGCGTTTATTTTTGTTTTTATGAGACAGGGTCACATGTAGTCAAAACTGTCCTGGAATTCGAGGCTAGCCTTGAACTCTTGATGCTCCTACCTCCACCTCCCAAATGTTAAGGTTACAGGAAATACTCTTCCACTTGGCAGCTGATTGTCTTTTTTAACAGCCTTAATTCAGTTTATTTTTCCTGTATAACAATCCTGTGTGGTGGCCACAACTGGAGCCTGGGTCTTTGGAGTGGAGATTCTGGTATGAGTTTTCACAAGATGGTTGGAGAATTCTTGATAGGGAGACTTGGTGAACATAGTTAGTCTCTGTCTGAAGTCTGGGGGCATCAGAAGCAAGAAGCCTTGGCAAAGGTGCCCTGGGCAGCAGTGCAGCCACTGGTTGATATGTAGGCTTCCAGGGAACAGGAACAGAACCCTGTCACCTTGCATGGGACAGTTGGAGCCTTGCCAGTTTTATATCCCCTGTAGCCTCTCCACACAAGGACAATGGAAAGCTTGACCAAGGTAATGGCCCCTTGGATAGCAATAGCTACCTCCTTGGAGCTCAGCATCTAGGACCACCAGGACTGGAGTGAGTTCCCATTATTGACACAAGCTCGAAGCCTGGTCTGGTTGGCCCGGATCTACAAAAAAGCAGATCATGTCAGAAAAAAGCAAAACCCTCATCCTTAAAGGGATGCTTCCAGGAAAAAGTCAGTAATTTCAAATTCCTTGATGGGCTAGGAGAACAGCTTGATTTCCCACAGGTAACTATCTGCATGTCCTTGGCCAAGCAGCCCAGTTTGGTAATGGGGGTTCACTTTGCTTCATTGATGCCTCTGCAGCTTCTGGGAGCCCACAGAACTTACTTGTAGACCAGGCTAGCCTTGAACTCACAAAGATCTACCTGCCTCTGACTCCCAAGTGTTAAAAGTGTATGTCATCATGTCAAGCCTTAGATTTTTATTTTGTTTGTTTAAGACAGGATTCCTGTATGTAGTCCTGGCTGTCCTTGGAGCTGGCTCTGTAGACCAGGCTGTCCTTAAACTCAGAGATCCACCTGCCTCTGCCTCCCAAGTGCTGGGATTAAAGGTGTGCAGCACCACCACCACCACCACCACCACCACCACCACCCCCCAGTAGATGTTTAAAGTCTGTGTAGGAGAGGATTGAGTTTCCAGCTTGGCACATGCTAAGCAAGTGTTTTGTCACTGTCTTCTGTCCAGGTTAGATGACCTCTTTCTGTCTCCTGAGACAACCTCCTCATTAGCCCAGCACTCCTGGAATTTACTGTTGCAGACCAGGCCGACTTTAAATTTACAGGACTCTGGTGTACAGGCGTGAACAACCAGGACTGGTCTAAACAAACCAGTTTAGTTTTTCTTTTTTGAGACAGAGTTTCTTTGTGTAACAGCCCTGGCTGTCCTGGAACTTGGTAGACTAGGCTGGCCTTGAACTTACAGAGATTCTCCTGCCTCTTGTCTCCCAAGTGCTGGGATTAAAGGCGTGTGCTGCTGCCACCCAGCCCATTTTAGTTCTTAAAGATTTATTTTGTGTGTGTGTGTGTGTGTGTGTATATATACCTGTGTGCATGTATGGAAGCCAGAACTCGGCATTGAATGAGTATGTCCTTTATCGCTATATATTTGAGGCAAGTTGAACCTAGGGTTCACATTTTCTCAGATAGGCAGGAAGTTAGCCCTCTCTCCAGCCTGTTCAAAGCAGGGTTATAGGCATGTGCCAGATGCCTAGTATCTTACATGGGTGCTGGGATCCTGAACTCCAGCCCTCATAGCTGTGCAGCAAGTAAGTGTTCTTAACTCCTGATCTGTCAAGTCCTCTAGACAGTTGGTCACTTGATCTGAGTACGTGCGTGCGTCTGTCTTTTATTTTTGGAAATGAGGTCTTTCTGTTTATCCCTACGTGGTCTGGAACTGAGTACTGGGATTGAAGGTGACCACCACCATGCTTGGCCAGAGATACACCTTTTAGAATTGTAAACTAATTTATTCTCTCTGTGCTGGAAACATTAATACTGTTTTCCTTTCCTGAGTTCTGAGATAGAGATAAAAGTAACTTGAAAGTCAAAAAAGATTCTAATGTTTTTTGCAGAAAATAATGTTGAGTTTCCATGAAGAGCAAGAGGTTTTGCCAGAAACTTTCCTTGCCAACTTCCCTTCTCTGATAAAAATGGATATTCACAAAAAAGTCACTGACCCAAGTGTTGCTAAAAGCATGATGGCTTGTCTCCTGTCTTCACTGAAGGCTAATGGTGAGTACAAGTTGTGGGATGGTGGTACTATGCGTGTTGATGGGTGTGGGAGCAGAAGAAGTCGGAGAACACGTGTAGGAGTTGGTGCTCTTACTTTACATGTGGTCCTGGGGCTCAGACTCAGGTTGGCAGGCTGGGTAGCTGGTCTCTTTACTCACTGAGCCATCTCACCAGGCCTGTATTTTTTTAAAGGAGTGAATTTAGTTTTGCCCTTTTTGCCACAACCTGTCCTAGAGCAGTGTTTGGGGAAGGGTGACAGTGACACAAGATGGGGGGAGCAGGACCCACTAGATGAAGGCCCTTGCTGCTCAAAGATGCCAGCCTGATCACCAACTTTGATCCCCAGAACCACGGAAAGTGGAAGGCGAGAACTGACGTCTGAAGTTGTTCTTTGACTTCCACGTACGTGCCATGGCACACAGGTCTTTCTAAAACTCCAGCTGGCCTGAGTTCAGTCTCCAGAATCCTTGTAAAAGTAGAAGGACCAGCGCCACAAATCTGTCCTCTGGCCTCCACATGTATGCTGAGGCACATGCACACACATAATTTTTATGAAAAATAATTTTTTTCAGTTACACTGACCCCCCCCCCCCTTTGGTGTTTGTGTGTGTTTTGGGATGGTGTGTGGTCTTAATATATTGCCCAGCTTGCCCTCAAATTCTTGGGCTCAAGCTGTCTTCCTGCCTTGTCCTCTTAAGTAGCTGCGTCAGTACCTACTGTGTCTGACCTGCTGTTTATTTTGAGTTAGTACTGGTGTAAGAGTTGAGTAGTGTACAGTGATGATTGAAAAATGCTTTTGTTCTCTTGTAGCATGAATACTAATTTTGAGCTTCAGTGAGAAATGAACACATGAGATACTACATTTATTTTGTTCAGAGGCCCATAAAGGTTGAAAATTAAATTAACCTAACGAAGAAACTTGATGTAGTTTTTGTTGGAGTACATTAGTGCTGTGAAAAAAATATCTGTATAGAGCATGATGATGTTTTAGACTCTAAGGGCCACAGGTGATAGTTCTTGAATATTTTTTAAGCAGCCTTATAAAAATGTAACAACAAATTTTAAGGTTGAACATTGTGGGTACACATAATCCCAGAATTTGAGAAGCTGAGGTAAGGGGATTACAAACTTAGGGCTAGGCCAGACCACATAGTAAGAATCTGTCTCAGTAAAGTTTAGCCCCTGGCTGGTAGAAAAGTAACTAGTTTATCAGAGTTGTAGAGGTCTGGTGGTGTAGCTCAGTGGTAAAACACCTAGTATGCTCAAGGCCCTGGTCTCTATCCCTAGCACTGCCCGCCCACATCCCAGATTGTCTGTTTGCATTGCACCGTAGGAGATTTGGATCTAGGGCATCAGTAGGCAGACACCACTGAGCTGCACCCTCAGCCTCTCTTCTTTTTTAAAAGATTTATTTATTTATTACGTACACAGAAGAGGGTGCTAGATCTCATTACAGATGGTTATGAGCCACCATGTGGGTGCTGGGAATTGAACTCAGGACCTCTGGAAAAGCAGTAGGTGCTCTTAACCTCTGAGCCATCTCTCCAGTCCCCCCCCCCCAGCCTCTTTTTAAAATATTTATTTTATATGTTTTGTTTACATGTGTCTATGTGTGCTATGCATGTGCATGCCTAGTGCCCTCGGAGATGAGAGGGTGTCAGATCCCCTTGTACTGGAATGACAGACAGTTGTGAGCCACCATGTGAGTCCTAGGAATTGAACCCAGGTCCTCTGCAAGAGCAAGTGCTCTTAACCACTGAGTCAAATTCCTAGGCCCCCCACCTTTTTTTTTTTTTTCATTTTGAGGCAGTCTCTCTGTTTTGAGACCTGCCTTAACTTGTGATCCTCCTGACTTAGCCTCCCAGATAGCTACTGATAATAAAAAATGCATCTTGTAAACCATTCATGGAGGCACGTAACTTTAGTCCCAGCACTCAGGAGGCAGAAGCAGGCGGATCTCTGAGTTCAAGGCCAGCCTGGTCCACAGAGTGAGACCCTGTAGAAAGGAAGGAATGAAGAGAACACACCTTTTTCACTGTTGCATTGGTATATTATTTGAATCATTTGCATCCACTTTGCAGAATAATTTAAAAGAAGATAATATCCATGTGTACTTAGGACTAAATATCACAGACATTAAATATGTCTGAAGAAAATGCACGGGCCTGCTGATAAAAGGCAATCGCTGCCAACCCTAATGACCTGATGGTGGAGAGGGGCCACTCATGCCAATTGTCCTCTGACTTTGTCATGTAACCTCTCCCCCTAAACACACACACACAGCGGATAAGTAATTCTTTAAAACAGTGTTCAGCATTCTGGATATATTGGCATGGGACAGGCTAGAATAGGTTCTGCCTCATGGCTTCCTAAAAGAACTTACCTTTACTTTCCATACCCATTACTCAAGGAATTTTCTTTGTGGAAAGAATTTCACTCACTCACTGTTGACTAAAGTCACCTGTGTTCGCACGTGCTTTTAATACCAGCACAGGGGTAGGTGGATCCTTGAGTTCAGAGTGAGCCTACTCTAGTGAGTTCAAGGCCAGTCAGGGCTATACAATGAGAGCCTATCTTAAAAACAAAACAAGAATTTAAGCTGGGAAATTGTGGCACACATCTGAAATCCTAATATATGGGAGGCCGAGGCAGTCGGATCTCTGTAAACTCGAGGCCAGCCTGGTCTACAGAGTGAGTTCCAGGACAGTCAGGGCTATACAGAGAAACCTTGTCTCTAAAAAAAAATTATAAAAAAAACAATTGTCAGCCAGTCGGTGGTGGCGCACGCCTTTAATCCTAGCACTCGGGAGGCAGAGGCAGATCTTTGTGAGTTTGTGGCCAGCCTGGTCTACGGAGTGAGATCCAGGACAGGCACAAAGCTACACAGAGAAAAACCCTGGCTCGAAAAACCAAAAAACAAAACAAAACAAAAAAACCCCACAATTGTCAGGCTGGGACTATAGCTCGGTCACCCCAGCACCACCAAAAATAAATAATTAAAAATAGTGATATGAAATTTAGGGTTAGAGCAAGCTGTTATCTATATTAAACATTATGATTCATGGTTATATCATATATTTACTTACATTTAAAACATTTTGTTTTATTTCTAGGATCCCGGGGGGCTTTCTGTGAAGTAAGACCAGATGATAAAAGGATTCTGGAATTTTACAGCAAGTTAGGCTGTTTTGAAATTGCGAAGATGGAAGGCTTTCCAAAGGATGTGGTTATACTTGGTCGAAGCCTGTGACAATGGTTGGCACTGTGAACTGTCCAAAGTCTTAGCCCCACCTTGTGGTTGGTGGTGAGATCTTCACACAGTTCCGTCTCTGCAGGGGCACAGATCGGCCGGTTGGATTGGAAACAAGATGACTGTAGAACTCACCATCACATTTTCAGACTGCTCACTGGTTGGAAGAAGATAGTACTGCTGCACAGCCTGTGTGGAACAGATGTGGGGTGCCCTCTTGGGTTAGGTGTCAGGACCTCTTACGGGGTTCTGTAGGGAGAGGTTCTTAAATAAATGTAGTCAGCACTATTTTCTGCATCCAGTGTGGTTGCATTTCTCTCCTAAGAGTAATGAAGATCGCTCTTTATTCTCCGGGATGTGCTGGACGATGTCTCTGTTCTTTGGAGACATGGCAGGATTGAGAAAGATTTAGTGGATTCCAATTTGGGGCAATGTTTCTGCTTTTTGTAAAGCTGTGGCTAACTATCTCCTGTAATGTTGATTCAGGCACTCGTGCTTTGTAGGGACAAATGTGCATTTGTTTGTGGCAAAGGCCTAAATTGACAAACTTGTAAATTTCTTTGTATATAGACTAGCTGTAACCTGACTGTTCTTTTTGTTTACTGTTTTTATATTTTTTTTCCCTTTGAAAATGAAAGGTGTTGGTTTAGGATGGGACTTCCAATAATGTAAACCAGTGGATGGTAGATTTCCTTTACATTTGTCTTTAAAGTGCCTCCCACATAGGGATAGGCCACGACTATTTTGTGGAGTGTCTAACTTCATATGACTCACATCTGTTGGGAAGCGCAGTTACTTCTGGAAATTAACCTTCATAACAGATCCGCATGTGAAATGTTTGGACATTGTTGTCAAGTAAGGGTAAATAGAGGGACTGACGTGTGGTCTCGTTTGCCCTTGGGACACTTGTCATTTTCTCTCCAGACCTGCTAACTACTGGTTTAATCGAATCAGTCTTTCATTCTTGCATGTTCGTATCTAATTTTTAAAAGAAAGAATAAGTATATGTTAACCATAAGTATACTTTTTCTTTTAATCAGAGGTTCTGAAAACTTAGTGTATTTTAATTTAGATTTGGTGAATTTAAGGGTTTTGAGCATGGCGCTGGCAGGTGGTCTGTGCGGTTTGTTTTAAATCATGACTAGCTAGTAACTTCTCCATAGATGTCAGCAGTGTTTTGTTTTCTTCCCTCTAGGTTTTCATCAGCTTTTGAACTCTGAGCTGAGTGGGGAGAGAGAAAAAGAAACTTGAAACATTTTCTTTTATAGAACTCCAGTGTGAGCTTTTGAGATAGTCTTAAATTTAGCGCTGTATCTAGTGTACCTAGTGACTTCCAGCTGAAGCCCAGGAGAGAGTGCTTACTAAGAAGAAGCCTCGTAGGGTGAAACCTCACTGTGATAAGGATATGTTGGAAAACTGAAATCAAGTTTGGTTTTGAAGGCTGAGGTGAAGGGCAAAATCGTTACTAGAGATGAAGATCATTCAGTGTTCCTCACCTTTCTCTGAATACATCCCTGTCCCTAGTGGGGTTACAGCTTTTATCTGGAGGCTTTCCGAGTCAGTTTCATATGGAATCAGGAATTTTAAGCAAGTTGCTTTTTATTTTATGTTGGCTTTCAATAATCACTCTGGATGATCTGAACATAACTGAAACATGTCCGGGTCTATACCATCATCGCTCTAGGATAAAGTGCTATGCCAACTTCATGGTTATGAATAATATTAAGGTTGAAATACCATTTCATTGATTTGTTTGGATCACAGCTCAGTTTCTGTAGAAAACGAACTGTAAAACTGTCTGAGGACCATGCAAGAGGCAAAATAAAACTTGAAGTGCATTTGTGTGATGGTGTGCTGCCTTTTCTCTGCTCTCCTGTCTTTTTCTCCTCTCTGATGCTTCAGCTAACGCAGGTATTCCTCATCTCCAAAGCTATGTAAATGTAGACTGGATTTTGAAGACATCTCCCCTCCTGCCTTCCCCAGCAAAGATCTAACTTCCAGTTTTTCTCAGAAAAGTACATCTGTTTTTAAGTAAATTGCTCTCTCACTACAGTTGAAATCTGTAAAGTAGAGGGGTCTCTTCTGAGTTTTTCTATCCAATAGGGAGTGGATGGGTTAGTCTCTTCAATGGGGGATATTGGTGTAGGAGGTGGGTAGGTAGCCTGTTCTACGAGGATGTGCCTCAGCTGATGGGATGTGGGAGCTTTGATCCGAACAGCAGCTGATTCCCACATCTGAGCATGGGTCACAATCAGGAAGCTTATCTAAGGGGCAGCTAATAGGGCAAAGGTGTGGGTGGGAATTCCTCAGGAAGGTAAAAATGGCTGCTCTGAACCCCAACTTCTCTAGAACAGGAGGTTTACACTAACATCTCTACATAACAACCCCGGGAGGAAAAGGGGTCTTAATGAATGTGATGAGCTAGAGAAATGAGAGTCCTCAGGAATGAAAGGATGCTGACGTCAAGCCCGCATTGTATGCTTCCGTGAAAATTTCTTCTGAGGCCTGAGTCCTTGGGAAGTGGCGAAGGCTGCTCCCCGCCCAGGCGGCCGGCTGTTCTGCTTCCTCAGGGTTAGCGAGTCTCGCGGCGCACGGCTCCTTTAATGGGCGGGGCCGGAACTGGCCGAGGTGTCGCGTGCGGTGCGTGGGGGGCGGGGCCTCTCAGCCGTTTCAGCATGGCCGCCGGCACTGCAGCTGCCTTGGCGTTCCTGAACCAGGAGAGCCGAGCCCGGGCTGGGGGTGTGGGAGGCCTGAGGGTGCCGGCTCCGGTCACGATGGATAGTTTCTTTTTCGGTATTGAAGACAGGAGTGGCAGAGGGTGGTACGGGGCTGATGAGACGTCGGGCTGAGGATCGCGGCTGTGCGACGTGGGTGTGGGCCGAGGTCGCTCGCTTTCCCTAACTAACTAACCCCGACCCTAGCCCTCCGCGGCCTGTGTGGCCCGGGAAGGACGCCCGCCCAGGTGTTTCAAGGAAGAGATGTTAGGCGACTAAATGGCCGGCCAGCCCGCGCCGGCACATGGCCGAGTGGGAGGGATCCGCGGGGTTAGTGAAGCGCTCTCGCCCTGTCCCCTTCACGCGTGCACCTCTCACCTACGCACTGGCTCCTGCAGGTTGTGAGCTCTCCGGCCACACCCGCTCCTTCACTTTCAAGGTTGAGGAGGAGGATGATACGGAACACGTGCTGGCATTGAACATGGTAAGGGGCTGGAGAGAGAGGGGTTGGAGATGCAGGGAGCTAGGGGACGTCTACGGATCTCCCCTCCCTCTACCCCTGGATTGGGCGTCACTTAGGGCTGCCCTCAACGGCCTGCTTCTCTGGTCCTCCGATCGACCGGTACTCCCGAGACTGGGCAGGTTTTAGGGTAAATGCCTTCTCTTTGGGGTCAGCCCTCACTTGAGACTGAGGTTCTGTGTACCCTGTCAGCTGTGCCTTACCGAGGGGGCCAAGGACGAGTGTAATGTGGTGGAAGTTGTGGCCCGAGATCACGACAACCAGGAGATTGCAGTTCCTGTGGCCAATCTCAGGTTATCTTGCCAGCCCATGGTGAGTTGCAGCCCTCCATTCATTGGAGTACGGTGGAATTCCTTGAACTTCAGTATTAATCTCAAGATGGGTGGGTCAGAGTGGATCAAGCCTTCATTCTTGCCTTCCAGCTGAGTCTGGATGATTTCCAGCTCCAACCGCCTGTAACCTTCCGCCTGAAGTCGGGTTCTGGTCCTGTGCGCATCACTGGTCGGCATCGGATTGGTGAGAAGAGTGGGCCCTCTCATCAGGCCCCCCTCCCTCCACTCCGACCTCATCCCAGCCTCACCCCCTAGTGCATCCTGCATCCCACTCAAGCCTATGAACTTCCTGTAACCTGTCCCAGGTGCCGCAGCTCCAGTGATGTGGGTGGGCTCTTTTTTTTTTCTCCCTCCACTTTAGTATCTGCAGTTCTTCTTATCTAGACTTAGGAACTCTGGAAGAAGGGGTTCCCTGTCAGCCCAGCACCACAGAGTATTGAACAAGTGGCATGTGGTGGAAAGGACGGTTGGCTCTAACCTTCTGTCTGTGCTATGTGCGTCTCCGCTAGTTTGTATAAACAATGATCTTTCTGAAGAAGAAAGTGAGGATGAGGACAGCGAAGAGGAGGAAGTTGAGCTGTGTGGCATCCTTCCTGCCAAAAAGCACGGGGGCAGGCCTTAGCCCTCTTTGGTGAGTGGGGGGGGGGAACACAAGGGGGGGAGGGGACACCCCAGCAGGATCTGGGAAGTGAAGGGCAGCAGGTGAGGACTCAGATACTGACTTCCCGCTTGCTGTTTTCCAGGTTAGGTAGCTGATCGCTGCAGGCTTCATGCACCATATGTTCCTGGACACGTTTCAAGAATTGTAAATGGTTTTCTCTCGTTGAAGAGGAGAGTTTGGGACGGGGGCAAGTGGGAGGGGTCAGGCCGGTGCTAAGGGGCGGGGATTCTCCATCGGGCCTTGTGTTTGCTCCTCCAGGTTCCCTGAAGCTTCCCTTTCTGTTGGGGTGGATGACGTCTCACCTGACCTTCTCCCCCCCCTCCACCTGCCCAGATTGAAAGTTTTGTGAACCCCCAGGTTCAATTCCCAGCACTGCAAAAAAAAAAAAAAAATGTCTGAAGTTCAGAACAAAACATTTTTAACACTTTTTACATTTTTAGATAAAGATCTAAATAAAGTGGTGTATGGTTTTTTGCAATTCTTGTGTGGCTTTTTCCAACGCTGAGATTTCCCTAGGGACCACCAGGTGGCACTGTGGCAGTACGAAGGGTGGTCCTAACTCTAGGGCTGGTGAGAAAATGTGGCATCCTAGTCCCCAGGGCCTTGCAGCAGAGGGACCTCCCATTCCAGCCTATTCCGTGTTCCTAGGTGGGGGAGGGCCATCACAGGAGGTTATCAGCTTCCAAACAAGGGGTCTGGGCCTCTGTCAGCACTCAGGCTGATGGGCAGAGAGGGACAGATAAGTGGGCTTAAGAAACCTGAGGAATGTGCATCCCTAGCCCCATGAGGGTGCTCAGCCCAGGGAGAGGGCCTGTGAGGGGTGGGGTGGGGTGGGGACCCGTCTTTGCTTTTCTGGTCTTTGAGGCAGGTTGAGTAGAGCAGGGCCCTTAGAAACCTGATTCCCAGGGCCAGATGGAGGGAATTGGCCAGATTGGGTGACAGGGAAACCAGAATCCGGGTGGCCTGGCATATGGGGCAGAAAGGAGCTCATGGGAGTCAGCCTCCTCCACTGAGGGGCCATTCTGTCTCATCCCTAGAATCAGGTGTTTCTGGGTGCTGGCTACTGCTATGCCAGGAAGAGAAAGGGGTTGCTTGTGTAAGGCCTGTATGTATCCAGTTCTGGGGTCAGCAGTTCAGCTGTGTTGGGGGGGGGGGGAGCATCAAGGCCCTACAAACAAACAAAAGGTTACTTCCCCAGACAAGCTGAGGATGGACAGAGAACAGGACCTGAGAGAATCAGGCCAATTCACACCAGCTGACCTCTCGATAATACAAAGAGGCTGGGTTGGGGGCAGGTGGTCGACTTCAAGAGTGTCCCCACAGTATAGAAAGTAGTGCCTAACCTAGGTGTTAGGTACATGAGACAAAACTGGAGTGGGTCACTGCTTGGGCTCCAGGGGGTAGGGTTAAAAGGAGAGGAAGTGGGACCTCTTGGTCCTAGAAGTTTTTCCTTATCAGTGTGATGAGTTAGGGGTAAGTTTTCAACCTCCCTTTCTCAAGTGGAAGACAAAGACGCCCTTTCGTGTTTCGGAGATCAGGGTCGTGGGTGCCTCTCGAACCCAGGATTTACCTCCAGGTGTTTCCACCACCGACCCGGCTAAGAGCCATTCCCGGAGAGTCTGGAGGGGAAGGCGGAACTAGCGCCCTCTGGTGGGCGTGTTTAAAATCGCTTGTGGTCGTAACTCCCTAGGGGCCAACGACCGCTAAAGGCGAAATAGGCGGGAATAAGTTGCTAAATTTTGAATGCATATATGCTTTCATTCACGCGAAGCACTCGTGCTAGAAGAGGAGTTAGTTGGTGTCATCCCCCTTTTTTTCCCTACCTCCTTTCGGCTCCTGCCTCCAACCCCTTGGTCCGTGCTTAGTGCAAGGACTAGCCATCTCTCCGGAAACCTTCCAAACTCACTCGTCTACCTCTTGCTCATACCTCCCGCCATCAGTGTCTACCCCCTGTGACTCTGCTGATCGCCCATTGTATTTCTTGCCTGTTTTCCAGTTGGGTCTCCTGGCGAGTGGACTACGAGCAGGGTCCTGCCCGCAGTGGGAGCCCAATCCACATTTGCCTTCTAGTTCAGGAGTCTCCTGGCCCCTTGTGGCGCGGCGCAGACAGACTTGGGAATTGTTTTTCCCTCCTTCCAGATCACACCTTTTCAGGATACCCCTTTTCTCAGTACACAACAGGAGTGCTGTCGATTCTCTGGCCTCAGAGAGCTTGCGGGATGTAGGCATAGGATGGTGTCTGGAGAACGCTGAAAGAGGGGCAACCCGGTACTGGGGGTGGAGATGGGGGTAGGAGACGAAGAACGGCGGCTCTCGGTCTCCGTGCGACATGGCTAACGCAGTAGTGGGGATTTGCAGTTCAACCATCCGCATACAGTCGGTAGCACTTTGAAAGCTGAGCACTGGAAGCGAGAGTCGCTGCGACCTGCAGGCATGGTGGCCTGGGTGTGGATTTGAGGGGCCTGTGGCTAGGCCAGGGGTGCGTTTGGGTCCTGGCGAGCGCATGTTTGCAGAGAGGGCCGTTTGTGTTGGCAAAGAGTGTGTGTGTTTGCAGGAGGGAGTGTGTGCATGTGTGTGTGTTTGTGTTTGCGGAGTGTGGGGGCGGCCGGGAAAGGTGGCCAGGCTGTCACTCAGAGATCAGGATGACAGGCGCTCCCTCATCTAGGCGCGGGAGCTCTGATTGCAGATTCAAGGAAACAAAATAGCAATTGTAATTACCGGGCTTTGATAAGATAAAGGAAGCCGGGCGGTGGTGGCGCACGCCTTTAATCCCAGCACTCGGGAGGCAGAGCCAGGTGGATCTCTGTGAGTTCGAGGCCAGCCTGGGCTACCAAGTGAGTTCCAGGAAAGGCGCAAAGCTACACAGAGAAACCCTGTCTCGAAAAACCAAAAAAAAAAAAAAAAATAAAAAAAAAAAAAAAAGATAAAGGAAGGAGGGAGCTGGCCGGGAGGCAGGCTAGCAAGGGAGGGAGGGAGAGTGGCCTGCGGGAGCCCGGTGGAACATTTGCATCTGTCAGTCACCGTCTGCTCTGGGTGCCTACTGTGGAGGAGATCCATCTATCCCTGCCCCCTCAAAGACAGGAATTTTGGGGAGATGAGAAGATTCCCGAAGATCTGGGTGATGCTCCATCCAGTTCCTGGGAGTTTCCACATGTAAAAGAATTTGGTCTCTCAGAGGTGGGAGGCAGAGATAGAAAGTAAGAGTAAAACCCTGACCTGGAACCCTTCTCTGAGAGAGGGGGAGTGCTGGTGTCTGCTGAGGGGAAGGGAAAGGACTGTGGATGTGGATCACTAAGGTTCAGCTCTGGAGGCTACTCAAACCTGGTGCCAGTCAGGTGCCCCACCCTACACATCCACACTCGGAGGAGGAACTGGGACCTAGGCTTTACAGATAGGCTGGTTTCCCTGAACCCTACCTGTTTCTTGTTCTTCAAGCTTATTTTCAGAGCGCTGTGTTCTTACTGGGGAGAGGGCCCTTCCTTTTCAGGAGGAGTCTATCCTTTGCCTTCCGTTTGTTTAGGCATTCACTCATTAACACATTCAAAAATAAACACTCTTGAGGGTCTCTTATTCACAGCACACGAAGCAAAGTCTGAGCAAACAGACATCACCTTGCCAGCTTGGAGCAATGCAAAAGGGGACAGACAAGTCATCCTCAAGCGCCCCCCCCCCCCCCCCCCCGCCGCAAAGCACACAGCGAAAGAAAGGGGCTGGCCTTCGTTATGGACACTGGAGCCCCTGTGACCTATCTTCCCTTCATGGACTTCCCAGTGGGGTTGAAAGGAGCTAGTGCCTGCCCAATCATTACCAGATACAAGTGTGCAATAACTGGTCTGTCTGGCTATCATCTGTTGGCAGGTGAAGTCAAGTCTCCTTGGGAAAGTCACCATGGGTGGAATGCAGTCTAAATGCTCAGCCAGGTTCCCCCATCTGTCCATCCAACAAACACTGCATGCAGAGCAATTCTGCCCCGCTCTGCATGAGCTGCAAGTTCAGAGCTGGTAAGACCCTTGCCTTCAGGTCTGTGAGGATCAGAATTCATGAAGGCAATCACAGATGGACTCGGGAAGTCTACTTCTCTGAGGAGGGCTGAGAGGGACTCCATGGAACCTGTCCTATACACTGCTGAGTGCTTGCAGGGCTGAGAAGGACTCCCTGGCACGCACTCAGCCTTCTATATATATTGCTCAGTGCTTGCATTTGCAGCTGGGAGTGGGGAAAGATGGGATACAGAAAAGGAAGAGGCCGGCAGACCCGGAGTGTGTTGATTGACAAGGACCTGCTTGCCTCCCTCTGGCCTCCGAAGGCTTCCTAGGGCCACCAGACCCTCTAACTCTACCCCAGAGGCACAGAGGGCCAGTAGAGAGAAGGCTGGGGGTGAAGGCAGCAGCTGGGTGGACATCAATGGCTCCACCTGTTCCTCAAAAATACCTGACCCAGGAAATTTCTGCCCACCCAGGTTGTGCCCACAGAAACAAAGTAGTGGCTCAGGGTTCCCAGAAGCCCTATGAAGAAAGCAGTGAGGTGAGAGGCTGGGAAAGGCTTAGATGAGTTTACCTTCTCACCAGCACCCCCCTCCTTCCAGCTGAGACAAGACACCAGATACCACCAGATACCTGCTCAAGGAAAACATCATGGACCTCAGAAGGGGAAAGGCTAGGTAGCTTGGGTCCCAAGTCCTCGTTCCTCAGGTAGTTGCTGAATGTTGTTATTTTTGCCGGTACTAGTTGCTCAGTTCTATTTAGAAGGGGGACAGTGACTGTGGGTCCAGCAGGGACCTTTGGGCTCTTATCACATAGATGCTTCAAGGTTCCTTTCAAGCTTCAGTCTAGTGGGGGTGGGGACGGACAGGGGCAAGGTTGATGGTGGTAATGGGGTGACAGGAGGCATTTCTCCCTCCCAGGGCCTCTTTGGAGACAGTGAGACACGACCCAGCAGGGCTGGGTTCTCAGAAAGGTGGAAGAGCCGGGTTCCAGCGACGCACAGGGGACGCTCTGCACTGGGCCCCATAGCACAGCCCTTCACTTCACTGTTAGCTGCCTCTTCCAAGGAGGGCAAGTGCAGCCGAAGCACACAGTAGGCGACTCAAACAGCGGCCAGGAGCCCAGATATGTAAGCGGACCCGGCCCCACGCGGAGAGACAGCCTTGCCTGACTCAAGCGCACCAGACCCCTCCAAACACGCTGTCCCAGGCGCCCCCCATCCCCGGGCCATCCCGCCCCAGGAACGCTCGAGGAGACAGGCAAGGGTAGTGGGAGGCGCCCGTACCAGCCGCCCCCGCCCCTCCCGCGGGTCCCCCCAGACCCCTCCCCTGGGCCAGACCCCCCAATCCCAGCCCTGCCCGCCGCCCCGCCCCGGGCCGCCCCGCCCCCGCCCCGGGCGGCGACCCGGCCCCAGCGCCCAGCCGGGGGTGCGGGCTCCGGCCACCCGCCCGCCCGCGCTCCCCCCTCGCGGCCGGTGCGGCGCCCCCCGCCCCTGCCCTCCCCCTCCCTCCCCACCTCCCCACCCACCCCGCAGGCCCGTTACCCTACCGCCTGCTCCGTCTCCTGAGCAGCCAGCGGCCACCGGCTCGGGCAGCGGGGCAGAGCGGATCAGCGCGCGCGGTGAGCACGACATTCCACGGGACCCGCCGCGCCGCGTCGGCTTCGTCGCCGGGCTCCCGCACCTCCACCTTCCTCGGCCTCCGCCCCTTCGCCTCGTCCCCCCGCGGCCTCCCGTGGGCCGGCGTGACCCCGCCCGGGCTCTCGGTGCTCCCGGGGCCGCGCGCCATGGGCAGCCCCCGCTCCGCGCTGAGCTGCCTGTGAGTACCGCGGTCGCCCCCGCGTCCCCGTCGGCCGGCGCCCGCCGCGCCCTCTTCGCTCACCCCGCGCCTCTCTCCTGCCCGCTTTTGTCTCCCACAGGCTGTTGCACTTGCTGGTTCTCTGCCTCCAAGCCCAGGTAAGGAGCGCTGCGCAGAGGCGGGGGCCGGGCGCGGGGGACCCAGCTGACACTGTCGGGCAGGGACATGAGGACCGACCCTTCGGCCAGCGCGGCAGGGCTGGAAAGAACCTTACAAATCCAGCCCCAAACTACCCTGAGGAGGGATCTAAGGAACAGAGAGACAGTGTCCTGCCTAAAGTCACACAGCGAGTGAGTGGACAGACTAGAACCCCAGGGTCTTGAGGCCAGCGAGTCTCAAACGCGTGCCAGCCAGGTCGGGTGGATGGGAACTTTACCTGTAGCCACACCCGGCCTCCTAGGAAAGGCGGGAGCTGGAGCCAGCGGGGGTTCCTTGTCAGGGGAAGCTGGGGTGTAGTTGTTGCAAAGATCTTCTCCGCTGCTCTCTGGGGAGACTTGTGGCCGCTTTCGGCCAACGATCGTGTTAGTCTAGGCCCTTTGCACTCTCAACATTTGCTCCTTAAATTTGTCTTTATAAATGTCACGGGTCGGGTAGCGTTGCCTCGCTACTTAAAAGCACCCTGCTCCTCTAGGAAGGCCCGGGCGGGGGGCCTGCGCTGGGCAGGGAGCCCGCTTCCCTGCTCCGAGCTGGCCGGGAGCCCCAGGGTGTTTCCCAACAGGTGGGTCCAGATTCTCCCTCATCCCGGGTTTATCCATCCTGGGCTGGGGCTGCGAGACTTCCCCGCGGGGGTTGGTGGCCTGAGCCAGCATGTTGGGGGGATGCCCCCAGTCCCTGCTGGCTGCCTGGCGCGGCGGGAGGTGGGCACAAGGGCAGTGGGGACCACTCGGGACCCCTGGGCGGAGTAGCATTATAATGGCGTGCTGTGTATTTTTCAATTTCCTAAAGGTAACTGTTCAGTCCTCACCTAATTTTACACAGCATGTGAGGGAGCAGAGCCTGGTGACGGATCAGCTCAGCCGCCGCCTCATCCGGACCTACCAGCTCTACAGCCGCACCAGCGGGAAGCACGTGCAGGTCCTGGCCAACAAGCGCATCAACGCCATGGCAGAAGACGGAGACCCCTTCGGTAAGGCGCATTCCCCGGACTCTGCAGAGGAGAGGTAGTTGTGGACCTCGCCGCTCCCCGCCAGCTCTAGGTTGCAATGGCCAGGGAGGCCTGTGAGCTCCCCAGCTGAGAGAGAGCGAAGGAGTTAAGGCAAAAAGGTGTCTTGAGGGTCAGCTGGAGAGAATGGTAGGGAAAGAACCCTGGGGAGGATGTGGCCCACAGGTGCCCTCTCTTCCCTGCTCCTCCAATGAATGAATCCAGGAGTCTCCCTTACAGCCTCCCCCCCTTCATTCACCTCTTTCCAGCTGCAGGTGGAGGCGGGAGGGTTCAGGGGAGGGGGCCCGGATTTAAGGGAAGTTCTTGAAAGAGGATATGTCGCCAGGGCTCACAAAAGGAGAGTGGGAAAAAGAAGGTAGAGAAGCCGCAGTTTGCCCAGCTTGGAAAAGACGGATGACGCTAACTGGTGAAGCGGGTCAGTTGCACACTGAGGCTAGGCCTGGAAGTTAGACTCCGGCTCCAGTTGTGGACACCCCAGGGGGCTGAGTAGGCTGGCGGCTCCCCGTAGGGCTGCTGAGTACAGGGAGCTCCTGGGGCAGGGGCTGAGAACTGATTGATTTCTAAAACATTCAATATTCCTGTCTTGAGATGGGGCCTATTTCCAGAGTCCTGGATGTACCACGAGGAAGGCAAACCGTCTGGGTGGCAGGCGTTGTTTTTAGAGAGCGATTATTGTGAGTTTAAAAACCTTTAAATAATGACAACTTAAACAAGCATCAAAGGAGAGAGGAAGACTCTATTCAAATGTAATAAAAAGGTGAGGCATTTTAAGAGCTAAGAAGAAAAATGAATGATATAAAACAGAAAAAGAACCAGGCCCCCCCCCTTTTTTTTCAGATGTAGAGTTTGAAAGGAGATGCAAGTCTGTAAATGTTAAAAAAGGAGGCTAAAGATTGTTCCCTAGGAATCTCTGGAGAGACCCCTGCGTCTGGCAGAGCGATTAAAAGTCTTCTTGCTTTCACCTTTTTTAACATTTCCTGAATACTTTCTCCTCTTCTCGAGCCAGTTTGGGGGATCGAGTATGTCTCGCTGCATTTTTTCAGCATCGACGTAGCTGACTTCCCTTCAAAGCTGGAGGAGGAGACATAATTTTCCTGGGATAAATCTGTCACTGGGGTGGAAGAATAGGTTTGAAAATGTTAAGCTTTCCAAAAGCCTGGTTGGGAAAGCCGCTGTAAACTGCATGACCAGACTCCCCAGATCGACTGGAGGAGAGTGGGGCTCTTTGGGTGGGGGTGGGGGTGGGGGGCAGCCTGCCTGGTGGCCGAGCTCCCCCGCTGGGCTGGTAGAGCCGGCCTTCAGGCCCTTTGTCCCTCCAAATTGGCTGCTTGCTGCCCTTCTCAGCTTCCCAACAAGGAAAAGGGAAGAATGGCTGGCCCCTCCAGAGTTTACTCTGCTGGAGCAAATGGCCTAGCATCCTTGGGTTTTGGGGTGGGAAGGGGAAATATAGCTGGCACTGAAGGAATTGATGCCCACTCACTTCCCTCAGACTCAGAGGAGGCTTCCAGGGTTCCTGGGTCTCTGCCTGCAAGGCAGAAGTTTGGGCCTGGGGCTCCAAAAACAGACATAAAGTACATAGACTGGGAGAGCGGTGGACAGGTCCCAAGAAGGGCCAGAGGTACCCACTGTCACGTGATGCTGGGCTAGAATCTTCAGAGCAGGGTCCTCTCATCCCTGCCCTAGCCTGCATCCTTCCCTGGCTGTGAAGCAACTGCTTCTTGCTCTACCAAGTAGACATGAGAGGAATGAACAGATCGCCTGGGTCTGAGAGGAGAGGTGAGCAGGAGAGGTAAACAGTTGCATTCCCCAGCTGACTTGGGGACAGATTGGGGACTTCTGGGTCCCACTTTTGCACCTATGTGAAGAGAGGGAGTGTAAGAGGCTAGGCAGTGTGAGGACTTCAGTGACGACCCCTGTGCCCCCACCCTTGGTATTGGTTTTAGAGAGACACATGCAGGCTTTCTCAAGGAGGAATAAAGCTGGGCTGTGTGGTAGGGTGGGCAGGAGATCCAGTCTTCTGTCCCATCATCTCATTCAGCCCTCCCTCTCTTCTTGGGAACAGTCTCGAAGAGAACAATTACATAAAGAGGTGATCAGAACCAGCCTCTCAGGCAAGGTGGCTGTCCATGTGAATAGGAAGTAGAGAAGGGCACAGAATTCAGCCCCAGGCTTATATCACCTCTGAAAGCATTTGGCCAGTGCCTAAGGAGCCCAGCTGTAGTGAAGGCTGAGAGTAAAGACAATTGAGTTGTTGGTGTCTACATGTTAGAGCTGGGCTCTGATGAATGGGAAGCCAGTGGAAAGGGGGCAGGATCCTCCTGGCTGGTGTCTGGTTCCAGAAAGCAGTCTGCGAAAGCACAGTGCTGGGAGAAATGCCCTCCTCCCCTTTGAAGACTGGTCTTATTCCAAATCAAGTGTGTGTGTGTGTGTGTGTGTGTGTGTGTGTGTGTGTGTGTGTACTCTCCTGAGAGTGCATGTGTGTGTGCAGGTGCCCGCTGAGGTCAGCAGAGGGTGTTGGATTCTCCAGAGCTGGAGTTGGGAGTCACCCTCTGTGGGTCTTGAGAACTGAACTCCTGTCCTCTACAAGAGTGTGCTGAGCCATCTCTCCAGCCCCTCTCTGTCACTTCTTGAAGAGCAGGGCTGCCCAAGGGGTGGAGGATGGCCAGGGCTGCTAGAACTGAAGGAGCAGGAACAGAACAGGGTGTTTTTTACCTTTAGCCTCATGGTGGGAGGTCACCACTGTTCCCAGATGTTCTTAATAATCTATGGGGCATGAGCTCATGATACGCTAAGTCGGAAAGATATTCAGAGATCTCTCAAGTTAGCTTATGGAATCTACGTAGATGAAATTTTCCTTGGTACCTCAACCTAATAATATTGGCTTCTAGCATGAAAAGAGGGCTGAAGGAATGGAGATTCGGGATTCTCAGTTTGATGCATCCAAATAGTTCCATGAAACTGCCATCAGTCCCAGCCCCTCTACAAGCCCAGAGGTCGAGTCTCAGGTCCTGAAAAGAGAGCTGATCTTTTTTAGGGCTGCCCAGCGTATCAGCAAGTGGGCTGGGGCTAGAGCCCGTGTTTTCTGTTCCTAGTCCTCAGAGTATTTGTTCCAGGGATAGGACACAGCCTTGGGCCGGCCCACGGGGGTAAAGCTGTGGAACACAGAGGCCACAGATTTAGTGACCATCCCATTACTTCTCTACAGCAAAGCTCATTGTGGAGACGGATACTTTTGGAAGCAGAGTTCGAGTCCGGGGAGCAGAGACAGGTCTCTACATCTGCATGAACAAGAAGGGGAAGCTAATTGCCAAGGTGAGGTTCCAGTAGGGAAGCGGGGCTTGGGGAGGTGGTGTGGACTGACTGAACCTCTCTAGCACACTTTAATCTCAACAAGATGAGTGGAGAGACATGGTACCTTGGTTACCTTAGGGTTTGTCTAATGATTAGATGGAGGAGAAAGAGAGAAGTAAAAAGTCAGAGAGAGGAAAACCTGTGAAGATGAAGAAGGAAGGCCAGGAAAGGGCTGGGGGTGGTGATGGCAAATTCCATATATCTTTTTAACAAATCGCCAAATTGCTTTGCTATTATGTCCAATTACATGGTACCAGCATTTGGAATGTTCAGTAAGCCGCAGGCCCAGCCCCTCGGCCTAGCTCTGAAATGGCCCCATTAGTCACGGCTCCTCTCCAGCCTCAAGCTCCCTGCTCCTAGGCTTCAAGGCTTGGGCCTCAGAGTCCCTCCCGGGCCTCCCCTCCCCCGCGTAGGGTGGCTGTCCTGGGGGCTGATCCTGAGTCCGGAGATGCTGAGGGGGGCAGGTGGAGAAACGCGGGCAGCCGGGGCCAGACTGGTGGGCAGTAGGCCAGAACAGGCAGGCTTTGGGCCCCTCTGCCTCAGGCCCAGCCCCTCCGTAGACAGCCATGTGTCACTGCTGCCCAGGAGGACAGGAAGTTGCCGGGTGGGCTGCGGGTTGTGAGGGATTAGAGAGCGGGTGCCCGGGTAGGGGGTGGGGCCGGGCTCGGGCTCCCCTCGCCATCTGCTGGGGTGCCCACCTGCTGTCTGGGGCCGCTGGCCCTCTGTCTCACATGGAGGGAGGCTCGGTAACACCGCGTCTGCTCCCCTCCTCCCCAACTACCTGCAGAGCAACGGCAAAGGCAAAGACTGCGTGTTCACGGAGATCGTGCTGGAGAATAACTACACGGCGCTGCAGAACGCCAAGTACGAAGGCTGGTACATGGCCTTCACCCGCAAGGGCCGGCCCCGCAAGGGCTCCAAGACGCGCCAGCACCAGCGCGAGGTGCACTTCATGAAGCGGCTGCCGCGGGGCCACCACACCACCGAGCAGAGCCTGCGCTTCGAGTTCCTCAACTACCCGCCCTTCACGCGCAGCCTGCGGGGCAGCCAGAGGACTTGGGCCCCGGAGCCCCGATAGGCGTCCTCCCGGCCCCTCCCCGCCGTCCGCCCGCCCGCCCGCCGCGGACTCCAGCGAGAGATCGGCCGGCCGCACGGCCAAGGGGAGGAGCTGGGGAGCTGCCTTCTAGTTGTGGATATTGTTTGCTGTTGGGTTTTTTGTTTTTGTTTTTTTTTTAACAAAAGAGAGGCTCTATTTTTGTATTCCACTGGCTGTGGTGTCTTGTCTTCTTAGCTCTCGGAAAAGCCCCTTGGTGACCTGAGACTGGGTTCCCGGGGGCCTCCCTAGGGTGGGTGGAGGGCTCTGTAGTCTGGCAGACGTTCTCCTGAGGTCTCAGCACTGGCAGGGCACCTGGCCGGGCCAGTCAGGGCCACTCTGTACCCCAGGCAGGGGCAGGGAGCAAAAGATTCGGCCTAGGTCAGCCCCTTAGGGGTGGGTGTCAGCGGGGGTGGTTGTGTACTAGTTACTATTAAATGACTGAAATGTTTATTTAACTTGTATATTAGAAGTGTGTGTTGGAGAATGAGTCCTGCCAGGGATAGCCCCTTCCCATGGTGCTGTCCCAACGGCAGGTCCAAGGCCACTCCGTCTAAGGGCCTCTTGGTTGCCATCTTTCCCCTTTACTCCCCGGGAGGGATATTGTGGGGAAGGCAGAACAGTGAAGAAAAAATGGAAAGGTTCTCAGCTGGCCTTGGAGATCTCAGATGAGGAGCACCTTGCTCTGCTAACACTTCCCAAGCCCAGGGCCAAAATGAAGAAGAGGCCGGAGCCCTCTGTGGTTGGGGTAGCAAACCCCGTTGGCCCTAGTCAGAGACTGTAGAACTGGTCATAGTCTGTAGCGTCTGACCCCCAGACTGAAACAGAGCTGCTGCCCAATGTCCGAGGTGTGTGTGTGGGGTGGGGTGGGGGGCTGCCAAGGCTGGTGTTGACCGTTGTGACGCGGAACAAAGTTAACTTTGGGAGATCCAGGCCAGAGCTGTGAACAGGAAGTGCCAGGCTCAGGTGCTGAAAAGCCGAGGACACAGTTGTGCAGGAAGAGGCCAACCTGGGGGACCTGGGTCTTCAGAAAGAAGAGCTAGGCATGGGCAGGAGTAGGAGGGAGGCTTTGGGGATAAGCCTCATGTCATACCAAGGAGGCGCAGAAGCAGGACTCCTGTGCCCAGAGCTGGCCCCCTCTTCATGACAGGCCTTCCATCCTGGCTGCTCCTATAGCCCAGCTACTAGGACAATCTGGAAACTTCTTCCCCGTAGGCCTCTTTTTAAAACCTCACTTGGCATGGGTTGGGGCAGCCAAAGGCTTTCTAACCATGGGGGCATTCCAGAATTGTAGCCTACGTCCCAGGCTCAGCCTTTCCAGGTGGATCAGGATTGCCAAGCCTCGGTGGAAACAGAGGCTGGGGTCCTCAGTCCCTGTCTACCTCATCCCAAGGCCTGCAGAGAAGAGTGAAGGCCTCTGGGTAGTGTGGTCTTTCAGGTGCACAGACACGGGGGTATGGAGAAGGGGCTCCAGCTAGCTCCCTTCCAGCTCGTCCCGCTCCTGGTGCCCGTCCTCTGCTCCCCCTCCCCCTTTAATTAATTCTGGGTGAGCAGGCCTGGCTTTATTGTGCGCGGAGCTGGGGTCTCACTGTGGGAAAAGTCACACCTTCTGAACAGCTTCTGATGCCATGCAAATGAAGAGACCGTCCAGGAAACGCTTTCATCTGCACGGTCGCCTGTCCAGCCCCCCAGCCCAGTAATTACCCACATTTCATTTGTTTGAGAGCAATTCCTGGGGAAAGCCATGGGGTGGGAGGGAGTCTAGGGGGTGACGGAATGTCAGGCTCTCCGCCTGTGATCCTGGCTACGAAGCGAGGCCTGGCTGGGCCAAGGGTGGTCGGAGGCTAGGCCAAAGCTAAGCCTCAAGCCTCCGGGCTAGGAGCACCTGAGTCTTCAGAGGTACCGCTGGGACAGGGCTGTGTTTGCATCTAGGTAGAAGAGGTGAGCACTTAAGAGAGTCAGACCTGCCTTGCCGGGGAGAGGCCAGAGAGCTGGGCAGGAGGGTGGGAATCAGCTGAGGCTGTCTGAAGCCTTCCCCCAGGCCAGGGACCCATGGGAGCTGAGCACAGAGCAGCAGGGTGAAGCCAGGCTGGAGCACCCACCAGTTTGTTTATCTCTGAGTTGCTGCCCCTACAGAGCACTCACTAATGGGGTTTTACAGCCCACTCAAGCTGCAACTGGCCAAGAATCAATCATTACCACACTTAGTGGTTTGATAGTTAACAGCCTGAACTGAAGCCAAACTGGTTGTTAACTGTGATAGCAACTGATTTCAAGGGGTTATTGCCGGCCCAATATGCTCAGCCATTTATTCTGGGGAAAACAGGCAGGGAGCTGTGGCAAGGCCCAGAAAAGGGAGGAGGACTGGGCTGTGCTCAGCCAAAAGGCAGACCGACCGCTCTGCCCCTGGGTCAGCTGTAGGAACGGTCCAGGTCTGTGTGGAGGCTTAACCACGCGGCATTATCACTGAGGGTTGTACGTGGCCAGGAGTTATGCACAAGGTCTCTCCATTCCTCCCGTAAGAGATCCTGCCTTGATTCTTCTTTTTTTCCACATGTCCATTTTTTTTTTTAAATGAGGTTTCACGTAACCTGGGCTAGCATCGGCCTTGTGTAGCCCCCTAGCCTTGAACTCCAGGTGCTTCTCCATGTGCCTCTGAAACACTGTGTCTTTAGTGTGCTCCCACGATGCCCCCACAGTGACAGCTTCCACAGGGAGAAGTCCAGCTTAGTGGCCTCTACTCAGCAGGTAGAGGCTGGACCCCTCACCTCAGAAACTTTCTTTTCATTTCAAAGCCACCAAAGACCCAGCCCAGGTCTTGACTGGAAGGAAGGGATGAGCACTCTCTCCTCCCACAGCAACAGGAACACCCCACATTCTAGAATGCCGTTGTGGTGAGGGACCTAGGGCTTCTCCACTCTCTCCAGATGGACAACCTGTGGCTCAGCAGGCACGAAGTGGAAGCTAGAACATTCCAGGTCCAGGCTGCCTGACTCTATTCTGGGCAGAGGGGATAGAGCAGGAAAAACAAAAACAAAAACAAAACAAAACCCTGAAAATCCCCATTGTTATGTGCTCAGCTTCTAGAGGGAGGCAGGAGGCGGCACACAACCAACGGGACAGTATCAGACACAAATTCAGAGAAGGGAATGAGTGTGAAGAGCACTGACTGGCGAGAACAGCACGATCAAAGAAAGCCTCGCTGATGACTTCGTGTTTGAACAGACACCTGTCGGGTCGAGGCTCCCAGGCGGGGGAGGGGCACCCAGGTAGAGGAAGAGCCGGCTGACAAAAATAGAGGGGACTAGGGAAGAGACCAGTGTGGCTAGAACACAGGTCAGGGAAGACAGAGGGGTGTGTGTGTGGGGGGGGGGTGCTGGAGGAGGGGATTAGAGGAGGCTAGAACAGGCTAGAGTTGAGACCAGAGAGATGGCAAGACATGGGTGGAGGGCAGATGCTGAGGGCTTGGTTGGAGGGACTTCAGCTTTGCCTCCGTGAGGTGGTACCCCGTTGTGAGGTTAGAACAGCTGAGCAACACGATGTGAAGGCAGGTTTTAACAAGATTGCTTTGGCTGCTGTGTTAAGAACAGACAGTGGGGGGCAAGAGGGCGGGGTCACACAACAGGGAGAAGCTAAGTGATTGATAATAGTGGATTGGGAGAGGTGAGAAGCGAGTGGAATTTGGTGGGGGGTTTTTGTTGTTTTTTTGGGGGAGGGGAGGGGCAGGATCTGCAGGTGGGTTTGGATATGGTTTGGGTAGGAAGACAAGGTGGTTAGGGGTGCCTGAAGGCTTGAGCAACTGAAAGAATGGAGATGCCATTTGCTGAAAAGATTCCAGTTGGGGCCAGTTTAAGGAGGATTGGGAGTCTGAGTTTGGACATGTGAAGTTTGAGCTGACTCAGTATTCCAGAGGAAGCAGGGAGTGGGCAGCTCCTTGAGTCTGGAATTCCAGGGTGAGGTCTCACTCTTGTGATATAATAGGGGTGCTGAACACAGGTGATGTGCAAAACCAGGAGACAGAACAGAGCTCTGAGTCTGGGAGTCGGGAGCTAAGAGTGAGGAGATCCATGCTGGAGCCTCAAGCCTCAAAGTGCTTCTCCAGTTGGAAGGGAGAGGGAACAGGGACAAAGATGGAGGAAGTGTGGCTCGTAGGGACCCCAGAAGACTGCCACATCCTGATGAAGCAGGAGACAGGGCAGTGTCAGAGCCTGCAGTTGTTAGTGAGGGTAGGAGGTTTATTGTCTGTCTGCCTCCTCCACCCCTACAAACCCAGAGCCAGGAAGTGGCCAAAAACAAGAATCACCTCATCTGGATTCCTCCAACAAACTGAGTTCTACCTCACTTAGAAGGTCCTGCTGGCTTCCAGAACATCCTCTCAGCCAGTCTGAACAATGCCATGCCTGTCGGTTGCTGCCACTCGGCTCCAACCCATCTCTACCTTTTTTGTCACTATGTAGACCAAGCTGGCCTTGAACTCATGGAGACCCTCCTGTCTCTGTCTCTGAAGTGCTGTGATTAAAGGCAAGTGCTACCACATCTGGCTGCCACCTTTTTATTTTGAGGCAGGGCCTCTTGCTGAACCTGGAGCTTGCTGTCACTGAGCTCCCAGGATCTACTCATCCCTGCCACCATTCCCCAGCCTGAGTGCCAGGGTTACAGGTCTGCACCGCTCTCCCTGGCTATTTACCTGAGTGCTGGGGATCTGAACAGCAAGCATTTCACTCACTGAACGGTCTCTCCAGGCCTCCATCCTCAGTTCTTAGATAGTGACAGCCTCTGCACACAGCTGCTTTCTCTGGGCTCTCTGGTCCCCCTTCCATCCCCTCTGCACTCAGTCACTGGAATTTTCAAAACTCAGGTCTGACTGTGTTACTCCCACCCTGCCCACACTGGAATTCCAGCTCCTGCCCACGGCCTGCATAATCTCCTGTGTGCCCGGCCCTGATCTGCCCCTCTAATCCCCATCCTGGCCGGCCACCTTCCCGATCACCTGCTGCATTCCCGCCCTGACTCTTCAGTCTCTTCCCAGATCCTCACACAGGCTGAGTGACTATTTGCCTGTCTGTGTCGTGTCTCCAGCCTCTGCACTTGTCGCTGACCCACCCTGCTGGGAGTGCTTTCCCTCTGGGCTCACGGGCTGGAGGACTGTGTGGTGGAGAACTTTCTGGTGTATTGGTTCTCCTGTACGGTACTGAACCAGGGCCTAGGCCCACACATATGCTGGGACAAGCCCTCTTTTTGCTTTTTATTTTTACACTTTTTTTTTGAGATGGGGAGTTTACATACTGAGTTATGCATATGGAGGTCAGAGGACAACTATTGGGAGTCGATTTTCTCTTTCCACTATGTGGCTTTTAGGGATTGAACTCAGATGATCTCACTGGCCTCCTATTTTATTTTTGAGACAGTCTCATAAGGTCCAGACTGGTCTTGAACTCCTGACCCTCCTGCTTCTACCTCCCTAGAGCTTCAATGGCACGCGTTTGCCATCAAGCCTGGCTTATGTGATACCGGAGATCAAACCCAGGGCTTCGAGCATGCTCGATAAACACTCGATCAACTAAGTTACATCACCAGCCTTATTTTTTTATTTGGGAAAAAGGGCTCACTAAGATGCCAGGACTGGCCTTGAACTCACTCTGTAGCCTAGAAAGGCCTTGAGTTTGCAGTCCTCCTGCCTCAGCCTCCCCAGTCTGAGGTTTACAATGCCCTAGTTTGCTCCTCTGTTGCTGTGATAAAACACGGACTAAAAGCAACTTGGGGGCGGGCCGGGGCGAGTAGGGAGTGTTTACTTGGCTTACAGGTTACAATCAATCATTGAGGGAAGTCAAGGCAAGGCAAGCTCAAGGCAGTAACCCGGAGGCAGGAACTGAAGCAGAGACCAGGGAAGAACGCTGCTCACTGCCTGCTCACAATGGCTTGTTCAACCCGATGTCCTTACACCACCCAGAACCACCTGCCTGAGGGCGGTCCTGCCCACAGAGAGCTGGGCCCTTCCACTGCTCTCTGGACAAGCAGCCCGGGCAGCCTGGTGGAGGCTGACCCTCAACCGAGGCTGGTTCTTCCCAGGTGATCCTAGTTTCTGTCAAGGTGACGGAAACTAATCAGCAACTGGACCAGCACCGCCAAGGTCTGTCATATTTTCTGTGTTGTACTACTCACTCTCTGGTATTTTCTTGGTTGTATTTATTAGATTCTGGTCTGTCTAGCTGTACCTTCCAGAAGAGCGAGAACTTTGGTATCAGTTGCTCATTGCCTAAGGCAATGTCAGACCCAGCATGGCTGACAGTGAATATCGATCATGGTAACCAATAGATAGCGAAGACACAGTCTCTGAGCCGCTGAGTGGGGAGGGCTGGTTGGGAGTACCTCGTATCCACGGAGACACAGGATGCTCTAACACAGGTGACTTCTGTTAGACGAGATTGGGCTGACCTGGAATTCACAATGTAGCCCAGGCTAGCCTCGAGCTCTTGACAATTTTTCTACCTCGGTTTACTGAATGTTGGGATTATAGGTTCCAGCCACCACATCCAGCTCACAGCTATACTGTTTAACTAAAGGAGACCCCAAGTCCATTTTCTGAAGTTATGATAAATGTTCCCCAAACCTGGACAAATGGGAGGTCAAAGCAGAATGGAAGGTGCTGCCCAGGAAATCTCAGAGCCCCTCCAAATTCTACTTCATTGGCTGCTTTGGGTTTCCATAGCAACCACGGGGCTTCAATAAAGATGGTGAATGGGGAATTAAAAGTCAGAGAGAGCAGAGAAGAGAGGAGGAGGAAGTGGTAGCCAGACAGATGGGGAGCTGGCAGGAACTCCAGGGGGATCCCCAAGTCCCGTGTTATTCTGGAAGGTTGTGCCAGGAAGGTCCTTTTGGTTGCTCTCCTTCCTATCTGGGTCTCTCGCTGAACCCTAAGAAGTGGCTGTCCATTCGGGCAGGCCCAGAGCTGACTGCTTGTGAGCCCCCTCCCACTGGTTGGCAGATACTGAGCAGGGCCTGGGCTCCATCCCTCGGCAAGAAGTAAGAGGGAGCCCTGGGCGGATTCACTTCCGGCTGAAGGACAGTCAGGGCCCTCTCCCCTGCTGAACATGGTCCTTTCACTGACATTTGGGGGTCATGGCCAGGCTCCCAGTGGGTAAAGATCAGACAGGTCAAGTCTAGGGACCTGACTAGAGTGCTCAGAGCAAGAGGCCTGCCTGGGTTCTGCTCTCCGAGAGGCAGGAGAAGCCGAAGGATGCTCTCTTGGAGAGACACCCTTGAGCCCAGAGGGCTGGGAAATACCTAAGCCTGAAGTCTGAGGGGTAGAGCTGGCAACCTGCAAGGAGACTGGGCAGACTCAGGCTGCCCACAGGCTGCCACCTTGGTCCTGAGACCCAGGGCAACTGCTTAGAGAACAGCTCAATGACTTTCAAGGGGAGGAGTGACTGGGGTCACCACCAAATGACGCCTGTCCCTCTGCCCACATGTACGCTTCAGGGAAATGACTAGAACCTGAACCCAAGATGGAGGCGTTCCCTAAGCACCCATGTTCCCCAAATACCTCCACTGTTATGGATTCCACCTTATGTCCAGTCTCTAATTATTTTAGTGCTTGCTTGCTTCTTCTTCTTTTTAGAAAGAGTCTCACTGTGTAGCCCTGGATGGTCTAGAATTCTCTATGTATACCACACTGGCCTCAAACTCAGAGAGACCCGCCTGCCTTTGCTTCCTGAGTGCTAGATTTAAAGGCATGTGCCACCACATCCAGCCTCCTCCTCTTCCTCTTTCTCCCTCTCTCTTTCTAATTCCAGAATGGATCCCTGGTCTTGAGTGTGCTGAACAAAGGCTCCACTCACCAGCTTCAACAGTTTCTATTTGACAAGCACCACCAAGTCCCACAAAATCTTTCTTCACAAAGAAATCCTGAGCCGGGCGGTGGTGGTGCACGCCTTTAATCCCAGCACTCGGGAGGCAGAGGCAGGCGGATCTTTGTGAGTTCAAGGCCAGCCTGGGCTACAGAGCGAGATCCAGGAAAGGCGCAAAGCTACACAGAGAAACCCTGTCTCGAAAAACCAAAAAAAAAAAAAAAAAAAAAAAAAAAAAGAGAGAGAAATCCTGTACCCCATCGTGACAAACCCCTGAGCTACACTGCACCCTCCCATTTGCCTCCTTCGGTTTCTTCTACGGCCTTCTCTGGAGTCACCGCCTTCTGCACAGCGCAGAAGAGCAAGCCCATGAAACATTCATGGTGGGTAATCCACTGTGTGGGACCTGCTGATGTCTGTCCCGATAGAAGGGGCAGGTCAGTGGGGGCTGGTCCTGGTCCTCCTGGAAGGGGTGTGATGTAGGCAGCCCAGGGTCAGGAGTGGCTTAATGGTTATCCGTAAGGGAAGAGCGATTGGTCATTGAGGGTCTAACTAAAAGCCAGGAGACAAAACGAAGTGATTAAATGCTAAGAGGCCCTGGGGTTTGTGCTGAGTGTGAGGAGGGGGCAGAGCTGAAGTTTCTGAAGTTCACTCTGACTGGGGAGCCTGAGAGCTAGGTGTGTGAGCAGGAAAGTGGGTGATGACAGGATCTGCGCTTGGGGACGGACCTCCTGCACAAAGCAGGGCGATTGCCTGGAGAAGAGGGCAGTGACTGGGCCTTTCATCGAAGCCGTGGAGTGGGTGAACAGGGATGAGGGCCTGGGGTGTCCTCACCACCCTACGACTCAGCCCTTTTCCTGACACAGCTGTGGTGGCCCTGGCCACCAGTTATGTCAAGAAGGCATTCAGAAGAACAGCAGCGCAGGAGCAGAGCTAAAGCAAGGGACTTGGTATGACAGGACCTTTGAGTTAGTCTTCTGCCACTTCCTGCCTGGGTCACCTGGAAGGTCATGGTCTATCTCTCAGCCCCAGCATTCTTATCTGTAAATTGGGGGCCATACTGTACCTTACAGAGTTGCCAGGATCAACATTTGCATGGAAGTGTCCAGAGGGTTCTCTAGCCCTTGGAACAGTGGTTTCTGAGGGGGCGGGGTTCAGAGGTGGGGGGGAGTCGGGCCACCTGAGTAAGAACTCGGTGAGTTCAGGTGTGTGCAAATTGACACTACTCCATGGTATATTAAGAAGCTGCATTGGCCGGGTGGTGGTGGCGCACGCCTTTAATCCCAGCACTCGGGAGGCAGAGCCAGGCGGATCTCTGTGAGTTCGAGGCCAGCCTGGACTACCAAGTGAGTTCCAGGAAAGGCGCTAAGCTACACAGAGAAACCCTGTCTCGAAAAACCAAAAAAAAAAAAAAAAGAAGAAGAAGCTGCATTGGAGTCTCCAAGGAGGCTGCTTTCTTGGGAAACAGCCAGTAGTAGCCCGAGGGTCTGAGGTCACCCAGAAGCTGGCGAAGATGAAGGGCAAGTTCCTATGTGCCCATGATGCCTAGCCTCTCTCTCAACCTCATTTACTCAGGCAGGTGTGTGGCTGCCTAAGGCCTGGACCCTGAGGACCCAGCAGAACTGGGAGGTGCAGATGGGTGATCATCAGTATGGGAGAGGCTGTGCCTGCGGGTTCTTAGGGACCGACGCCCAAGTCCTTACACTTGGGTCCTCTGAGCTAACAGTCACTCCCTCCAACTCTCAAAGAAGCCCAGGCAAGAGGGAGAGGTTAAGTCTGAGCTGCCTGGAGTTGGAAAGAACAGAGAGGAGAGAGACACTAAGGACAGAGATTTGGCACCCAGGGCTTCTCATCTTCCCTAAAGGCAAATGCTCCCTAGTGCCTTGAATTAACAGAAGAACACTGTCAGGCTCTGAAGTGCCAAGTGTCAGGAAGCCCTGGAGGACAGGTAGAGAGACCTTGAGCCTGCTCCCATCGGTACGGCCAGGCAATCAGGCCATCCTGATGACTGCAGCCGTAATGCCGGAGAGGCTGGGATGGGGGTGGGTGCTGGATGAGGAAGGAGGGGCTTAGGGAGGACGGTGCTCAGCAGAACCCGGGGGAGAACAAAGCCCGGGGTTGGCTGTGCTGAGAACAGCCCAGCTCAGCTCCGTTCAAAACTCACTGGGCGTCTAACTGCTGGAGGGGGTGGGGTGGCTGAGCAAGGTCTCCACCTTCCGGTTGTCACACACTGGGGTCCCAAACTAGTCAACCCGTAGTTGTCATGGAGCATGGTCGGGTAGCTCATACGTCAGCACCAGGCACTCTGTCTGAATCTGAATCACCAAAGGGGTCACAGGGGAGACAGGAGGTAAGAATGAAGAGCTGTGAGCATCTAAGGGATATTCATCTTTTTTGACTCTTTTTTTCTTACCTTTTTTTTTTTAACTTACTTTTTTCCAATTTTTGTTTTGTTGTGTTGAGTCAGGGTCTTACTGTGTAGGCACTTGGAGCGAGCGGCCTGCCACTCACGGTATAACCCAAGACGGCCTCAAACCTGAGACCCTACCGACTCAGTAGCCTGAGCTCTCGGGTTACGAGTGTGCATTACCAGGCTTGACAACTTCCATCTTGTCTGCACCTTACTTTTCTGGTCTAGAAAGAGAACGGTTTGGATAGGGATGTATGTCAGTCAGTAGTGTGCCCGCCTAGCATGTGTGAAGTCCAGAGATTGAGTCCCAGCATCGCGTCCAACGGAGCATGGTGACTCACTGCTGTTAACCCCAGCACCTGGGAGACGGGGAGAAGGATCAAAACCGCAGGGCTATCCTTGGCTGGTTAGTGACTCTGAGACCACTCTGTGCCAACAAGCCGGAATTAGAAAGAGAGAGGACCAGTGAGACGCTCAGGAGATAAAGGTGCTTGTCACCAAGCCTGGGAGCCTGTGTTCACGTCCAGGTCCCACAAGGTGGAAGGGAGGACCAACTCCTACAAGTTGTCCTCTGACTTCTACACACATGCCATCTGCACCTGTTCACACATGAAAGAAATAAGTGTAATTAAAAACATTAACTTAGAGTCTGTTTGGTTTTTTTTTTTTTTTTCCCCAGCAAAAGAAACTTATTCCCCTGAGGCAAACCTAGATGGGAAAAGGATCTTGAAAACTAGTCCTAAATGTCTGCCTTGGTGGCATATTCCTTAGTTACAGCTGTGGCAAGAGATGGCAAGACTGAGCCCAGCAGCGTTCCCCTGGGCATTCACGAAATGATGGTGAGGACCCTCCAGCGAGGCGGAGGTGGGTGGGCTCCGGGCTTGCCATCCAGGGGCATTCTTGGGTCCCAAAGGAGAAGGTCCTGCCAGGATGAGAAGCCAAGTTCCAGCTTTCCTCAGAGCACCTGGGCTAATGGAAATGCTCCCACAGTCCCAGAACAGCCTCTGTCTCCTCCTGCGCTGACCACTCACACCTAGGTATTATCCCGACCAGAAACTTCCACTTGGAACAAAGCTCCCAGGAATGAAACCTGAGCTGCCGAGAAGAGGCTCCTTAACTGGGAAGTGGCTGGAAAGGGAGGGAAATCTTGCAAAACCCTGGAAGCCTCAGGGAGGCCGTGAAACCCTGAAGACAAAGGACCAGGCAGCCACCGAGGTCGGGGTCGGGGCTGAGATGGGTCGGGAGTAAGGCTGGTTCTAGGGGAGAGAAATTGGCGCACCTGTGGCCATGGCCAATATCCCCCAGGAGGCCTTCAGGGTTGGCCTGCAGTCACTCAAGCTGTCCCCTCCTCTCTCTGACCCCCCCCCCCCCCCCCGTTCTTTCCAGCTGCTTCCACTTACTATAATGGGCTGCTGTAGCCAGCAGGGAAGGACTTGCCAGGAACTTGGGGGTCCTGTGGTAGAATGGATATCAGGGAAGGGAGCAAAGAGCGGTATCCAGACCCTGTGTTTACCAAACACCCAACAAGTACCAGGCACATGGCTCATATCTGTGGTCCTTACAGCAGTCCCACCTCATTTTACTGATGGGGAAACCAAGGCTCAGGGGAGTGAGGCCATGGGCCTCAAGTTTTAGAGCTAACTGGTTAATGGCTGACCCGGCATCTCAGTGCAGGGCTTCTTGAGTATGGAGAACGAATGTCTCTTCTGTCACGTTGAACTCCTGATCTAGAGTCCTGGTAAAGGCTTTCTTTCCTTCCTTCCAAACTGTGGTGGCAGACAAAGGGACCCCAAAGCTCTCATTTCTTTAACTTGGATCCCATGGCCTTGTGAAAGTTATGTCACCCGATGGGCTCAGTCTCCTCATGGGTAAAGTGGGGTTCATCATAGAACCTACCCGCAGGTGGAGTGCCAGAAGGAGAACATACCATGTATAAATTGCTTAGGACAGGGCTCGGCAGAGTCCACACTCCGTAAACACCTATGTGAGATGTAAAGAGTTCCTCTTGACCTTTCCCTAGGTAGTCCAGAGCCCTGGGGAAAAACTGCAGGGGGCTGAGTGGATCAGGCTCAGCCCCCTCCATGCTGCCTGCAAAGACAGCAGAGGTGGTTGGGAGAAGCCTCAAAGATGCTGAGTACCATGGTAGTCTGGAAGCCAGCGGGGACCCTTCCCATGGCTGAGCCAACGAATCTTACCCTGTAAGTAATGTGCTTAGCTAGGCATTGGGTTGCCCTGGCATGTCTCTGAAGGCTGAATAGGATTCCCAACCCCCGTAGGAGGATCCTTAGAATTAAGCAGTGTATAGATGGCAAAAGGAGACTCCTGCAGAGTGATGGATAACTTTAGACTCTTTGTTTTTGTTTGTTTGGTTGGTTTTGGTATTTTTCCAAGACAGGGTTTCTCTGTGTAGTCCTGGCTGTCTTGGAACTTGATCTGTAGACCAGACTGGTCTCCAGCTCAGAAATCCGCCTGCCTCTGCCTCCCGAGTGCTGAAACTAAAGGCATACACCACCACCCAGCAATTTTGGACTCTTTTTTTTTTTGTTTGTTTTTGTTTTGTTTTGTTTTTTCAAGACAGGGCTTCTCTGTGTAGCCCTGGCTGTCCTGGATCTCGCTCTTATAGACCAGGCTGGCCTCGAACTCACAGAGATCCGCCTGGCTCTGCCTCCCGAGTGCTGGGATTAAAGGTGTGCGCCACAGCCGCCTGGCAACTTTGGACTCTTAACCAGGAGTCACGGCCAGGAACTTCTGATGCTGTGGGCTCCCTAGCCTCCCTCCAGCATCTCTCCAAGCTCAGGAAGCCTGGGATGACAGAGCCTGCCTCTGCTCAGCAGGAAGAAGACGCTGTTGGTCTTTGCTCGCTTCCTCAACATCTCGAATAGCTCCCCAGCCCCTCCCTTTTTATTTCCTTTTATTTATTTTTTGGACAGGGTTTTACTATATGACTCCAGCTGGCCTTGAACTCACTATAGTCCAGGCTAGCCTTCACTCAGAGATCCATTTGCCTTTACCTCCTGAGTGCTGGAATTAAAGGTGCGTGCCGCCACACCCGGTACTATTTCCTCGATATCTTAAGGACTGGAGTGTGGCTGCTGCCATCAGTGACTTGGGACTTGGGTTAATGAACTCAGGATATGCCAGGTGGTGGTGGCACACGCCTTTAATTCCAGCATTTGGGAGGCAGAGGCAGGTGGATCTCAGTGAGTTTGAGGCCAGCCTGGTCAACAGAGAGACAGGGACAGCCTGGGCTACACAGAGAAACCCTGTCTCGAAAAACCAAAAAAAGGAAAAACATCACAGGATACTATCTTCAAGACACACTTGGAGAAAGCTTTTTTTAATTTATTTTTTATTTTATTTTTTTACCACCACCATGTTTGAACTGAAGCTGCCAGTTGAAGACAGCTGCCCGTTTGGATACTGGCTCTAGCAGGTGTTCACCGTGTTGATGCTCCACTGTGACACTGTCATCTACACCGCTTATGTTTGAGAAACTCACAACACACACACACTGACAGCGCTGAAGTAAGTGGGGTTGTGTTGGGTAGCGTTCATAACTCTCCTTGGCTGCATGTGGCCCACAAACCACGGATTGGACACAGCTGACAGAGAGTGGGGTTTGTGACACCCTGGGTCCCACTCTACTCGTCACTACATGGAGGCCATTGATTTGGTCTTAGGGATCTTGTTATCTAGGATGAGAAACTAGTTGTCATCTCTCCTTAGCCACAGTGATGCAGTATGCCATTTACTGCAGTCCAGAAGTACAAGTGGAAACATTTCAGAAACAGACAATTCCCAAGTTTTATTTATCTTTAAATTCTTTCATTATTTTATGTATATGTGTGTTTTGCCTGCATGGACATCTGTGTACTACATGTATGGAGTGCCTGTAGAGGCCAAAGTGTGTCAGATCCCCTGGAACTGGAGTTATGGATGACTGTAAGCCTCTATGTAGGTGCTGGGAATCAAACCTGGCTCTTAAACACTGAGCCATCTCTCCAGCCCCAGTTCCTAAGTTTTTTGTTTGTTTGGTTTGGTTTGTTTTTCGAGACAGGGTTTCTCTATGTAACAGCCCTGTCTGTCTTGGAACTAGCTTTGTAGACCAGGCTGTCCTTGAACTCACAGAGATCCTCCTACCTCTTTGTCCTGAGTACTGGGATTAAAGGTGTGGGCCAACACCATCCAGCTAGTTCCTAAGTTCTAAATTACACCCTGTTCTAAATAGCATACTAAAGCTTCATGCCATCCTCCTCAGTCCTGCCTAGAACATGAATCGTGTCTTTGTCCAGGGTATCCACACAGTATGGACTACCTGCCCGTTAGTTACTTAGCTGTTTTAGTTATCAGCTGTACTGTTGTGGTATCACAGTATCTGTGTCCAAGTGGATCTCATTTTACACACTAAGGGTCCAGCACACAAAGAGGGTGGTGCTGGAAGTTTCTCTAGGTTGAAGAAAAGCCATGAAATTCTCTCTGTGAGCAAAAGGGTAAAAGTTCATGGCTTAATAAAGACTGGAGGAAATTTTATGCCGTGGCCACCAAGACCTAGAGAAAGAGTAAATTGTCTATGCGTGAAATTATGAAGAAAGGAACACCTATGCTTCTTCAGCTGTTGCATCTCAAGCTGCAAAAGTCATAGCCACTTGGCCAGTGAGCTGGCTCCCTGGGCAAAGGCCACCTGCTGTCAAGCCTGACACCTGAGTTCCATCCTGGGACCCACATGGTGGACATCCCTGGCATCACTTACAGCCAGAGTGCCAGGCCGTTAAGATTCGTGTGCTGCGAGTTGTGAACAATAAACAGTGCATTCAAGAAAGACACTGTCTGCCTCTCAGTGACTAAGACATACGGACATCCCATTTACAGAGGAGGAAATCAGAGCTCAGCCGGTCAAACCAGAATTTGAAGCCAAATCCATTGACTCCAATCTTTCCATTCTGCGAAGCACGCCAGTAGCTAAGAATGCCGAGCCACATCTAATGGGCAAGTGACCTGTGACAGGGCCACCATGATGCTGGGGGAGTTTCAGATGAGTGTCCCACCTGGTCAGAAAAAAAGAAGCGTGAATGCACAGAACCTTCCCTGCCCAAAGTCCTGCTGTGAATCAGGAATTAGAGGTGACATTCAGGGTTTTACTCTAGGATCGACACAAGTTCCAAGAGGTACCGAAATAATAGCCCCACAAACCTCACCTCAGATGTTTTGTTAAAGCAGAAATTCTAGAGTTTTGGGGAGTCTCGCAGAACCTCTGTGAAAATTGGGTGAATTAAAAGCATGTGCTGGGGCTAGAGTGTTGACTCAGCAGTTAAGAACGCTGGCTATTCTGCAGGAAGACCTGGGTTCAATTCCCAGAGTTACATGGCAGCTCATGACTGCCTGTAACTCTGGTTCCTTGGCTCTGACACCCTCTTCTGGCCTCTTCAGAGTCTGGGCATGAAGGTGCTGCCTAGATGTACATGCAGGTAAAGTACCCACACACATAAAATAAAAGTAAATGAAAAATTTTAAACTTTTGCAAAAAGAGAAAAGGAAATGGATTTCTCCTTGGACTGGGATCTCCTTCAGAGCTGTATTTCCGGTGGCCAGGACACTGTTCAATGTCCCAAAAGTTGGGCTCGTGGGTGGCAGTGGCACATGCCTTTAATCATAATATTCAGGAGGCAGAGCCAGGCAGATCTCTGTGAGTTCGAGGCCAGCCTGGTCTACAGCATGAGATCCAGGACAGGTACCAAAACTACACAGAGAAACACTGTCTCAAAAAACCAAAAAAAAAAAAAAAAGAAAGAAAGAAAGAAAGAAAGAAAGAAAGAAAGAAAGAAAAGTTGGGCTCACACTGTAATCACCGTACTCAAAGCAGCTAGAACCAAAACTTCCAAACAAAACCTAGAAAAACATGAAGCCACCTGCAGCTCCCAGCTCTGCACTGCTCACTCTGACCCCAGGATGGAAGACAAATCCCTCAGCAGGCACAGGCTGTAACAATATTCCAGACTGTCCTCCTTCCACTCTAAGGGAATAAAAAAGGGGCGGAGAGAGTCTGGGGAGATGGCTTAGCAGTTAAGAACTTGTATTGTTCATGCAGAGGATCTGAGTTCAATTCCCAGCACCCACATCAGGCAGCTCACAACTGTTCCTAGCTCCAGCGGATGGCCCTAATATCGGGCACATGTACATGTAAATAATAATAAAAATCTTTTTAAAAAACCTTCATTCATTATTTGTTTGTTTGTTTGTCTATTTCCTGTGCGTGCGTGTGTACGCGTGCGTGTGCACGCGCGTGTTTGCGTGAACGCAGGCCAACATGCAGAGTTGCTTCTCTCCTAAGAAGTGGGTTCCAGGACTGACCACGGGCTGTCAGGGTCAGCAGCGGTGTCTTTTCCTGCTCAGCCACGTCATGGGTCTGATCTCCTTCCATTTCTGTGGAAGGTTCTAGCAATTCAAGTATCTCCCCCATCTTCCAAATATTCCATGCTTCCCATGTGTTTGCCTTTTCATGTGCCTCTGCCTCAGTGAACTCCTGAGCACTCTTCAAGGCCTCATTGTCTCCCAGGCAGTTTTGTGCTCTGGAGCATTCTTGCCTTATAACATCCACTTGTAATTGTTCACCTAGACCACAATTCTTCAAGCAGCCTTGGAGTTTAGGAGCTGCTCCGACGTAGTCATGAAGGAATAAAGGTCAATCTGGAGGCCTCGGGGCTTGATCTCAGCGCTGTGGGGCCAGTAAGAGGGGGGCAAACATGGTCTACAGAGACTGGGTTACAGTCTTCAGAGTTCTGATTTAGCAGGAGTTTTAGAGAAGATGGCTACCATTTCCTCCTTTAAAATAGAAATTTTAAGATTTATTTGTGTGTCACACGAGTCACAGCTGCTAAGTGAAAGTCAGAGGACTGTTGGAGGAGCTGGTTCTCTCCTCTGTCACCACAGGTATCTGTCAGGCGTGGGGGCAGTGCCAGCTCACCAGCCCTATTTACCATTTTTTTTTTTTTTTTTTTCGAGACAGGGTTTCTCCGTGTAGCTTTGCGCCTTTCCTGGAACTTACTTGGTAGCCCAGGCTGGCCTCGAACTCATAGAGATCCGCCTGGCTTTGCCTCCCGAGTGCTGGGATTAAAGGCGTGCGCCACCGCCGCCCGGCCTATTTACCATTTTTAAGGGCGTCTTGTCTACGAGGAACTATGCTGAGCCCTTGTACGTCCATCTCATGAAGCCTCTCAATACTACTACAGCTGTTACTACCTCAGGACGATATTTTCTCCCAAATAAGCCATTAGCTCCGGTTTGCAGCTGGGAAACAGGTTCAGAAAAGTGAACAGATTTCTTCCTTTCAAAGCCATACAGCTGGGATTTAAATCCACATCTGTTTGCTTGTCAAATCCAAGCTCTTAAAAAATTTATTTTTGAACTCCTCACAGAGTCAGGAGGAAGAGAAGGCCCAGGTAGCATTTGATCCCCGCACTTGGGAGGCAGAGGCAGATGGATCTCTGTGAGTTCAAGGCCAACCTGGTCTACAGAGAGAGAGTTCCAGGATAGCCAGGGTGGTTACACAGAGAAACCCTGTCTTGAAGAACCTGGAAAATTATTTATATATATATGTGTGTGTGTGTGTGTGTGTGTGTGTGTGTGTGTGTGTCAGTGTTTTGCCTACATATGTCTGTGCACCACGTGGGTTCCTGGTGCCAGAGGAGGCCAGAAGAGGGTGTCAGATGTCCTACAACTGGAGTTACAGACAGTTGTGAACTGCCATGTGATGCTGGGAATTGAACTGAAAGAGCATCCGGTGCTCTTAACTGCTAAGCCATCTCTCTGGCCTCTGGTTCCTCGAAGTATGAACTTTTCCATTCATCTGCATCCTGGAAGAACAAAGCACATTACCTCAGCTCAGCTTCACCTCTGGCCTCTGGGCCAGGAACTGCGTGGTATACAGTATACGTGGTATATGTGGTATGCAGAGGCAGGCTGAGCGAGATCAGAGCTCCAGCCTGACGTGCGCACCGAGACCTTGTCTGGAGGAGATAGAGGCGCCCCCGTCATTCCTCATTACTCCACTGCCACCCCCCTCCTGGAGTGGCCAGGGCTAAGAACTAAAGAACAATTTAAAAACAACAAAACAGAACAAGATTGACCTAGGATTGGCTGGACCTCCTTCTTGGGAACTTTGCTAGGAAATGTCACCATTCTGGACCATTTTCATCACCTACAAAAGTTCTGTATCTATCATCAGTCACTCCCCAGGCTTTCTGCCTCCTTGGCCACATAACCCCCACTCCCACCCCCACAATCGGAAGCTCAGAAGTACTTCATTTTGAGAACTGAGCCAGGATTCTAGCCTGCCTTTGGTGACCAATCCTCTCTGTAACCTTGGAAGGGGTTAACCTTATAAGCCTTCCTAAGAGGCCAGGGATATGGGCAAGTACACAGAGTCAGGAGAAAGAGAAGGCCCAGGTAGCATTCACAGCTACCGAATCTGCCACCACCGCAATGAGGCTCCTGAGCCGCCATTTCTGGGATCCCTGTAGCCAGAAGTTTCTCTGGTCCTGCCTGGCCCCAGGGTCGGGATGAATCTCTCCCATCCATGTTCTACAGCTGCTTGGTCCCAAGTAAACACACAGAGGCGTATATTACTTACAAACTGTATGGCCTATGGCAAGCCTCTTGCTAGCTAGCTCTTATATCTTAAATTAACCCATTTCTATTAATCTATGTTCTGCTACATGTTCCGTGGCTTTACTGGTCTGCTGGCATGTTGCTCCTTGGGCAGTAGGCTGGTGTCTCTCTGCTTTTCCTTTCTTCTTCCTGTCTCTCCTTGGATTTCCCACCTGCCTCTAAGCTGACTTGCCATAGGCCAAAGCAGCTTATTTATTAACTAATAAGCTATGGGAACACATATATTCACAGCATACAGAAAGACATCCCACAACAGATCCCCATGTATAGTTCCAGGGGCTTGAAGTTGGCAGAGGGCACCAAAGGCAGAGAAATCGTTCTTCTCTCCTTGTATGGAAGTCCAAAAGTCTGCTGATGCAGTTCCTCCGGGAGCGTGAAATGGTGGGCATCCAGGGACTCTCACTGTCAGACAGAAGGAAGCTCTCCCTCCTTGGGTCTCCTTGGGTCCACTGCATACTTCTGTTAGGAGCAGTTTTACTACCTCCTGCTTAAAGGCAAACTCCTTAGTCAAAAGTCAGCTTATCCTCCATTCGAGATGACGTCTCACACTGTATCTCAAGCAGTTCTGGAAATTATTAAGTAGCTCAGGTTGGCCTTGAACTCACAGCAATCTTCCTGCTTCAGCCTCCCAGGGGCTAGGATTACAGGTGGGAGCCATCATACCTGGCTGGAAATTATCTTCTTGAGAAAGGGGGGAAAATCGCAAACTTAACCTCCTCATGTACGTTCACCAGCCTGGTCTATAGAGTGAGTTCTAGGACAGCCAGGGCTACACAGGGAAACCCCATCTTGAAAAAGAAAAACCAAATCAAAACAAAAAAACAAAAAACCAAACCAAAACAAAACAAAAAACAAAACCAAAACTAAAACCAAAATACCCCCCAAAACCATAGAGTACCAGGATGTGGGGGGAGGGTTCACTCAGGTGTCAGAGCACTTGTCCTGCAAACACAAGGACCTGAGTCTAGTCCCAAGATCCAATTAAAATGCTGGGTAGTATGTACTTAATTCCAGCACTGGGAAGGTAGAGGCAGGAGGATTCTCGAGGCTCACCGGTCAGTCAGCTTAGCTACAAGAGACCCTGTCTCAAAGGAGGGAGGTGGTGTTATTGAGGATGACACCCAAGGTTGTCCCATGTCTCACACACATGTGAACACACATGCACCTGCACACATGTGAACACACACTTAAAAAAAAAAGTTGAACCCCAAATGGCTTAGGGGAATTTAGGCACAGAAGAGCTAGAAGATGGAGAACCCCAAATCATGTGGTCTCCAGGGCTACTGGTGGCTTAGGCATTATTGTGGGGAGCTTCCTTGGAGATGTAAAGACAGGTGGCACAGAGTTCACCATCTCTAGCTGCCACATAGTCTGCTTTTATGATCACATCTTTTCCAGGATAATTACTAGTACCTCAAAACTGTCTCACTTCTGATTTCCTATTTTTGCTGTTGACACAGAATTCAAACACTGCTAAATTTATCCCTTTCAAGTATATAAGTACTTTCTAGAGTGTTGACAGAGCCATAAAACTACCATCACTATCTAATCCTGTAACGTTCTTCATCCCCCTTAAAAGCTGCCCCCACCCATGAGCAGTCCCTGCCCTGCTCTCCCTTCCCTAGCCCCCAGAAACTGCTAATCTACCATCAGCATCCACCACTCCGCATCTGTGGATGAGTCACCGTTAGCATAGTGCTTCTGCGGTCCACCTGTGCTGCAGCAGGAATCAGTACTTCGATGCTAATGTTTGCAGTCCCCCTCCATGCAACCTTTGTATCTTAGCTGTTGTGTTGTGGGCCGTTCTCATGGGGCCAAAGACATAGGAAGAGACAGGAGCCACAGTTAAGGGCTCTGACTGGAGAGGCCACTCTGTTGCTTCAGGAGAAAAGACAGGCTGGAGATTGAGGCAGAGATGGTTCTGTGTGTGTGATTCAGGACTTCCTAGTTGCCACTTCTGTTGGCTTTGAGGCCCTCGGCTTCTGGAAAATAGTGATAGACAAATATCCATAGTCTAATCTAATGCTGGCTTCTTATGGGAACAGAGTATTTAATTAGAAAATGGACCTGTGGAAGTGTGACCTGTAGACTCTAGATTTGAGCTCTGCTCAGCCCCTGACTTTGAGTGGTCTTGAATAGATTCTTCCATTTTTCTCCCCAGTTGCTACAAAATAAGCACAGTGGCAATGAGGAATCCCAAAGCTATTTGATTTTAACACACTTCAAAGAGTTTTCCAGTATCCTCTGGATTGTTCTATTGAGCAATCTTTGTTTGTTGGTTTGTTTTTTGTTTTTCGAGATAAGGTTTCTCTGTGTAGCTTTGGTGCCTTTCCTGGAACTCACTTTGTAGCCCAGGCTGGCCTCCATACTCACAGAGATCTACCTGGCTCTGCCTCCCAAGTGCTGGGATTAAAGGTGTGCGCCACCACCGCCCGGCTCTTTTGAGCAATCTTAACGTTGAGATCCACTTAGGGCAGGCTGGACCTTGTAAAAGGAAAATGGTTCGCCGCCGCGTGTAGTTTAAGCACTCAGTGAACTGGGTAGTTAGTGTGCTAAGCAGTTGGACCAGAATAGTTTGGGTATCTGTCACACGTGTTAGTGGCATATCATCAAGGCTATGGTGTGGATGTTTCTAGAGATCCATGACCACTTATTTCTCCTTAAGGGGCTGAGTTCCCAGGGCCAAGGATCCTTTAAAGAAATTTTTCTTATCTTTTCAATTTTGTTTTTAAATTGCTGTCTCTCCTACAACTCCAACACAGTTCTTCTATGTGTGGGGCACAGTGTGCAGCCCCAAGGGAAGAGGACGGAAGGGTGAGCAAGGAATATGGAGCCTAGCTAGCAGGAGGTGTTTCCTATGCGGAGCACCAGTACAGCAATCTGCCCAAGGCTCTGGAGTCATCACCAGGGGCTCCAGACCTCCGACTCAGGCAATCAGAAACAGTTTTGAATTGCCATCAGACTGCATGCCAGCAGCAGGGCATGGGGGTTGGCAGAACCAGGGAGCCTGTCCTCAAGGGAAAAGCCAGGAGGGCAGGGCATGGGCTGGCTGAAAGCCGCAGACGGGTAATTTCCAAATGACCATTTCAAAGGAAGGTTAAATTTCTTCCAGATAAGCAGGAGAGCAGAGAGCATGCCTATATCTCTAACCCCCTGAGCTCCGGGCCGTGATAACAGCTGTGGGGTTGGAAACCTAATGCTGATGAAGGAGTTAAAGGAGCTATCGGTGACACTGCTCCAAACTGAGCATGCTCCTGGAGCGGCTGGGGACTGGGGTTACTCCGTGAATAGAGGCCACTCTCAGGGAGTTTTTCCAGGAACAGAATGGGGTCAGGGAGCCGCTTGGGGAACAATGGTTACCACCGACTAGCTGAATTTCTTACAATCACACACCGTACCCCCTGATCAAATAGCTCCTTTGTCCGCCTCATATAAAAACATGTCATACAATGATGATTTGGAAGAATGACACTGGTTTGCCTTTCACAGAGATCAGAAGGGCTTGTTGTGCAGCAGGGGGAAAAAACATCAGAGTCAAGGAAAACCTGGAGAATAAAAGGAGCAAATAGAAACAGCAACAATGCTGGATGCTGGAAAGGCAGCCGGGGCCTGGTTACCAGCAGAGTGACCCAGCCTCCAGGCTGTGTAGGGAGAGAGCCGGTGGCTTCACAGCGCCCCCTTGGAAACCTGGCGTTAAAGAAAGGCAAAGTGCAGGCAAAGACGGCCTGAGTGGGCTACTGAGTGCTGGGCTGTGTGCACAGGCCACAAGGAAAGACGGGATCTGAGAGACTGTGCTCCCCAACGCGCAGTGCTGGTCCTTTGCCTTTTCCTCCCTTTCCTTGCCCTCTCCGTCTCTTTTCTTCTGAGACAAGGTCTTGTGGAGTAGCCCTGGCTGTCAGGGAACTTCCTATGTTAACCAGGCTGGCCTGGCATTTGTGGTAATCCTCCTGTCCAAGTGCTGAGATTTTGCAAGCCACTCTGCCCACCCAAGCCATTGTTTTAATGGATGGAGATGCTGAAGCCTGATGCAGAACAGTGGCTTGATGGTCTGCTGGTTTTATTGACTCAAGTCACGTTAACGACTGCTTCTCTGACTTTAAAGATGGAGTTGCGGCACTCCCCAAGCCACAGGAGAGAAGAGATGGTCTTTAGAGATATAACTGGGGCGCCTGCCTGACTCGGGGATTCCTTCTGTGTGCCTCTCTTTCCCCATCCCTGAAGTGGGCTGGAATGCACCATCGTTAAGACAGACAGCCAGCCACGAGTTTTAAAACACCTTCAAGTGGGTCCCACCCTGGGGAACGACTGGTCAGAGGGACTCCTCGCTGCTCTAAAAGACACAGTCACTGGACCCCAAATAGGCAAACACTGTCCAGCCAGGCCACATGACTCCGGGCCCTGCTCATAGCTGAGTCCCTTCGTCAAGGTGGGCAGATTCCTTTTCTGTTCCAGGCAAGTCAGATGGAGACTTTGTTGTTCAAAGAAAGAAGGCTCATATAGCCAGATTCCTGCAGCTCCCAGCCATCAAGCGGGGTTACAAAGAAAATGACAGTCGTCAGTCACTAATTGACATTCACCTTGAGTGCCGCCACCGTAAGGGATCCGATGGCTTTGTGTTGCGTTTCCCTGGAACTATGTGGGGTTAAAAAGAGGGGGTATTTGGTGTTAATATATTCTCTTTCATCCTCAGGCCTGAAATCTTTTACCAAGGGACAGGCAGCTCGCGATGCTGCCCCTGCGGGGAACATGGCGGCGAGTGCCACGCCCCCACTCCCCAGCTGGGAGGCCTGAACCACAGAAGGGTCCTAAGCCCTGCAGTGGGGGCGGAAATCAAGACTGTCACCTTGTTCTTTACAACTCTGGCTTTGAAACTAAAGAAGAAGGTTCTGGAAAGCCACATTGGAGAATCGACCTCTATGGTCACCCTGGCTTTATACAAAAGCAGTGATCTTAGGATCTTGTATTTTATTCTGTTTTGTTACAATTGTTTTTTGTTTGTTTGTTTGTTTATTTAATGTGCATGGACATGTGGGTGTGGTAACACAAGTGTGGAGGTCAGAGGACAATTTGTGGGAGTCAGTTCTCTCCCTCTCTCTGTCTCTCTCTTTGGGACAGGGTCTCTTTATGTAGCTCTGGCTGTCTCGGAACTCACTCTGTAGACCAAACTGGCTGGGCACTCACAGAGATCCGCCTGCCTCTGCCTCCTGAGTGCTGGGATTAAAGGTGTGCGCCACCATGCCCAGTGTTTCTTTTTCTTCAAATCTTTCTTTATTTTTATTTGATATGTATGAGTGTTTTGCCCGCATGTATGCATGTATACCACGTGTGTGCCTGCTGTCTGTATAGACAAGAAGAGGGCATAGGGTCCCTGGAGGTGCAGTCACAGGCAGTTGTGAGCTGCCTTGTTGGTTCTGGGAACTGAACCCGGGTCCTCCGCAAGAACAAGTGCTCTTAACTGCTGAGCCTTCTCTCCAGCCCCAGTTCCCCTTCTACCATGCGGGCCACAGGGATCAAACGTGGGTCATCAGGCCTGACCGCAAGTTTCTGTACTACTGGGCCACCCATCTCACCTGTCTTAATAGATAATGGGTGTGGTAGTCCCTCCCTCTCCCTTTGTTCTGGGAATGGAACCTATGGGGCCTCAAGTATGCTGAGCATGTGCTCTGGTACAGAGCAGTAAACCCTGTCTATCCCTTAGGGGTCTGGAGTGGTGGCTCAGCAGTTAAGGGCACTGACTAGGACCCCAGTTCCATTCCCAGCACTCGCATGGCAGCTAACTGTCCGTAGTTCCAGTTCTAGGGTCTCTAATGCCCTCTTCTGGCCTGCATGGGCAACACACACACGGTGCACAGACTTTCATGCAGGCAAAACACCCATGCACACACAATCTAAAAATGAATATAAAGTAGGACAGCGGTGGCACACGCCTTTAATCCCAGCACTCGGGAGGCAGAGCCAGGCGGATCTCTGTGAGTTCGAGGCCAGCCTGGTCTACAGAGTGAGATCCAGGACAGGCACCAAAACTACACGGAGAAACCCTGTCTCGAAAAACCAACAACAAAAAATGAATATAAGGGCTAGGGGGATGGCTCAGTGGTTAAGAGCACTGGCTGCTTTTCCAGAGGACCTGGCTTTAATTCCCAGCACCCACAGGACAGCTCACACCTGTCTATAACTCCAATTCCAGGGTATCTGACACAGACATACATGCAGGCAAAAACACCGATGCACATGAAATAAAAAGAAATAGTTTAAAAAATAAAATAAATATAAAAAATCAAGTGTGTGGGGCTGGAGAGATGGCTCAGAGGTTAAGAGCACTGACTGTTCTTCCAGAGGTCCTGAGTTCGATTCCCAGCAACCACATGGTGGCTCACAACCATCTGTAACAAGATCTGGTGCCCTCTTCTGGCCTGCAGGCATACATGCTGTATACGTAATAAATAAATCTTTAAAAAAAAAAAAAAAAAAAAAAATCAAGTGTGACCTCAAGTACCAGGTAAGTGCTAAGTGTAGTAGTGTGCACGGTAGTCCCAGTGCTGGGGAGAAAGAGTGAGGTAGATCCCTAGGGCTTTCTGGCCAGCCAGACTGCTCAGTTCCTGTTCACCAAGGGACTGTCTCCACACATAAGGTGGAGAGTGGCTGAGGAGGACCCCTGATCTTGACTTCTGGCCTTGACACACATGTACATACACCAGTACACACGGACACACACAGAGCATAAAAGAGTCAGGCGTGGCGAGGCATGACAGCAGTTACAGCCCCCAGAAGACTGAGGTGTAGAAGTGTGAGTTTGAATCCAGTCTGAGCTACATAAACCCTGTCTCAAAGAGCTCGGTTCTTTTCTTCGGGGTCCTTCACAAGAGCCGCTGGACCAAAAGCAGCAGCCGTGGTATGGCCCTTTGTCCTGGGCTCCACCGTGTTTCCCTTGGCCAGAACATGGAACCAGCCCCAAGGCTGATAAGTTCAGGAAGCAATGACAAGGGAGAGCCACCAGAAATGGACACTCGAGTTCCAGGACAAATACGGTATTAGAAAGTGGAAAACTTTTCTGTATTGCCGTATGGACACACACAGCAGCAGACTGCAGCAGAATGGAACCTGGGTCCTGTTAGCAGAGTCACCCCAAAGGAAAGGAGCGGTCAAGGGTCAGGCTAGCCGTATCATAATCACATAATCAATGAATTGTTTCAAAACTCTGCCAAGTAAAAGCACCATGTATTCATTAAAATATGGCATATGGGCCGGGCAGTGGTGGCACACGCCTTTAATCCCAGCACTCGGGAGGCAGAGCCAGGTGGATCTCTGTGAGTTCGAGGCCAGCCTGGGCTACCAAGTGAGTTCCAGGAAAGGCGCAAAACTACACAGAGAAACCCTGTCTCAAAAAACCAAAAAAAAAAAAAAAAAAAAAAAAATGGCGTATGGAAAATAAAGTACCTTCAAAATACTTTTCAAGAGAAATAAAGCAAGCTGGCTGTGGTGGCATACACCTTTAGTCCCAGCACTTGGGAGGCAGAGGTAGGTGGATCTCTATGCTGGTGTGGTCTACACAGCAGTTCCAGACAGCTAGGACTACATAGAGAGACCTTGTCAAAACATCAATCAATCAAACAAACAAAAAACCCAGGAGGACACAGGACACATTTCCTCTCAACACCTGTTCCCACACATACTATCCTATATTCCAGAGAAACTGGTACTCAGATCTTAAAAGCTAGCCTATATATTTACAATCAGAAGCACATAATACTCCTGCTGTTTACATACAAAATACATGCACACATCCTGTATATTCTTCACATACAGAGAATTTTAAAAGATGAATATGTAGTGAATGAAAACTCGGGGTTGGGAGAGCCCTCTGGATCCTGGGGAATGAGCCAACACCCCATCCCTGCTGAGCTGCTAGCTTTCATTTGCGTTTGTTTAGAGGTAGTGTTTCACCTTGTAGCCCGAGCTGGCTTCTGACTTGTGACTCAGTTTCCCAAGTGTTAGGATTATAGGTCTCTCCCACAGCATCTAGCTTGAACTGCTGGCTTTCCACACTTGGCTGTGGAGAAAATTGTGGGTGACACCAGGGGAGTGTTGTAGAAACATCCACAGAAAGCCACCTCCAAATGAGGGGGTTTGTGGACTCACAGCTACCTTTCCTTCTAAAAAGATTTATTTTAATTATTTGTATGAATGTATCTGCATATGGGTATGTGCACATACATACAGGTGCTGGTGTAAGCCAGGGTATCAAACACCCGGGAGCTGGGTTACAGGCAATAGTATGACACCCAATGTGGGTGTTTGGAACTGAACTACAAAATCAGTATTCACTCCTAACGGTTGAGCCAACTTTCCAGCCCCCTTACAGTCATTTTTCAACTTAAAAAATGGAAGGTCAAGTGCAGTGGTGCAAGCCTGTGATCCCAGAACTTAAGAGGCATTGGCGGGAAGATGGTGAGTTTGAGACCAGCCTGTATTACATAGCAAGTTTCAGGCTAGCCTGGACTACAGAGCAAGATCTTCTGTCAAAATTCAAAGAGACTGCCAGGCATGGTGGCCCACGCCTTTAATCCCAGCACTCGGGAGAGGGTCTCTATGAGTTCAGGGCCAGTTTGGTCTACAAAGTGAGTCCAGGCCAGCCAGGACTGTTATGCAGAGAAACCCTGTCTTGAAAAACAAAACAAAACAAAACAAAACAAAATCAGAAACAAACAAACAAAAAATACAAAGAGATTACTGAGTGTGATGGCACACATCTGTAATTCTAGCATTCAGGGGGAGAGACAGGAGGATCAGGGGTTCAAGGCCACCATTGATTAAACTGAGTTTGAAGCCAGGCTATGCTATATCAGACCCTGTCTCATAAAAACCAAACACACACACACACACACACACACACACACACACACACACACACTCACTCAGGGGCTGGAGGTGGTATAGAGAATATAGCCAGAGTTTAGAGGTTGGACATCCCAGACCAAAACCTTGTCCCTTGAGGATGGCCTTCAAGACCCAAGAGCCTTTGGACACCTGTTCAGACACCCCAATGTAGGCTTCAGAGCTGCCGTTCTGTGTGCTTGTTGTGTTGTATACTGGGCTCTCAAACTCTGTCAACTGTTTTTCTTTTTTATTCTATTTTATTTTATTTATTTTTTTGCTGACTGCTTTTCTACATGAATACCAGTCCTCATGGAGAGGTACCTTCCCTGGGTCTCTGAGGAGACTGAGCCTTAAGTAATAACCAGGTAATCCAGGTGGTGGTAGTGTAGACTTTTAATCCCAGCACTCAGGAGGCAGAGGCAGGCAGATCTCTGTAAATTCAAGGCCAGCCTGGTCTACAGCAAAGTTCCAGGACAGCCAGGGCTGTTACACAGAGAAACCCTGTCTCAAAAAACCAATAAACAAACAAACCAACAAATAACTAAATAATGACCAGGTAATCTTGATCTGAGGTTTGGGCTCTTCCTCTGCTCTCACTCCTCGGAGGCCCCCTCCATTCTCACCACTGTTCCAAGCATCGAATCCAAAGTCCTCAGCCTGGACTCTAAGGCACTGTGCCTTCTGTCCAGAGTTTCTCTCCAGAATTCTCCCCTCCTGCTCCTCACCAGGTCTGAGTCACACCATGTCTCTCACACACTTTGTGTAAGCTCTCTCTCTCCCTGCGGGAGCTTTTATCCCCTCTCCCCTCTGCCTGGCAAACTGCCAATGTAATTTCCCCCAAAACTCAACCTGACTATTGCTTTGCGGTTTAAATCTCTCTGTGTTTCTTCACCATCTGATGTGAGCAAGACAGAGTTCCTTAACTTCAAACAGAAAGTCTTCATGCTCTGGGTCCTGCCAACTGGCCAGCATGGGTGAAGTGCTGGATTCCATCTTCAGAACCACACAAATTGGGTGTGGCTTATGCCCCGCACCTCCCAAGTGTGCCGGGTGATTGGGAGGTGGAGACAAGAGACCAGCCTGTCCTATATGCGAGACCCTGCTTCAGAAAGGAGACAAATAAGAGGTGGGTGAGCTAGAATTCAGAGCCCCTGGGCCAGCCTCCTACTCACTCTAACCTCGTGGCCGTCCTTTTTGGCCAGCTGCTGCCCGATAGTCTTGCGATCACTCCCATTATTCGGAAGCTCTGTGATGAGACTGGACTCCTCAAGTGTAACCTGAGAAGGCAGGAGCACAGGATCCCTTCCAGATCAAGTGATACACTTGTGCTGTCTGCAAAGGTGAAGGAATTTTCCTGGCACTTTGTGCTTCTGATGGGAGACAGCATCCATGGTACTAGCATTGAAAGGGATTTTCGGAGATTCTGGCTTAATTCTCTTGGAGTTTGGCAAACTGTGGCCAGAGAGCCTAATTCTACCTGCCGCCTGTTTTTTGTATAGACACACGTTAGAGAGGGCGTATCGATTTAAATGATTGGGAGAAAAATAAAAAAGAATATTTCATGATGTAAAAAAACGTATAAGAAGCTGGGCGGTGGTGGTGCACGCCTTTAATCCCAGCACTCAGGAGGCAGAAGCAGGTGGATCTTTGTGAGTTCAAGGCCAGCCTAGGCTACAGAGTGAGTGCCAGGAAAGGCGCAAAGCTACACAAAGAAACCCTGTCTCGAAAAACAAAACAAAACAAAACAAAAACAAACAAACAAAAGTATGAGGGTTGAGGATGTACCTCGGTCGGTAGAGTGCTCATATGTCATGCGTAAGGACCTAGGTTTGATTCCTAGTATTTATCGTCGGACTATTTCTTCATTTATTCGGCATGCTGGGGATTGAAGCCAGGCAAGCACTCTGCAGTTAAGCTATAGTTCCAGCTGCAACATGACTTCATTATATTTTTATTGTATTTATTTGTGTGCGTGGTTTTGTACATGCGTGCACTGGCATGCCTCGCCACGGCTCCATCTTTTCTAACATTCCTCCATTCCTATTCAGCTTGTCCTTTTCCTCCTCACTCTCCGTTCTTTCTCAGTCTCTTGTCTTTTTCTTCTCTCTCGTCAGACTCTTCCCTTCCCGGTGCGTTGTTCTCTTGCTCTCGCCTTACCTCACTCTCTCCCCGACCATCACTGCTCTCCTCTTCCGACTCTTAGGAGGGTCCATGGACGTTTCCACCGACATGCATGGAGGGAGCCAGAGAGACCTGCTTCACAGGAGACAGCCAAGGCTGAGAACCACCTCTGACTTTTCCTAAGACACAGAGAGCGTTCCACACTGTCCCTCATCTTTCTCAAGGTGGCACTCGTCAAGAACGGAGCTGGAAGGGCTGGGCCTGCCTCAGTTGGTGGAGTGCTTGCAATGCATTCTTGAGGACCAGAGTTTGATCTTCTAGCATGGCTGGATTGTAATCCCAGCCCCGGGGGAGGTGGAGATGGGAGGCTCCCTGGGGCTCCCTGGACCACCAGCCGAGCTGAATCAGTGAGCTCCAGGTTCGTGGGTGACCCTGTCTCAGAAGATAAGGTGAAGGCCAGTTTTTAAAGATTCTTGATGTGGACAGAGACCGACACAGGCATGTGCACACAAGTGCTGGTGTGCCTGAACACACGAACGCACGATGAAGAGGTTTGGAGCAGCTTCCCCACGGGCCCCGGAGCTGCCAGCCACGCCTCTGCTGCTTCCTGTCCCTCTTCTCTCCTAGGTACACGCTACACACCCACCAGTGTTCCTCCAGCACCTGGAGGCACCTTCTACGCGTTCCTCAAGGCAGGGGCTAGGAATGAGCTGTGACCACAATACCTGACAGAAAGGTGTTTTGTCCATAAGGGAGGGCTTCTTTTTCAAGACAGGGCTTCTCTGTGTAGCCCTCGCTGTCTTGGAACTTGATTTGTAGACCAGTCTGGCCTCGAACTCACAGAGATCCACCTGCCTCTGCCCCCCAAGTGCTGGGATTAAAGGTGTGCGCCACCACCGCCCAGTTTGTTTTTTGTTTTTGGTCCGGTTTGTTTTGGTTTGGTTTGGTTTTTTTGGCATCAGCAGGTCTTAAAGGGTGGTCTGTGGACCCCTGTGCATCCTCGTTGTCTAGAGTCTGCAAAGTCAAAAATATCTTCACAACCTGGGCTGGAGAGATGGTTCCAGGGTTTAGAGTACTGGCTGTTCTTCCAAAGGACCCAGGTTCGTTCCACCATCCACACGGTGGCTCACAAACATCTGTGGCTCCAGTTCCAAGGGATTCTACTCCTTCTTCTGGCCTCTTCAGATAGCGGGTGCCCAGACACACATGCAGACAAAACACCCACATACATAAAATCGAAATCTTCATAATAATACTAACACAAGCTGGACATGGAACCGCATGCCTGTAAACCCCCCTGTGGAAGGCCGAGGCAGGGGGATTGCCAAACCAAGCCAAACAAACACCTTCCAAAGAAAGCTAAGTCATTACTTGCCTTTTCCACTCTCACGTGTTTTCTCAAAGGTACATGGTGGAGCTTTTCAGAAACTATAAAATAAGTGATATTGCAACAGATGGAACAAAGCGTCAAATATGAGAATTATGTATAGGAAGTCATAAATTTCAGAGGCAAAAATGCACACTGGTGGTACTCTTCTCACTTTTTTTGGGAAAAATTCATGCTTAATAAGAATGTTACTTAGCTAGCTCTGTTGGGACATGCCTATAATCACAGCATTTAGGAGGCTGAGGCAGGAAGGTTTTCAACTTCAATGCCAGCCTGGGGCTACACAGCAAACTCCAGGCTAGTCTGGGACACAGTAAGACTTAGGCTAAAACAACAAAAATCAGGCAGGTTATTGATGTCATATGTAACAAGTTGTTGTTTTGAAAACAAATTAACTATCTTTAAAAGTTCTCCGTTTTCATTCCTAATTTCGTGAATATCGATGGATATTACCCAAACAGACCTTTCAAAAGTATGAAAGGGGCCCTGAGACCTAAAAGCTAAGCCTGGCGGTAGAGCACATGTTTAGCATTTATGAGGTCCTGGGTTTAATCTCCGGCACCCCCCCAAAAAAAAACCTGCTGAGAACTACTGCTTTATATCGACACTCACATCACGTTGACACTGTGGCAAGCCCAGGAGTGGTACAAAGGAATGTCTAGAACCACAAGGCTGATTGACCGACTTTCCAGTGAGAAGAGCCAGTAACTAGCTCTTCCCCAGATCCAGAGGCAACAGCCCGCGTCTGACCGAGTCCTGCTGGCCCCATGGTACCAAACAGAGCAGAGGAATGCCTTTGTGGAAATCTTTAGGGGTAGGAATTTCAGCTTTCCTTTAAAAATTTGTGTTCTTTTTCTTTATTTTTTTAAACATTTATTTGTTTGTTTTGTGTTTGTACGTGTGCATGTGAGTGTCACAGTGTGAATGTGGGGGTCCGCGGACAAGTGTGGGAGTCGGTTCTCTCCTCCTACTGCGTGAGTTTGAGGAATCAAACTCAGTCATCAAGTTTGGCCTCAACTGCCCTTATGTGATGAACCATCTTGTTAGCCCCAAATAGAGGGTCTTCTTTCCGTTTATTTATTTATTTACTTACTTACTTACTTCAGACAATGTCTATTTATGCATCCATGGCTGGTCTGGAACTTGCTTTGTAGACCAGGCTGCCCTTGAACTCACAGAGAGACACCTGCCTCTGCCTCCACAACCTGCTGGAGTTTTGTTTCTCAATTACACGTATTTGTGTGTGTGTGCCCTCATGCCACAAGGCATCTGTGGTGATCAGAGGACAACTTGGCAGGGGATTGAGTCTCTCTTTCTACCGTGTGGGTTCTAAGGACCTGTGTCAGGTCTTCAGGCTCAGTGGTAAGCCAATGAGCCATGCTGGGGTGATTTTTAACTTTCTTTGTTCTCAACTTTATTGATATTTATTGGAAGTGCACTATCTTGTACATAATTTCAGGTATTCAATTTGATCAGTTATAAATTTCTTTGTAAACCTCCCTACCTGCTACTCATCCTCAGGCAACCACCAAGAGATTAATTGGCACGGTCTATAATTTTATATACATGGGACGGAGCATAGTGGGTTCTCTCTGTCTCTGCCTGACTCCTTTTAGTCTGCATGATGATTTTGATATTCATCTGTGTTGCTGTGTTGAGGGTAACACTAGAAGTCACATTCAGCCACATGTTAACTGGGTGACTTTGGGAAACTGGCCTTCCTTGCCTCGGAGAGAAAACAAACAGTGTCTATGTTGCCCAGTTGAGAAGATAAAAATGAGCTTACTCGAGTAAAGAAGAAGCACAGCTTAGCTCCTGGTACTCACTGGGCACTTGATAAATACGAGTTATTTTTGAATCTGTGTTTGGGTGGGAACGGAGGAGGCCGCTTGCCAGGCATGCAATGGGGGAGGACTTGTTTAGATGAATCTGATTCATGGCTCAATTTAACTACTTGTGAAACACCTCACTTGTGCACCTCAAATCTCCACACACGCCAACCTCACCAGGAAATTTTTCTTCAGTGAGCTCCGGGGACGTGGAAGTTTGTAGCTGTGAAAGCCCTGCCAATTTGTGGAAAAAACCAAAATCCCACGAGGCTGCTTTGAAGGTAGAAAAGGTGTATTCCTCCGTCACCCTCGCTGACTTCCAGCCTAACTGGCTGGGTTTGCACAAACTTGGAAAGAAAGCCCCTGGTCTGGGGATGAAGAGGACTCCAGAAGTTTCCTGCCAGAAAAAGCCAGAGGGTGACGTTTCTGTGCAACTTGTCCCAGAGCTGCCTGCATTGGGATGCTGGCAGTCAAGCTGAGAAGTTTCTCAGAGACGCAGAGGAGCCATGCTGCTCAGCCCTTCCCAGGGCCAATGGCCACAACAGACCTAAGGGCCCGCTGCAGTCATGTTGGCTTCGAAACAGAGGACTGAGACTTTTCGTGTCTTCATGTAACTGCCTTTTCCTGGGTTTGAAGACACAGTAGTCAGAGAGAAAGAGAAAGAAAACAAAACAAAACAAAAACCCACAACGAAACCACAAAGAGAACTGGAGAGGAAAAGGGGCGGGGTGTGTGTGCGTGTGTGAGAGAGAGAGAGAGAGAGAGAGAGAAAGAGAGAGAGAGAGAGAGAGAGAGAGAGAGGGCTGGTTGTCGGTTCAGGTCTAGCTGGAAAACACAATGAAGTGAAAAGGCTTCTTGGTCGGTATGCTGCTCTTCATTTTTTCCCAGGGTTTGAAGTGGGGAGGGAGGGATGGAAAGAAAACAGGAAGAGAACAACTGGCGTGGCCTGGGCCGAAGCGGTGGCGTTTGGATTTGGGGAGGGGAAAGTTGCCTGATGGGTCCTGGGTCACCCTCTACTAGCCAATGTCTTCCTTCCAGAAGAGGCTGTGGCCAAGGGTGATGCTGCTGATAATTGCTTAGTTGGTTAATTAGTTAACTTTAAAAGAATGAGAGGTTCACTATGCTGCCCAGGCTGTCCCCAAATTCCAGGGTCCAAGCCACCCTCCTACCTCAGCCTTAAAGTAGAAGGGATGACAGGCAGAAGCTACGTAGTACAAAGCTAGTCACCAAAGCCTGCCCATCCCTACACTAGGGAAAAAATACTATATAGTTTATCCATTGGACCGGGTGACAGTTTATATTGGCTTTAGTGTTTCCCCGTGCAAAGCATTTGCCAGGTTTTAAAAAATTTACTAGTGTCAAATACTGTCCAAGGTTTACGTGCTTTATCGCTTGATTTAACCCCAAAGACTTTGTGAGGTGTGAGGTCTACTATTTTTCCCATTTTACAGATAAACAAGTCAAGGCTTGGGACTGGAGAGAAGGTTTATCAGTTTAGAGCACTTACTTACTGCTCTTGCAGAGGACTGGAGTTCAGTTCAGATGCCTCACAAGTGCCTGTAATTCCACTCCAAGACATCCACCATCCTCTTCTGGCTTCTGAAGAAACACATTTGCATGCACACACGCACACTCATGAATAAAAATAAAAGTAAATCTAAGGGGGAAAAAAGTTAGTCAGGTGGTGGTGGTGCACACCTTTAATCCCAGCTCTTGGGAGGCAGAGGCAGGCAGATTTCTGAGTTCGAGGCCAGCCTGGTCTGCAGAGAGAGTTCCAGGTCAGCCAGGACTCTTTGTTACACAGAGAAATTCTGTCTTGAAAAACCAAAAAAAAAAAAAAAAAGGAGTTAAGAAAGGTTAAGGCAGCCGGGTGGTGGTGGCGCACACCTTTAATCCCAGCACTCGGGAGGCAGAGGCAGGCTGATCTTTGTGAGTTCGAGGCCAGCCTGGTCTACAGAGCGAGATCCAGGAAAGGCACAAAGCTGCACAGAAGAAACCCTGTCTCAAAAAACCAAAAAAAAAAAAAAAAAAAAAAACAAAAAAAAAAAACGTTAAGGCTTAGGAAGGTTAAGTAGTTGGGCACGATGTGTACACCTTAATCCCAATATCCAGAGGCTGATGCAGGCCATTCGGGGCTATTGCCAAGACTCTGTTTCTAAAGAAAAATGAAGTAAAGAACTCAAAGATGGAAATGCTTGAGACAGATCAAGAGGGAAGGAGAGAGCGGTTATTTACACAAGTCTGGAGAATGGAGCAAAGCACAGCTGTGGCTCTGGAATGGAGGCCACCTTCTCAGACTCTCTGAGGCCGGAGCTCCTGTCTACTAGGTGGGGAGATATCACCCACCAAACTAGCATTTACGGGGAACTGTAGCATGTCCAGAATTGTTTCAGGAAGCGCTGATCTGTTGCCAAGCAGGCGGACTGGGTCTCTCCGCATGTAGAATGTACATCCCAGCACACCTGATCGCTACACCCACCCCCCGGGGCTAATGTGACTGGAGCGCTCTCTATCTCTCACTTTTATCCTTTCTTGCCTCTGCTCAAGCTCCATTTCCTCACAGGAGTCTCTCTCTGTCAGTTTCCATAGGGTGTCATCAGGGGCTGACTCTTTGGCCTGAGGTCACTTGTCAGAACGTGGAGGTCTTTCATTTCGATCTGGCTCTCACTCTTTCAGGAAGCCGGCCCTCCTGTCCTGTCTGGAGCACCCAAACCCTGCTCTCCTCTCTCTCCCAGGCTCCCTTTTGGTTTCCGACGTCAGTTATCACATTGACATTGGGGTTTGGGGGTTTTGTTGCTGTTGTTGTGTCTTCCTCCTCTCTGAAGGAGGATGATTTGAAGACAGTAGCCCTGCCCTGAAGACAGTCGTGTCCCCAGAACCCAGAGCGGTGTCAGCGTCCGACCATAGTCACTCAAGGACACTGACTTCGTCTTTCAGGCACGTTCACATTGAACAAGCACGTCACATTTGAGTAGCTACTTGCCCCAGCACCTCACCAACCATAGTCACTCAAGGACACTGACTTCGTCTTTCAGGCACGTTCACATTGAACAAGCATGTCACATTTGAGTAGCTACTTGCCCCGGCACCTCACTTGGTCCTCGCGGATAACTTTGAGGGGGTCTGGCCTGGCTCCTCCTTCCTCAGCGGCTTCTTCTACTTGCTGTCCTTAGGTCTGGAAGGAGTCCTGCGGGTCTTTGTCTCCGCCGCTCTGTGCCTCCTCTAGATCAGCAGGACGCACACACACAAGCATGAACTTGTTCTTGAGCTCAGCACTGCTGTCTTCTATTCCGTTCCGTTTACGAAAGCCTTGGCCCCTTCTGTCTGCCGGGCATGCCTGCATGGCCTCCAGACCATGTGCATCCCAGGACGGCTATGAGTGCAGCCCGTAACATTTGCAAATGGCAAGGATGTCAAAAGGTTGGCTACTCCTACAGAGAACTTCTTAAGAAGCCCAAAGGTGAAACTATCGCCCGAGCTTGCTGGCAATTTTGGTAACTGAAAATAAACGTACCTGTACCCTTCTGTGCCACAGTCAAGGGCAAGGCTGCTCTGATCATTTGCGGGCATTTCTTCCTGGTTCACCCTCAGTACTCTGCAATACAGCAGTCCAGAAGGTTCTTCCTAGAGGCTCCGAAGGGAAGCCTAATGGGTGGCACATTTAGGCTTGCTGGAATCCTCATCCAAATGACATCAAATTTAACATATGGACAAAAGCACATGGCATATTAAATGATTTACTGGGGTCAAAGGTCAATGGCGGGCCTTACCCGAGCCTGCCGCCCGTCCTTGGAGTCTACACAGCCAAGATGCTGGTAGCTTCAGCTAAACTGGGCCCAGCAGCCTGTGCTTGGTCAGCGTCAGCCAGTTAATCTACAATGACACCTTCTTTTCCTACCAGAGGGAGGTTTTGACTTGAACTCCCAGGAGGCCTGCCTTCTTGGAATCCAGGTTTCTCTGCTTCAGACTCTAATTTAGCTGGTGTTGGACGCAGAAGCCTAGAAAAAGCTGAACCTTGTTTGTTTGTTCTTTTCTTCCTGGGTTTATAATTTGACCTAATATACTGTACGTCTGTCGGCGCTGGCCCGCTCCGGCCGTGTTGGCAGGCAGCTGCTAAAGCCATCAGCCATGTTTGCCTCCAGTTACAAAAGAAAACATTCGCTATTTGGGGCCATGTTGTTGGGTTTTTTTCCTCTTCTTTCTTTTCTTTCCTGATTTAAAAGGGGGAAATATGGTTCCCAGTAGAGATGGGGGGCTGCCCCCAGCCCCTTCTAGAGCTCAGAATAGCTAAGGAAGCGTTTCGGCACACCTGCCTCATGCTTTTCTAATATCCCTCCTCTTTCTCTCCCCCTGGAACGTTCTTAGGGGCTTTGGCTTGCATTAGCACTGGGGCAGGTTTCTCGCTCTCCCTGGGGAGGCTGGTTTATGGCCCGACATCTCCCTCCACCTCTGGAGTGTTTTCAGCTAAGGCAGGTTGTGTCTCTCCATCAGGCGCACTGATGAAATGACTGTGGATGGGAACAGGAAAATATGAGGAAGGCTAACCTCTGACCAGAGCCTCTGAAGGGAAGCGTGACCCTGACCTTGCTCCTGTGCTTTGGAGAGACCATTTGGGAAAAATTTCATTTCCCAAAATACATATGAATTTGAGAGCTCCTCTGGCTGGGATGGAGGGAAAGCCATATGGCCAATGTGGGGTTCACAAATATTTGCTTCCGAGAAAATGCTTTAAACAAGAGTCCTCCATGGTAAGTACAGTTTAGAAGGCTGGCCTGAGCTGGGAGGAGCAAGGAGCGAAGGAGACCGGGAAAGAGAACAGAGTAGTTGGGGAGCAGGCCTAACGGACCCCTCCAGGTGGCAGAGGCCTCAGAAGTCGCTACAAGATGGAGGTACTTTGGAATTGAGAAGCAAAAGCCCGTGACCAGCTAGCAGAAAGAGGGACTCTTGTTTAAAAATGACAACAGAGGCCGGGCAGTGGTGGTGCATGTCTTTAATCCCAGAACTTGGGAGGCAGATGGATCTCTGTGCATTTCAGGACAGCCTAGGCTACACAGAGAAAACCTGTCTGGAAAAACCAAACTAAACCAAAAAAGAGACAACGGATACCCCTGAGAGAAATGCCACTGCCAAACGGAAGGACTAACAGGAATTAAGAGACAAGAGACTCTTGTAGCACTCTTTATTTATTTTTCTTACAATTATTTCTGTACATGTGTCACACACACACACACACACACACATACACACACACACGTACACATGCCTGCACATACCATGGCATACATGTAGTGAGCAGGGACCACATATATGAGCTGTTTTCTCCTTTCTCCAAATGGGTTCCAGGCATCGAATTCAGGTTGCCAGGCCTTACCTGCTGAGCCTTCTTGCTGGGACACAAAGCACTGTTTTGACACAGAATTGTGGCTCAGACCTGAGTTATGGTGTGGAAAGATCTCAACAGCGCCAGGGGGTCTGGCTAAGGAACAGAGTTGAGTTGAAATTGCTAAGCAGCAAGCTAAGGTGTTCTCTCTTTTTTTTTTTTTTTTTTTTTTTTTTTGGTTTTTTGGTTTTTTGAGACAGGGTTTCTCTGTGTAGCTTTGCGCCTCTCCTGGAACTCACTTGGTAGCCCAGGCTGGCCTCGAACTCACAGAGATCCGCCTGGCTCTGCCTCCCGAGTGCTGGGATTAAAGGCGTGCGCCACCACCACCCGGCTCTAAGGTGTTCTCTTAACTCGTGACTGACTCTAAGAACTAAGGCAGAGTGCTGGGGATGTAGCTCAGGGGTGGAGTTTATAGGGCACACACATTTCAAATTCCAATAGTTCGGTACTGCGGCACAGGAAAGCGGCTGACCTTTTCTTTTCTTTTCCTTTTTCGTTTGTTTCTGCTGCTGCTTTTTGAGACAGGGTCTCATTGTATTCCATGTCCCTAGCTGGTGTGGACTTCACTGTGTAGACCAGGAAAGCCTCCGATTCGCAATCTCCCTGCCTCTGCCTTCTAGTATTTAAGATTACAGGAACAGCCAGGCATCCGTGGCACACACCTTTAATCTATGCTGACTGGGGGCAGAGGCTGGTGGATTGCTGTGAGCTCGAGGCCAGCCTGGTCTACAGAGTGAGTTCCAGGACAGCCAAGGCTACACAGAGAAACCCTCTCAAATAAACAACAAAAATTCCCCACAAAAATAAATAAATGAAAATAAAGATTACAGGATTACGACTCCACACTAGGCTTTGCTTCCATTTCTTTTTCTTTCCTTCACAGTTGTTACACATTTTTTAAAATCCTATATGTGTATTTTGTTAGATTTATAGCTAAGTATTTTTCTTTTCTTTTTTGGTGCTGTCGCAAATGGTACTTTTAAAAAAATAAAATTCCACTTGCTCATTTCAGTCTTTAGGAAAGAATAAGAGAAAGGACTTTTCTTATCTGCCATTATGAGCTTGTCCTAGAGAAACTGAAAGCTAGGGCAGGATGGGTCAGTAATCACAGCTGTCTCCTCCCCACCCCTCCTTCCTGTCTCCTCCCCCACCCCTCCTCCCTGTCTCGTCCCCACCCCTCACTGTCTCCTCCCCCCTCCTCACTGTCTTCTTCCCCCTCCTCCCTGTCTCCTCCCCACCCCTCCTCCCTGTCTCCTCCCCACCCCTCCTCCCTGTCTCCTCCCCACCCCTCCTCCCCGTCTTCTCCCCCATCCCTCCTCCCTGTCTCCTCCCCCCTCCTCACTGTCTCCTCCCCCACCCCTCCTTACTGTCTCCTTCCCCCTCCTCCCTGTCTCCTCCCCCATCCCTCCTCCCTGTCTCCTCCCCACCCCTCCTCCCTGTCTTCTCCCCCATCCCTCCTCCCTGTCTCCTTCCCCCTCCTTCCTGTCTCCTCCCCCACCCCTCCTCCCTGTCTCCTCCCCACCCCTCCTCCCCGTCTTCTCCCCCATCCCTCCTCCCTGTCTCCTCCCCCCTCCTCACTGTCTCCTCCCCCACCCCTCCTCACTGTCTCCTTCCCCCTCCTCCCTGTCTCCTCCCCCATCCCTCCTCCCTGTCTCCTCCCCACCCCTCCTCCCCGTCTTCTCCCCCATCCCTCCTCCCTGTCTCCTTCCCCCTCCTCCCTGTCTCCTCCCCCACCCCTCCTCCCTGTCTCCTCCCCACCCCTCCTCCCTGTCTTCTCCCCCATCCCTCCTCCCTGTCTCCTCCCCCCTCCTCACTGTCTCCTCCCCCACCCCTCCTCACTGTCTCCTCCCCACCCCTCCTCACTGCCTCCTCCCCCACCTCCTTCCTTACTCTGTAAATGTTTGTTTATTTCATTTGACAGGATTGATGTTAGCTAAAGAAGAGTGAGGGGGAAGGAGGGAGCTACGGAGAAATAAGAGAATGTTGAGATCCCAAGGGTAAGATCTTTGGAGGATAGAAGCTTGTTTGAGATGGGGTGCTGTGTGTGCAGAAGTTAGCAACAAGGGAGGGAGGACTTCAGGCAGGTGGTTAAGTCAGAAGCCCTGAGAAGAGCAAGGCATATTCTGTGTGGGTTACATGTAGCAATCTACCAGAATACCATATAAATTAAGATCAACTTTCTTTGGGGCCCAGAATTAAATCCCTGCTGTTAATCTGTCATTCTAACACAAGAACAACAAGGTTGGAAATGTGTTTGTGAAACAGCTTTGCTGCTCATGGTTGCTGATTTTGAGGGGAAAGGGGCAGATTCTGTGCCCAACCCTTGACTCCAGAGTGCCTGGCAAGTTTCCTAGGAAACAATGATCAATAAATGTATCATATATTGAAGAATCTGCAAGCAATTTCACAAGGTTGGTTCTCAGTGCCCAAGTGCCAGGGTCAGGGTGGGCCTACACTTTGGACAGATAAGCTCAGTGACCAAGGTCGCTGGAAGACATGGATCAGCCCTGGACTGGGTGAACTCTGCAGGCTCACTCCTGCTCTACATCTGAGGCATGGCTACTGAACTGGCAGGTGAGCTGGGGAACCAAGCAGAAGCAGGATGTAGCTTGGGATCTCTTCCTATAGGATTCTTTTCTTTATGAACTCCAGGGTGCCTATAGGCTATGGTGAGAGTTGTGTCCTTTGTTAGAAGCACTGGAGCTCCTGGAAGGTGGCTGCAGGGAGTACCCTGGGAGCCAGAGCCAGAGCCAGGGCCTTACACGGAGCCAAAGTTTCTAAGCATTGAAAGACAGGGCAGAAGTTCCCCAACAAATAACATATACAGAAGGATCCAAGCGTAGGAGGGCGGTAATCAGTTACAAAATAAAGGAAACGGGGCATGGTGGTACCTTTAATCCCAGCACTCAGGAAGCAGAGGCAAGCAGATCTCTATGAGTTCAAGGTCAGCCTGGTCTACTGAGTGAGTTCCAGGACAGCCAGGACTGCTACACAGAGAAACTTTGTCTCAAAAAAAAAAAAAAAAAAAAGAAAAGAAAGAAAGAAGGGAAATGATACCATGTAGCTGGAAGTTTTCCTGTGTCCCACTTGGCCCTGAGGTCCTGCAGCTGCTTATAAAATAATCACTCAGAGGCTTATATTAATTACCAACTGTATGGCCTATAGCTTCAGCTTCTGGCTAGCTAGCTCTTGCATTTTTTTTTTTGGTTTTTCGAGACAGGGTTTCTCTGAGTAGCTTTGCGCCTTTCCGGGGACTCACTCTGTAGACCAGGCTGGCCTCGAACTCACAGAGATCCGCCTGGCTCTTCCTCCCGAGTGCTGGGATTAAAGGTGTGCGCCACCACCGTCCGGCTAGCTCTTGCATCTTAAATTAACCCATTCCTATTAATATATATGTTGCCACGTGGCTGTGGCTTTACCAGTCTGCTGGCACTTGTTGCTCCTTTGGTGGTAGCTGGCATCTCTCTCTTGCCTCCGCCATTCTGTGTGTCTCCTTGGATTTCCCACCTGTCTGTAAGCTTACTTGCCATAGGCCAAAACAGCTTTATTTATTATCCAATGGGAGCCACATATACTCACAGCATATAGAAAGACATATCACAGCAATACCATTCTTTCAAAGGCCAGATTTCAGTCTGTGCCCCAAGCAAATGATTTATAGAAATTTCTCACCTGGACATTATTCTCACCCCGAGAAGTGGCATACTGTGTGTATTTCTCTGCAGTTTAAGAAAAATCTCTCTCTCTCTCTCTCTCTCTCTCTCTCTCTCTCTCTGTCTCTCTCTCTGTGTGTGTGTGTGTGTGTGTAGGTAAAGGATTTGCTAGCCCTATTTTACAGAAGAGAAAACCCACACTCAGCAAGATTAACTATTTGTCCAAGGACTCCTAATAAAATGATCACAGACCTAAGGTTTAAATGCGTGTTGTCTAGCTCTAAGTTCTGGGGTCCTTCTACAATGCGTTGCTTGTTTAGGATACAGGAGAATACAGTTTAGATGGAATGTGGCTTTCCTGCTGGAGCAACAGGAATGGAGTGAGGGGGACATCGGAATTTTGAGGCAAAGGGGTCGAGACTGGCCAGAAGGTTAAAAGTCTCTGAGAAATGAGAAACACTCCAATCTGTCCTGAATTCTCAGGTCTAAGGCTTTGAGGAGGAGACAGGTTATCAATGGTGAAAGACAAACAGACTAACAGACAGGAGGACAAACAGATAACCACCACTCCACATTAGGAGCAGGAATTTCTCAGCAGATTAGACAGCAGTTTTTTGGGGGTGGGGCGGGTCCTAAGTGTTGGTCCTCTCAGCCATATTGTTTTCCTTTGAGACAGGGTCCTGTGTACCTCAGGTTGGCCTTGAACTCAGTATGTAGCCACAGATGACTCTGACCTTCTGATTCTTCTGCCTCCACTTACCGAGTGCTGGGATTACAGGCATGGTTTATGCTGTTTTGGAGACTGAACCCAGGGTCTTGTGCATCCTAGGCAAGTGCTCTACCACATGAATGACATCCTTAGCCCATAGATGAGACCATTTTTAATTTGCTTTTTGTTTTGAAACAGGGTTTCACTTGTAGCCAAGGCTTGTATTGAATTCATGATCCTCCTGCCTTCACTTTCTGAGTACTGATATGGCAGGTGTGCTCCACATCTGGTTCTTCAGATCCTTTTTTGTTTGTTTGTTTGTTTGTTTGTTTGTTTTGGGTTTGTTTTTTTTTTTTGGTTTTTCAAGACAGGGTTTCTCTATGTAGCTTTGCGCCTTTCCTGGAACTCACTTGGTAGCCCAGGCTGGCCTCGAACTCACAGAGATCCGCCTGGCTCTGCCTCCCGAGTGCTGGGATTAAAGGCGTGCGCCACCACCGCCCGGCCTGTTTGTTTGTTTTTTAAGACAAAGTTTCTCTGTGTAGCTTTGGAGCCTGTCCTGGAACAGGTCCTGTACACCAGGCTAGGCTTGAACCCACAGAGGTCCACCTGCCTCTGCCTCCCAAGTGCTGGGATTAAAGGCATGCACCACCACTGCCCAGCATGCACCTTTAATCACAGCATTTGGGAGGCAGAGGTAAGCAGATCTCTGTTAGTTCGAGGCCAGTCTGGCCCTGAAGAGAGAGTTCCAGGACAGCCAGGGCTACACAGAGAAACCCTGTCTTGAAAAACCATAAAAACATATGTGCACCACATATCCAGTTTTCTCAGCATCGTTTATTGAATAGACAGTCTTTCTATTCAATGCAGGTGTCTAAGGAGTCCAGAAGAGGGTGCTGGATCCCCTAGAGCTAGAGTTACAGGTAGTTGGGAGCTGCCTGATGTGAGAGCTGGGAATCAAACTTGGGTCTTTTGCAAGAGCAGCAAGTGCTCTTTTAACTGCTGAGCTATCTCCCCAGAGCTTAGATTAAAAACAAACAAAACCCCCCTAATCATTTCATCTCCATTAGGATGGTTATTTTTAATCTATCTACACATCTATATGTGTACACATGCATACTGTAGAACAATCTTTTTGTACACTTTGAATATGTATTACTCTCATTGGTTAATAAAGAGCAGACTGGCCAATAGCTAGACAGGAAAAGGTGAGGCGGGACTTTCAGACAAAAAGAGAATGCTGGGTAGAAGAGGGCAGAGTCAATAGCCAGACTTGGAGAGAAGAAAGATAAACATGCAGTGCTGAAAAAAATGTCACCATGTGATAGAGTGTAGATAAGAAAAATGCATTAATTTAAGTTGTAAGAGTTAGTACCAAGCCTAAGCTATTGGCTGAGTATTTATAATTAATATTAAGTCTCTGTGTAGTTATTGGTGAGCTGACCAGTGGTCCTGATGAAAAACTCTGCATACATATGCATGTATATACTTCCAGAAAATAAATATTGACTTAGGTATAGAGAAATCAGAAATTCTGTTTCCCTCCCCCCCTTTTTTTTGAAACAGGGTCTCAAGTAGCCCAGGCTCCTCTCAAACTTTACATAGCTGAAGATGACTTTGAACCCTTAGTTAGCCTGCTTCCACCTCTGGAGTACTGGGATCATAGGTGTGCACTCGGCACAAGTCTAGAACTGGAGTATTTGTTGATGTGTCGTCAGTTGGTGCACCGGCTGTGGAGACAGCAAAGCAGCTTCTTAGGATGTTAAACATCTCAGGTGACCCAGCCCTTCCTCTTCTGTACACACAGATCAATGGGACAGGGTAGGAACTCAGAAAGAAATCCACACATTTGCAGAGAGTTAACTTTTGACGAAGATGCTAAGAACACATGATGGAGAAAAGACTGTCTATTCAATAAACGATGCTGAGAAAACTGGATATACATGCAGAAGAATGAAGTTAGATCCTCATCTTACACCATATACAAAAATCCAGAAAAGCTGCCAGCCTAAGTCATGCTGGGATCAAGAAAAATGGGCCTTGGTGGTTCATGTTCCTGGAGTTGTATCCATGCCAGTGGATGTCCACACGCTCCAGAAGAGAATTTGACATCACTGCTGCTGTTGTTGCTGTTATAGCAGTGGTGGCCACCGCTGCTACTGTTTCTGGGATTACCATTTCATAATTGGTTACTACAGCTAGCACAGTGGAGACCCTGGCAGCAAAAGTAGCTACCACAGTTAGTTAATCTTTCATTCTATTGGGCATGATAACTTTAATTCAATAGTTATATACATTTCGATTGGCTTTGAAAATTATAAATTTATAAACTCAAGTTCCATTTGCTTTTGGGATACCATCTTACAAGGACTCCAATTTGCAGTAAGGCTCGTTAAGGAAGGGAATGGCTCAGTTGCCTTTAGCCTACTGGCTGTGGGTGGGATAGGACCTCTGTTGGTCTTTTCTGTGTCGAACACACAGATTGCAAGCCCAGCGCCACTTTGAGATCTTTGGCAGCAGTTAACTCTGCAACTCACACACGATTGAGCCTGTATGATAATGAGTATTCAGAGACGGGTAATTCCTGGGGGGCGCTCACCAACCTAAGACAGAGCGCCTGTGTGGCCTGGGCAGGTGTCTCCATGACGGGTAAGGTGACCTGCTGACATCCCACACAACCTAAGTAGAAGCTCATTTTTTAGTAAAAGGGGGAACTGTAGGTCCCTGGCCCCCGTTTTGGGTAACTGTTGCCTTGCTTGCTGACCTTGACCTTGATATCCTCCCTATGCTAATTCCCTGCTGGGTTCCACCCTCCTGAATGCTTAAGGGAAGTTCCTTGTCTGTGTATCCTGCATAATGGGCGTTAACAGCTTAGATGCAAGATTGTAAAACATAGGTAGTGAACTTCTGCCCTCTGGGGTTCTCCCATTGTGCTGTAAGCCTGTATTTAAGACCTCTTCCCTCCTTCAATAAACAGCATTCGCCATTAAAAAAAAAAAAAATCATTAAAGACTTAAGACTCTGAACTCTGGAAGTGCCGAAAGGGATGACAGCGGGGCAGAAACTCTGTGACGTTGGTCTGGGCAGTGATGGCTTTTATACGATTCAAAAAGCATAGGCCCCAGAGTGAAACAGACAAATGGCTTACCTCAAAATAAAGGGCTTCAGAGTGTGGAAGACACAGCGTGGAAGCAGAAAGGGGGTGGTTTGCAGGAAGCAAAGGGACTAGTGGGGGGGGGGAGAGGAATGATGAGAGAAGGTAGGGAAGTAACAAAGGATAATAACATATGTGTATGAGAAAGTCACGGTAAGACACAGTTCTTTGTAAGCTAACCAAAACCAACCCCCCTTGAAACAAAACTAAAAACTTAAAAAAAATAAAACAGGTGGTGGTAGACATCTATAATCCCAGAATTTGGAGATGGAGGCAGGAGGACCAAGACTCAAGGTCATCTCCAGCTATGTAATGACTTGGGCTATGTGACACCCTACCCTAAGAAACAAAAGATAAACATGGGAAGGGCCATTTCTTCAGTGGTGTAGCCACTTGTAAGTGGTCGATGAGCCTGTAAATAATTCCTCACCACGTTCCTGTAAGTAACCATAATTAGCAAACAAACAAACAAAAAAGTAACCACAATTAAACTCATTGAGTCACACACATATACACACATTCACATATACACAAATATATACTCACACATATACTCAAACACACATTCATTCACACACGCTGCCAGGCAGACCGAATAAATAGGAGAGAAGAAGGGGACGAGCAAGAAAAGGAGAAGGAGACGAGGATGCCAGGGGGCCACTCAGTCACACAGCCAGCCACAGAGTAAGAAAGAGATACAGAATACAGAAAGGTAAAAGCCCAGAGGCAAAAGGTAGATGGGATAATTTAAGAAAAGCTGACTAGAGACAAGCCAAGCTAAGGCCAGGCATTCATAAGTAAGAATAAGTCTTTGTGTATTTATTTGGGAGCTGGTGGGGGGGGGCAAAGAGTAAAGAGTTAAAAAACAAAAACCAAAAAACTTTAAAAATACTTGGTAATAAACAAAGCCAAAGCAAAACCTAACCAAACCAAAAAAGTAAAATGCTTTGCCCAGCAAAAGAAACTATCAACAGAGAGGTGAAGCAACCTATGAATTGGGAGAAAATATTTGAAAACCATACATTTGACAAGGGGCTAATCTCCAAAATATGTAAGGAACTCAGATTTCTCAACAGTGAAGAAACAAATAGCCTGATTAAAACGGAGACAGAAGGAATGGGATCCACATTTCTCAAGTCAGCCAACAGGAATTCGAGACACTGAGGACCAAAGAAATGCAAATTAAACCACAATGAGATATCCACTCACACCTACCTGGATGTCCATTATCAAACACGGATAAGATTTGGGTAAGAGAACCTTAAAGACCCTGTAGGGTGTAAACTTGCAAAAACTTAAAAATAGAACTGTCTTGTGATCTAGAAAGCCAACTACTACCAGGCATGTATCCAAAAGATATGAGATCAGTATGTTTAGGAGATATCTGGCCCCTACATCCTTACAGCAGTCATTCACAATAACCTAGATGTGGAGTCAACTGAAGTGTCCATGAGAGGATGACCAGATTAAGAAATATGATATATATGTATATGGGTATATTAATACATATAACATACACACAATGAAACACTATTCATCGATTAAAAGAAAAAAATTGGGCCAGGCAGTGGTGGTCCACACCCTTAATCCCAACACTCAGGAGACAGATCTCTGAGTTGGAGGTCAGCTTGGTCTACAGAGCAAGTTCCAGGACAGTTAGGGATACACAGAGAGACCCTGACCCCAAAAAACACCAAAGGAAATCTCATAGTCTGTGATGTGTATATACCTGGAAGATCTCATAATACACACACACACACACACACACACACACACACACACACACACATGTGCCAGGGTAAAAAAGTCAAATATGGCATGGTCTCAGTTACACGTGAAATCTCAATAGGTTGAACTGAAAACTAGTCAGGTGGTGGCTATGGCTATGGCGGGGCACTGAGTGATGCTCATCAAATGACATGAAATTACAGTTAGAGGGAGCAAAATCATGGTGATGACTATTATTACATACTTAAAAATTCCTAAGAGAGTAAATCCCAAACATTTCACCACAAAAAAGTATGTGAAGTGATACTTATATTAAATAGCTTGCAATGTGCACACATGTCAAAGCAATAAAGTGTACATCATAAATATATACAAGTTATACTTGTCAATCAAATATGTAGAAGCAAGTATACGAAAGACTTTATTTAAGTCTGTGATGGTTATTCTTGGTTGTCAAGGTGACTACATCTGGAATTAACTAAAACCCAAGCAGCTGGGCTCACCCGTGAGGGATTTTTCTTAATTAAATCAATCATCTGAAGTGGGAAGGGAAGACCCACCTTTAACCCAGATCTTTCGAGGTGGGAAGGTCCATCTTTAATCTGGCCCACACCTTCTGGTGGTGGCCTGTATAAAGAACATGGAAGAAGGAAGCTTTTGCTCTTGGCCACCTTGTCCTCCCTCTTGAGGGCAAGTCCATTCCTTCACTGGCATTAGAGCCTACTTCTGCAGGATTCAGTGTACACTGAAGACCAGCTGTGACATCCAGCCTTGGGCACTGAACAACTACTGGATTCTTGGACTTTCCATTGGTAGACAGCCTTTGTTGGATTAGCTGGACCACACAGCCTCTAAGCCATTCTAATAAATCCCTTTCTACTTACTTATATATAGATTCATTCTATCAGTTCTGTTCCCCTAGTGAACCCAGACTAATATAAAGGCCATGGTGATTTTTATTTCATTTTAATTATCTTACGTGTGTCTTTTGTTTTGTTTTTGAGACAGAATCTCTATAGCTCAGGCTAGCTCTTTAACTCATGGCAAACTGTTTCAGTTTCCTGGGTGCTGGATTACAGGTGTAATTCTTTGTTTATTTGGGACACAGTTTCATGTAGTTCAGTCTGGTCTCAAATTCTTTATCTAGTTAAGGATGACTTTGACCATCCAATCCTCCTGCTTCTACCTCCTCAGTGTTGGGATCACAGGCATGAACAGTTTTATGTGGTGCTGGGGACTGAACCCAGGACTTTGAACATACTAAGCAAGCATTCTTCCACCTAGGTAACATCCCTAGCCCATTTGTTTGCTTTTTAAAAACATCACTGAAAATTTGTTGTTAGCATCCAGGTATGGAGGCACATGCCTATGATCCCAGAACTTCAGCAACTCAGTCAGAATTTTAAGTTTGAGGTCAGTCTGGGACACTTAGAGAAATCCTGACCCTAAACAACCCAGTGTTTTCTGTTGTGGAGTATTTGTACACTGTATGAAGGAAGATGTATTGCGGTGATGGGTGTGATAAAAAGCTGAACAGTCAATAGCTAGGCAGGAGGTATAGGCGGGAATTCCAGGGTGAGAGAGGAAGAGGAGGAGGAGGAATCGAGGGGCAGGGGAGATGCCAGGAGACACAGAGAGGAAACAGGAGGTGCAAGATGAGCTGAAGAGAGAGCTGGAGAGATGGCTTAGGGGTTAAGAGCACTGGCTGTTCTTTCAGAGGACCTGGGTTCAATTCCCAGCACCCACATGACAGCTCATAACTGTAACTTCAGTTCCAGGGGATCCGACACCCTCACACAGACACATATGCAGGCAAAACACCAATGTACACAAAGACAAATAGATTAATTAAAAATATATGTTTCAGATTTTGCTTATGATAAAAAGTTATGTGTGTATATTATGTGTATGTGTGTCACGTGGGCACGAATGCAGATGCTCCAGGAAGCCAAGGGCATCTGATTACCCTGGAGTGCTGGGTTGTGAGCAGCCCTACCCCGTGAGATGGGTCGGTGGGGGCTGGGGTGGGTGGGGGCTGAGTAGGTGAATGCGGGTTGGGGTCCTCTGCAAGGGTAATAAGTGTTTTTAACTGCTGAGCCTTCTCTCCAGGTCCCGGGGAGAACATATTTTTAACTATTGAAAGGATTTGTTTTAAGTGAGTTGGAACAACGGCAGACTTCTAGACATTAAACTCGCGCCTGTCTGTATTCCTCCAGCCTAAGGTGGTCCAGGACAGACTGCCTTGGAGCTCCTGATGCAGTGGGAACCGAAAGATAGCAGGGACTCCACATACTTTTTTGTTTGTTTTTCCTCACAGAATCAAAACAGTGGGTATCCACGAACTCCTCAACGCCCAGGACCAACAACTGCTGTAGAGTACTCCCTCTTAAAGCTCACGTAAAGGGTGTGGGACCCGGGGGAGATGCGTTGGGACTCATTGAAAGGGAAGAGTGATAAGAGAGACCTAAGACATCCAAGTCCTTCATCTTTCCCTAGAACTTAGAGAATTTGATCCTTTGGACCTGTGACCGCTGTTAGCTCCTGTCACCACCTGATCGTCAGCCTTTACCCACGAGTTTAGGATGCCAGAGGTGGAATCAAGGGGGAAAATTCCCAGCACCTTGTGCTGGGGGCTCGGGGCCGGCCATGTCATCCTTAACCAAAGGCGCAACTGAGTGTGAAATAAGTAAAGTTCTTGCGCTTGCTAAAACGACTCCCCGCACAAAGGCTCTCCAGTGAGAAAAAGAAAAGCAAAAAGCAGAAGAAAAAGAAAAACACTCCCCTCCCTCCAGACTCCCCTCAAGCCTCTAATCTCATCTCTGAAAAGGAACTGTACTTTACTGTCCACAAAACAGTCTATTTTCAAAGTGAGAGCAGGAGGGCGTTGGGAGGAGAGGGGCGCCCTGGGCCCACGGCAGCCTGTGAATTCCTGCTTGTTTATAGAAGGCAGTGGCCGAGGACAGACACTTTGAAACCACCTGTGAACGAATTAAAGACCGAGGGGGGCAGAACCCCCATCACAAACAGAATCTCACTGCTCAAGTGTGAAAGAAAAGGAAGAAAGAAAAAGCCAAGTAGATCTTTGCCGGCGACCACTAGATGGACGTAGAATTCAAAAACATTCTTTGGGGAGATCAAGGATGGCAGGCTTTGAAGCCTGGAGGGCCGGCGAGGCTCAGAGCGCCCGGCCGGCCGCGAGCCCCACACCCGAGCGGCCACACTCTTGCACTTGCTGGGGAAAGCATTTAAATGGGAACAATGTCAAATTTCACAGCTATCTTATGTCCAGTGACCTTACGGGACCCCGAGGGAAAGACAGATCGAAAATGATTGTTCTCGACAAGTTCCTCAGAGCGGAGAAGTCAAATAGGCAAACCTTCAGAAACGACGTCTGCGGAATGAAAAAAGAAAACGCTCGTAAAACTGTTGTTGCGCCCCTGGCCCGCGCCAGCCTGCGTGCTTGCTTGTCTGTTTGTTTGTTTATTCACCCACCTGCTCTGCGGTATAACTAGCTCTTCTTTATCTAACACACCGAGATCAAGTTCCGTCCCAACAGTCCAAGAACTTGGGAAGAAAAGTTTATTGTGGGGAAAGAAAACGGTGGTAACAACTATTCTGAAATATTTAATCAATTTGAAACAGCTTTTCCTGATTTTGAAAGAAAACCAGACAGGCTAGAGTCTGAGCAAAAAAAAGTCTGTACCCTAAGTGAAAGAACAATAAAGGACAATTTAGGAGAACAAAGATGAGCTCTCAAACCCCCGTCTGTATTTTAGACAAGAATTTCAATGACACTCATGCCCTCTAACTTTGCCTTAAGTGAATCATCTTAGCTTAATGGCTCCCCCCTCCTTAAGAGAAAAGAGGCATTAGAGTTGGGACTAAAATTCCCTTTCATCACTACCCGGGTCACATCCCTTTCCCAGGACTAGCCGATATCACGAGTTTGATGTACATATAGCCCTATTTTATTTTTTTCTTGTACTTTTATTTACATGGATAGTCCTTAAAGAACTAAGAGCTTTGTGGTGACTCTCATAAATGACATCATGCTGTATACACTGCTCCAAACCTGTTTTGCTTATTTCACTCAGGATTATGATTTTGACACCTATCCAGATATATGTATTATTTATTTATTTTTTGGGCAGTGTTTTAAAAGAGGAAAAAGTAGTTTATTCACAGGAAAGTTATATGTGTAATTTATTTACATATTTCCGCCTGTCTGACTTGGGAGCACTTCTTTGAAGAAACTAGCAACTGATTTGAGTTTTCAAAAAGATTGACAAAACACCCGGAGTGACAGGGGATGACACTGGGCATTCCAGAGATATCCCTTAAAATAATCTCTTAAACCAGGATTTGTACGGGTAGGTTGGTTGGTGGGAGGGCTGCAATGCTGGGCATCGAACCTGAGACCTTGCACTTCATAGACAAGCTATCGACCACTGTGCTGTATCCTCAGTCCTCTCCCTGTGGCTTTTTATATTTCCTCTAGCAGTGTGGTGATGGCACACATCTTTAACCCCAGCACTTGGGAGGCAGAGGCAGTTGGATCTCTGTGAGTTCGAGACCAGCCTGATCTACAAAGCGAGTTCTGGGACAACCAGAGCTACACAGAGAAACCCTGTCTCAAAAAAAAAAAAAAAAAAAAAAAAAAAAAAAAAAAAAAGATGCTAAACTAATTGAAGTAAGATTTACTAAAACATAACTACCCTGGAATCTATTAAGTACTTTATAATTTAAACTCAACAGGCAGATATGCAAAACAAAAGCCAGAGACTTTGTTTGGAGTTGTTGGTGTGTGCAGAATCAAATATTCTCAGAATGTATCTGCAGGATAAGGGGAAACTGTGGGGTCACTTGATCAACGCTGCTCACAACAGTTTTAATGTTACCTTTGTTACTTTACCTTGTCAGTGACTCTGTGCACAAAACTTGTGAATGCAAGGCTTTGATTTGTTCAGGTTTCCTCAGGGAGGGGCCACCGAATCCTTGAAGCATGATTTGAAAAAGATGGATAAGATATTCTACCCCAAATTCAACATCACCTTTAATCTTGCCCTCTCCTCCTCTAATCCCTAGGTAATGTTTTGTGCTTCTTTTGCAGAAAAGCAATTTTGCTAATCACTTTAGCACCAATTCTTGCATCCCTGGCAATACTCAGAACTGCCTCCATCCAAGTCTTTGATGTGGGAAAGAAACACACACACACACTCTTTCGCATGTAATCTGAAAACAATTCACCTCTGCCAGTGAATGCACAGCACTCCACTTTAATAGAGAGCAAGTTCTGTGGAGGTTTCTAATCCTTTCTGCCAAAGAAGAGAAGAGAATCACTCAGGTAGCCCAACGTCCTTCAGGAGTTAAAATCACTTGAAATGTTTTGTGGTGTGTTTGGGGCTTCTGAAAACACAAAAACCAAACCAAACCAAAAACAAAAACACTTGCTAAAGATTGCTGCTCAAAACAGCACAAGAAAAACAAAAAATAAGAAAAGATTCCCCATCCCCAACTCAAACAGGATATTCTTCTCAACTCAGATAACTCTTGATCTACATGTATTAAAAAAACAAAACAAAACAAAACCCTCGCCTTAATCCCTCAAAGCTGGGCTGTTACAGAGAAGCAGCAGTAACCGAGGTGGCTTAAATTCCAGAAATGTACAAAAGATTTGGTTGGAAAGTAAGCTAAAAAAGAAAAAGAAACTCAGCTGTCGCTGCTGTGACGTAAGGTGGAAATTTAGAGCAGTGAAAAGCAAAGATCGGCCGGGAAAGAAAGCTGAGGGTTCCCAACTATCGTAGAGGTCTCGGGCGTCTAGCGTATGTGTGCCGCCGTGTGTTTGGAAGGGTGGGTGGGTGCCAACACTTTAAAAAACTTGAAATCGACTTCTCTGTGGGATGTTTTTTATTTGAACGTGTTTATGCGTCAATGTGATGCTCCAGCATTCTGAAGCTTTGCTCCATAAACTCTTTTTATAACTTTCAGTTGCGGTCAGTAATTTCTCCTAGCTTAGTAAATTTTCCTTTTGCATTATCGCCCAGTTAAACCCAGTGGGGTAGATTCTATTCCCGCCCCTTCTCTCCGTAGTTATGATTTTGATCTACCTTCGGATAGTTTAGTTAACGCATTGCAAATGCCCTTTGCTTACTGGTGTTCTCTACTGCAAATAGCAACTTCCCGCATTATGGCTTCCTCCACTTACTCAAATATGCTCAAAAATTACCCTTTCACGATTTAGAATTCTCCTTTATCGATAAAACTGACCTTTCTTGTGGGGTTTTTGGTGGTGTTTGATTTGAGAGAGGGTCTCACTATGTGGCCTTCAATAGACTCAAACTCACTATTGACCATGGCCTTGAACTTAGAGAAATCTGTCTGCCTCTGTTTCCTGGGTGTTGAGAGTAAAGACTTGAGCCACGATGTGTGTGTTAAAAATTACTTTTGGTGAATAATAAATATAATTAATAGGTAAAAATTCAAATGGGCAGGTGAGATGGCCGTTTGAGCTAAGGTGCTTGCCACCAAACCTGATTTCCTGAGTTTGATCCCTAAGAACCACATGGTGGAAAGAGAGAACTGAGTCCTGCAAGTTGTCCTCTAACCTGTACGTATGTACCATGGTATGAACATTTCACACACACACACACACATACACACACACACACACACACACACTTAAATTAGAATTACAGAAATCCTATGATGCCAAGTTACTTCCTTTTATCTCATAGATCTTCCCTAGGCTGTCATGATGTAACTGCTTAAACATTTAACATTCCATTGTTCAGTCGGGCCGTGGTGGCACACACCTTTAATCCCAGCACAGAGAAACCCTGTCTTAAAATAAATAAATAAATAAATAAATAAATAAATAAATAAATAAATAAATAAAATAAAATAAAATAAAATAAAATAAAATTCATTGTTCAGTGATTTCTTATGAGAGGTGACAGGATGCTGAGAGGTCTGTTCACTAACTGATATTAACTTTAAGGTGTGTGTGTGTGCCACTCTCTATGTAGACCAGGCTGGATCTCCAACTCAGAGATCCACTTTGCCTCTGCCTCCTGAGTACCGAGATTATTAATTTTATGAGTGTGAGTGTTTAGTCTACATGTATATATGTCTAGGATGTCATGCCTGGTGCAGGTAAATGTCAGAAGACAGAAATGGGTCCTCTGGGACTGGAGTCAGGATAGTTGTGAGCCATCATGCGGATGCTGAGAGTCAAACTAGTGTTGTCTGTGTCTTCTGCAAGAGGAAAAAGCGCTGAAAACTGTCGAGCATTCTCTAGCCCCCCCCCCCCGTTTTTCTTTTTCCCTTTCTTTCTTTCTTTCTTTCTTTCTTTCTCTTTTCTTCCTCTTTTTTTTTGGGGTGGTGGTGGTTTAGAGACAGGGTTTCTCTGTGTAGCCCTGGTTGTCCTGGAACTTACTCTGTAGATCAGGCTGGCCTTGGACTCAGAGATCCGCCTACTGTGTTTAATGAGTTAGGCAAGTGTGAGGCCTTATCTTTCTGGCTGTTCTTCTGCTCCTGGATGGCAAATGAGCTGGAGGAAGACTTTGACAGATATAGGTAAAAGAAATCTCCCAAGCAGTGCTACATCCACCAGGATTCCTTGAGTGCATGAAGACCAGGGTCAATGTTCCCTGCTACTGGAGGTGATTCTCAGCATGTGGAGGCTCATTTTAGCAGAAAGACTTCCAGTCAGCCCTTCGTTTGTCCGTTCTGCTCCCTCTAGAAGCTCCTTTTGCAGGTGTGAAGTTCAACTTTCTTGGCTCACTCTAGCTGGAAGGCTCCTCTAGCAGAAAGTGTGTTCTTGGCTGGGAAGGAGAGCTGAGGTTGCAGGAAGCAAGAGTTGATTGTCCATGGCTGTTGTCCTTCGTGGGGAGCCAGTGGTCCTGCTGGGCTTCTTGTGCTTGGAAACTGCTCACGTGACTACAGGGAAAGGTGTGTAAGCTGCACTCCCCCTGGCCACCTCAATCTACAGGCACTGGGAATATACCCTGGGGCTACCTTGAGCTTCTTGACTGTTTTCCCTTCCTGGTTGAGTTCTAACACACTGTTTTTCTCCCTCATTTATTTGTGTTTGAAACAGTCTCTGTAAGGAAGAAGGAGGAATGTACATTATAGAAAATATGTAATATTTTAGAAGCAGTTACACAGCTACTCAAAAGTATTACATTTGGTTCAAAGGCCACACTTGCTCTTTATTTAGTGTGTATAAGTATTCATGTGTGTAGGTGTGTTTTAGTAAAGTAGAACTGGGGGCTAGTGAGATGTCTCAGTGGATAACGGTGCTTACTGCCAGGCCAGATGACTTGGATGCTATTCCTGGACCCACATGGGAGAAGGAGAGAATGGACTCCTGCAAGTTGTCCTTAACCTCCATATATGTGCCATGGCATGTGACACCTTCCCATGCCAAGTTAATAAATAAAAATAAAGAACACAAAACAGCCCATTGCATTTTCCCCAAATTTTATTTATTTATTTATTTATTTATTTATTTATTTATTTATTTTGGTTTTTCGAGACAGGGTTTCTCTGTGTAGCTTTGGAGCCTGTCCTGGAACTCACTCTGTAGCCCAGGCTGGCCTTGAACTCACAGAGATCTGCCTGCCTCTGCCTCTCGAGTGCTGGGATTAAAGGCATGCGCCACTACCACCCCGGCGCATTTTCCCCAAATTTTAAACAGGGACTGAAACCTAACACAATAATAAATGACAACCAGAGGCTCCATCAGTGTCATGAATATCTTAAGTTAGACATTATTAAATGGTATTAATAATAATTGTAGAACTAGGAATAAGAATTTTATCTTAATTTATTTGTGTTTTTTTGTTTTGTTTTGATATGAGGTCTCACTATGTAGCCCTGACTGGTATGGAACTCTTTATGCAGACCAGGCTGGCCTGTAATCCAAGATATATACCTGCCTCTGCCTCTCAAGTGCTGGGATAACAGACCTGAGACACCATGCCCAGCTTTAGAAGTTTATATTTGACCTAGCAGTTTCTTCTAGAAGAATTCAAGATGCTTAAAGAGACCTGGACCTTAATTCTTACTCATTTCTTGGGAAAGAGCTCATGAGGTCATATTTATGCTTATCATTAGCAATCGACTGATTTTATTGATCCTTTTTAAATACAACAAAATCTGGCAGTGTGGTGAGAAATCCCCAGTAATTATGGAACTTCCACAGGCTGTACAGCTCTCTGTCTCTTGAGGCTTTATATCTTCCATTGTTGGTGTCAGGTTGGTATTTGGACTAGTAAAGATCAGAAAACCCATAAAATCTGATGACACATAGTAATGCAGGAATTTGTTTAAAGCCTTGTTGTGATGGTTCCATACGTATTTCTATAGGTTTCCTCCAGCTAAACATGACCGTGTACTTAAGACATGCTGGCATCCCTCGGTGACAAAAAGGAGGCCGTCACAGACTGACTCACAGCAGTGGTGCTTTCCTGGCAAATCTCCTGAAGATGTTGAAGTTTTCTTTCCTCCCTTACAAAGTTGCATTTTCCCTACTGTCTTTCTGTCGATTACAGACACTGTGTACTTACATACATTTAAAGACATCTATATGATCTGATTTATATAAAATTAATGATTAAAAATGTGGGTTTTTTCACAACTGCAAAGTCAGAATTATATCTTGAAATAGTGCCTGCCTTTCTTTTCTCCCTTTCTTCCTTTTCTTTGTGAGGGAGGGAGGTTTGAGACAGTTTCTCTGTGTAGCCTTGGCTGTCTTGGAACTTGAGCTGTAGACCAGGCTGTCCTCGAACCCACAGAGATCCACCTGCCTCCGCTACCCAAGTGCTGGGATCAAAGTCGTGCACCACCACCGATGACTTCTTGCTTGCTTTCTCACAAGGTCTCACATAGTTCAGGTTGGCTTCAAACTCACTGTGTAGCTGAGGATGACCTTGAACTCCCGCTCCAGCTGCCTCTACTTCCCAGGGCTGCACCTAGGTACAGGCGTCACCTCAAGCTGTCTGGTTTATGTGGTCTTGGGGGTGGAGCACAGGGTTTTGTGCATACTGGACAAGCGGTCTACCAAGTGACAGACATCCCTAGCCCTGGAATGGTATTTGCAGACCCTGGAAAACAAAGGTTTGTAGTCCAACTGGTTCTTGTTTGTTTTCTGACACAGGGTTTCTCTGTGTAATCCAACTGTTAATCCAGACCATGGGACACCCCCCCACCCCGCCCCTCCATTTTCCCAGCAGTGCTATCGACTGAACCCCAGCCTCCTACATGTCACACAAGTATTCTCACACTGCATGAACACTCCCAGTTCTAGCTGACTAGAAATTTTAAATAGAGGTTTACTTACACTCAGGATCTTCTTGCCTCAGCCTCCTGAGGGCTGGGATTATTGGCATGTACCACTATGGCTGGCCAAATCCCCTCAGTTTTTAGTCACATGTCTTTGTTCTTTTTTTCTTCAGAATCCTATCTGGAATATCATATTGTATTTATTCCAGTATGTCTCTTCTGGCTCCTGTTAGCTGGGACAGGCTCTGAGACTTTCCTTATTTTTTATTATCTTAACATTTTGAGCGGATGCTGGTTAGGTATTTTGTAGACCTCTCGTCAGTTGGGAGCTGTATGGTGTTTCTTCGTTATTGGATGTAGTTCTGGAGAGGAAGGCTACAGAGGTACCTACGGTCTGGTTTTCCTTTGATTTCTGCAGTGCTGACAATGGAGCCCGGCCTTGTGTTTAGGCAAACACTCTGCCTCTGAGTTGCCCTGCGCCCCTCCCTGCCTTAATGTTGCCCACTATTAACTGACTTGTTGACTGCCCTTCGCCCCTCTACTGAAGCTGCACCTCAGTACAGTGGCTCCTGTCCTTCCTACACTGCATTCTCTGGAGGGAAGTCATCATGTAGGTTACCCCAGGAGTGGGGAGCTGTGCTCTCTCAGAGGGAAAGATCTGTAAAGACATTTGGAATTCCTCTGTATGAGAGAGCAGTAAAATAAACTTCTAAACATTAACGAACTCAGAGCCCTGAGTTCAATCTCTGTTACACATAAACATACAAAAACCGATTTAATTATTATTTTACATTTAGATGTAAATACCTTTTTGGTCTTTTTTCTTAAAATATGACTATTGGCTGGGCGGTGGTGGTGCACGCCTTTAATCCCAGCACTCGGGAGGCAGAGCCAGGTGGATCTCTGTGAGTTCGAGGCCAGTCTGGTCTACAGAGTGAGATCCAGGACAGCTAAAGCTACACAGAGAAACCTTGTCTCGATAAACCAAAAAAAAAATTTCTGTCAACAGTTGAGCAGGGAGACTGACTAAGCTGGAGGGCTTCAGGCTTGAGGTCAGTCTGCGTTACATGATGAAATTCTGTCTCAAAAACAAAACTCCAGAAGTCTGGAAGATACCTCTGTGGGTGAAATGTTTGCCATGTTAGCATGAGGACCTGAGTTCAATGCCCAGCACCCAAGTAAAAGTCCCTGTGATGGTGTGCATATATTAGCAGAGCCAGGCGGATCCCTGGAGTTCACCGACCCGCAAATCTTGCCAGTTAGTGAGCTCCAGGTTTACTGAGAGATTCTGTCTCAAAAAAGTGGAGAGAACTGGGAAAATAGCTGTTGTTTACCTCTGGCCTCTACACGTATGAGCACACATGCACACACATACTCACATGACCATGAACACACAGATACACTAATACACACACACACACACACACACACACACACACACACACACACACACACGGGGGGGGGGGGGGGCATTAAAACAAAACCCCCGAACAACAAACCCAAGTGAGCAGGCTGGCTATGGTGGCACTCGCCTTTAAATTGAACGCTGTGGAGTTGGAAGAGACCTACCTGCAGGTCTACACAGCCAGCTCCGGCCTGCCAGTGAGGCACCGTGAGACCCCGTCTCAAAGCCGGGCGGTGGTGGCACATGCCTTTAATCCCAGCACTCGGGAGGCAGAGCCAGGCGGATCTCTCTGAGTTTGAGGCCAGCCTGGTCTACAGAGCGAGTTCCAGGAAAGGCGCAAAGCTACACAGAGAAACCCTGTCTCGAAAAACAAAAACCAAAAGAAAAGCAAAACAAGTAAAAACAACAAAAACCGCCAAACGACGGCCACAAAGAAACACATTCTGGCCCTGACCTAGCTTTCCAATCTCCAAACTCCTTGTCACATGGTGCTCACGATGATGTCATTTTTCTCTTTAAAGAGTTTATTGACTTTCTTAAAGTTGATACATGCTTACAGGGAAAAAAATCAAGTAGCATAGAAAGTCTAAAGATAAAATTCAAAATTTGTATCACCAGGAAATAACCATCATGAACATTTTTCTTAAACACTCCCTTTAGTATATATACACAGAGAGATACATTTATTTTAACGGTTCATACAGAGCCTTGATATGACTCAGTGGGTAAAGGTGCCTGCCTCCAAGCATGATGGACAACCCTTGTTCAATCCCTGGGACCCATGTGGTAGGACAGAACTGACTCCTGCAAATTGTCCTCTGACCTTCACACATGTACTGTGCCATTCATGACTCCCCCAATCAAATGAGCAAGGAAAAAGTTCATGTAATACATACTAAATGTATTAGCGTTTAAGGATATTTGTGCCTGTGTGTGGGTGCATGTGACGTGGCTGTGTGTAGAGGTCAGAGGGACAGCCTTCGGAATCAACTATCTCTTGCTGCCATGTGGGTCTCTGGGATCCAATTCAGGTCATTAGGATTGGAGGTAGGAGGCAGGCATCTTTATCCACTAAGAATCTCATCAGCCCATTGCTACTAAATTTAAGGAAGAAAATGAAGTGGGACCACAAGGAAGAAGCTGCCAAACTTTAGTTCAATGTCCTTCGGCAAGAACATATTCGTTCCTGTAGATGTCTTTAAAGTGTTGAGGGTTTAAGCCCCCAATCCCAGCACTCAGGAGGCAGAGGCAGGTGGATCTCTGTGAGTTCCAGGACAGCCTGGGCTACACAGAGAAACTGTGTTAAAAAACCATGGTGGGGGTGGGTGGGAAGACGCAGGACACTATATCAATACACAGAAAGTTCCTGTGGCAGTGGCTGACCGTGTTCAACACATGTAAGCTATTACTGTCACAGGGGAATGACAGTATGTGTGGAGAGCAGAGAACACCCTGGGGAGTCAATTCTCTCCATGTGTGTCCTTGGGGTGGGACTCAGGTTTACAAGCTTGGAGGCAAGTGCCCCTACCCATCGAGCTACCCGGCCAGTCCTAGACATCAATTCTAACCCAAGTAGTTCATCTGATTTGTATGTGGTATTTTGGTTAATTAGTTAAATCAGAGCTTAGGATAAAGCACAGTAGCAGAATACCACTTATCATGTGTGAGGCCCTGGGCTTAATCCCTGGTTCTAAAACAAAACCAAACACTTTTATTTATTTACTGACAAGGTAGCTGAGGCTGGATTCAAACTCTCCAAATCTGCCTCCACCTCCAGAGTACTGGGATTACTAGGTGTGTAGTACCACACCTGGCTGGCAACTTAATTTTATGTGTCTGTGTGCACATGTTCCTCTGTGTGTGCGTGTGTGTGTGTGTGCGTGTGTGTGTGTGTGTGTGTGTGTGTGTGTGTGTGTGTGTGTGTACACAGGTGTGGAGGCCACAGGTCAATGTCAGATGGCTTCCTCAATTGCTCTCTACTTCATTTTTGAGACAGGCTCTCTCGCTGGATCTAAAGCTTGCAGATTTGGCTGGTCATTAGGTCCCAGACAGCCTCATGTTTCTGCCTACACAGTGCTGGGATTATAGGGGTTGGAGGTCACACTCGGGTCTACACTGTAGTGAGTGAGACATCTCTTTAGCCTCTGCAATCTGATACTTTTAAAGGACAGTTGAGTTTGTCATCAGTGAAGGCAATATGGGTAATTGGTAAGATGTACTCATTTAACTGTGTATTTTCATCCTGCTGTTTTACTGGGTTAGTTAGACAAAAAAAAAAAAAAAAAAAAAAAAAAAAAGCCTCTAAGTCTTCCGCGAAACACTAGGAACAACCACCATGGATGAACTATACTATATGTGAACAACAGCTTAAAATTACTTAAATTTAAATACAGTCCTGAGACCATACATTACATTCAGCTCTGTCTTCTTGTCAGACCAGTTCATAGCACCAAATGCAGCAAAATGTTGACCTAATGATACCATCACTTCAATTTGCAATGCCTCTACCTTAACATACTGTTGTCTAACAGTATCACCCCTGAGACTAAGCCAATTTAGTAAAATGATCTCTAAAGACAGTGTAAAGTCTTTGATTGTATTGAAATGTGCCTTGGACCACTTCATTTACCTACCAGACAGTAACATGCCCAAATGTTCTTTTTAACCATGGCCTTGGGTTGGGAAACTGTTCTCTGCACAAAGCCTTTGGTGCATTTTTTTTTAAAAAAGGGATGTGTGCATGTGTGGTTTTTTTTGTAACAGGATTTGACCTGTAACTATCACTGCGAATTTTCTTAGAGGAGTTCAAAGCATTTTACAGGGATCATCTCATTTATCCTTCGAAAGTAAAGCAGAGGCATTTATCTCTGCTACGGACTGAGAACACTAAAAGGCCAAGAGAGGCGGGGTTTTTGTTGTTGTTTTGTTAAGATCAAAAAGTAATTCTAGGGCAAAGCCAGATTCGGGTCTGACCTTGTTACATGATGCTTCTGCAGCCCTGTAGTTCAGCGAAGGGGCTTACCTTGTTCTCCCCTTGGCTACGCTTAGGTTTTTTAATGATTTTCAGAATTAATGTCTCATCCATTCCGGCTCCTTAAAAATGGCTATTAAGATGTCAGCACAAAAGAAAATTCTCCAATCATTCTTATATGGATTTTTGGGTTGTTTTTAAGACAGAGTCTTACTATGGACCCTTGGCTGGCATGGAATTTACTTTGCATACCAGGGTGGCTTTACAATTTTACTGCCTCCTGAAGTGCTAGCATTACAGGTGTGTGCCACCACCTTGTTTCTTTCACAGATTTCAGGAAGAGAGACACTCATCTTCCTCTGCTCATCTTTTTTTTTTTTTTTTTTTGTCGTCTCAGGATGTAGCTCTGGCTAGCCTGAGCTCACAGAGATCTGCCTGCCTCTGGCTCCCCAGGGCTGGATTATAAGCATGATCCACCAAGCCTGGCTCTTCCAGATCTTATTATGCAGCCCAGTGCTGTTTAACAGAGAAAGAACACGAACCACAAACATGACATGCATATAGTTTTGAGTTTTCTAACAATTACACTAAATATACTGAATTCATTCTTCCAGTATGTCCAAATTACTAACAATATGTAACAGAAAATTATGTAAGCTACTTCATTTCTTTTCTTGTCTAGCTTTTCAAAATCAGCTGTGTATTTTGCTTGTGCCTATATCATACTTGAATCTGGAGAAAGTGCCCTTCACACACACAGAGAAGCCACAGGTGATTAAAGTGGACCAACACAGACCATGTTGGACAGCATAGGTCTATACTTCCAAAGCCTTCCAGATTGGTTCAAGTGGATCTAGTGGTGGTACCGGAAGTGGATCGGATGTAATCTTGGAGAATCAACTTGCCCTGTGTGATGGCTACAGACTTAGGTCAGCTATGTCTGATGTGCTGCTTGGTTTGGGAGCTATGGACTCTGGGAGCCATGGGGTCAGGGTTTAGCAGGCTGTTTTCACCTCCACAGATACTGTCTAATTATACGGGTACACTGACAGATCTTGGTTCATATCCTTTGTGAGACCAATGACAAAGGAACTTTGCAACTTATGGGTTGCAGTTTTATGAGTCTGGTTTGTGGCTTGTGGAAAGAAGGCATCACCTGGGGAAGAGGACGCTCCCAGAACCAAAAGGCCAAGCAAGTAGGTGCCTCTTGGGGGCAGAGGTTCCGCTTAGATGGTTCCCGAAGCCACAGGCTCCTCTTGTACCTTAGGATGGGGAATCTTTTTTTTTTTTTTTTTTTTTTTTCCAATTTGGACAGGATCTTTCTCTGTAGGCCAAGCGGGCCTTGAACTCATGGCCAGCCTCACGCCAAGGTTACAGACGTGAGCCACCAAGGTTGGTTCCTCGTTAGAGTCTCGAAGACATGTGCTTCAACCAGATGTTCCTGGTGCTCCAGAAGATGGGGATGTCAGCGCCCAAGTTGGGGTTTGCACCCCGAAATGCAGGCGCGAGGGGCGGGTCCCGGCTTCGGCCCGCGCCGCCCCATGTGACCCGGTCCGACATGGTGTCGCCTCCTCTCGAGGAGGCGGCGGCGTCTTCGGCTCGGCTGCGTGTCGAGCCGGCCCCGCGGCCGCTCATGGGCAGCCAGGGCCGCTCGGGTGCCCCCGGGAACCGCGGGCCCAGGGAAGGCGAGGGCGGGGAGGCGAGGGAACTGCAGGAGGCGAGGGTCGCGCGGGGAAGGCGAGGGAAGGGGAAGGGGAAAGCGGGCACCGGGCACGGCGGAAGAGGAAGCGGGGCGGAAGGGAAGCCGGGCCTGCAGCGGGCGAGGACGGCGGCGGGGCCGGGGGCTGCGGCGGGGCCGGGGCAGGAAGCCGAGGAAGGCGGAGGCGTGGAGGAAGGGCCGGGAAGCTCCGGGAAGCGGGATGAGGGGAGCGCAGGGCCCGGGAAGGAGGAAGAACGGAGGGTCGGGCCCGGGCGGCGGGAGGACGGCAGCCTGGAGAGAGCACGGGAGCGTGGGTGTCGGGCGTGGGGCGGCATCCCGGGGCCCCGGACGGCCATGGCGGCGGCGGCCGCCGAGGAGGAGGAGGCGGCGGCGGCGGCTGCGGAGCCGGCCGCACGTCCGGCCGCGGGGCCCGCGCTCTGGCGCCTGCCGGAGGAGCTGCTGCTGCTCATCTGCTCCTACCTCGACATGGCGGCCCTGGGGCGCCTGGCCCAGGTGTGCCGCTGGCTGCGGCGCTTCACCAGCTGCGACCTGCTCTGGCGCCGGATAGCCCGGGCCTCGCTCAACTCCGGCTTCACGCGGCTCGGCACCGACCTGTAAGCGCCCGCTCGCCCGCCCGCTCCCCGCCCCGGGCGGGCCAGCGTCCTGGGAAAGGGCGGGGCGCCGAGGCCTGGTCGGCTCGGGGCCGTGTGGCACCCGAAATACCGAAGCCCAGATTCACTCCATCCCCCCACCCCCAGGTCCCTCCCCAGCACCCTCGGGGAATCCCGGTGTCACCCCTCTTCAAGAGTTCCCCCACCCGAGGAAGCGTCGGGAGAGCTTCTCTCAGTCAGCGCCCTCCCCCGTGGGCGGCTACTCACAATTAGCCATCCTCAAATACTCTTCAGCCCTCGTGAGTTGTGGCTTTTCCTAAATTTTTGACTCTCTGGGTTCCTCAGCTCAGGACAACTAGGTAGGTCTGTGTCCTGTGCGTCAGGCCTTGGAGGACGACGCCTGCTGGTTCTAGAACCCAGGCCCACTAGGTGGTCTTTCAACGTGTTTTTGTGGCCTCTCATCCTGCCCGGTCTCTCCGAGGTTGTTGGGCTTCAGGGCTCAGATAAAGTCAAATATGCAGAAAAGGGCTCGGATCCTTAAAAAAAAACCTTTTAGTCCCATTGTCAACATATTTTAGGACTTGATTCAGGCAGAAGGACCCACAAAAGATGTCTGCTCGAGGCAACAAGTTGGAGCTGATGTAGGCTGTATCCAAGATCCTGCAGTTTGACCTAGTAGTGTCTGAGACCTGTGAATGCAAAACATTCCTGAAACACTTAGGTTGTTAAACGGGAAGGGGAGAGCATCCACAGGGGAGAGGTGAGGATAAAAGCTTTCAGATTGCAGCCCCCTTGCTCAATTGTAATACAGGAGGATAACCCCCCCTTTTTTGCATAAGAAATCATTTCTACACAACTTTTTCCATTTTAAAAGTTTTTCAGTTGCACACCCCCTTAATTGCCAACCTGCCCTTGCTCCCTTACCCATCCTAACAGAAGAGTGCTTAATGCATAATGTAATGAATGGATTGTGAAGTGCCATCACATGCCACACCGTCTTGAATTAGTTCCTTAGAATAAAAATCTCAAGCTAGGCATTATTGAACAAAGGTTTTGATATGCAAAGGTATTGGATCAAGTCTTGGTATACCAGCAAAGAATGAGTGAACCAATTTGATGTGAGAATTAACAAAAACAAAACCCAAAAACCTTTGCAACTTCAGTAGCTGAGTGAGAGTACCCAAAGCTGTGTTACTTTGTATCTCTCATCACTGGCCAGGATAAATATTTTGCCATGTGTCGGTTTCACCTGTGAGAGTGTCTCTTTCTACTCTGTTACTGGGGTCTTGGTGTTTTTGTTATAAATTTGGAATTTTTCTGGGTCATAAATGTTTGGCTCTAGTCTGTCATCTTTGATATATTTTCCAGTCAATTTTTTATTCTATTGTTTTTATTAGAATTTTTATACTTCATTAGAATCTGCCAATCTTGTAATTTTTTTCTCCTCCCCTTTAACCTGAGAAATTTCTAATTCTTCCATAGACCTGACAAATTTGATTGCCAAGTGATTTTCTTATAACTTGATTTTTTAAAATGGCGTTTTCATCAGTAACACTTATTTTGGTGCAAGGAGAGAAATTCTTTTACTATATTTTTCTCTAAATAGCTGCTTAGTTATTGCTACACCGGTTCTTAAGCGTCTCTCACTTTGGGAAGCTTACATTGCTGTATACTAAGTGTACACACACACACATACATACACACACACACACACACACACACACACACACGTTTGTGTATTCAATTTATATCTGAACTCTTACTTTCTTCTCCTGGTGTCGTCTCCCATTTCCATAACATTTTAAATGTGTTGCTCCATGATAGAGTGTAGTATCTGCTAGGGTTATATTATACTTGCTGGGTTGAAATGTCAGTGTGTTACTACTCCACTGATACTCAGTTTATGACCAAAACCACTCTATGCCTTTTCAAGGATTCTTGTGCTCACTGTAAAGTTAACATCTAATTTTTATTTATCATTTATTACTGGTTTGTTCCTGTGTGTTTGTATTTCATGGGTTTTGTGTTTGCTGAAAGTGCACTCTTTTCTCCTGCCCTCTAATGTAGTGAGTAAGTTCCCCCCCCCCCCCCCATTGTCTTGTTTGACTCACTCATTCTATTCTAGTACAGTTTGTTGGTGATGATGGTTCCTTAGGATTTTAGGTGTGTGCACAGTCTTATCACCTGTAAACACGAGTGTCCCCCTCCCCTTTTTAAAATCTGAATAACTTTTTTAAGCCAAAGGGAAAAGAATCAGAATTATGTGTATTTCAATCTCCAGTAATCTGTAGTAAAGTTTACTTGTAAACATTTTATGTGCTTTTCTTCCTCCTCCTCCTCCTCTTTTTCCTCCTCTTCCTCCTCCTCCTCCTCCTCCTCTTCTTCTTCCTCTCTCTCTCTCTCTCTCTCTCTCTCTCTTCTTATTGGCATATGTTCATTGTGTATAGTTAGTTCTGGATTTCAGAAACATTTTATTTCATGTATATCATGTAATCTGACAGAGTAACTTGTTGAAGGAATATTGACCTATAATAGAAGTTGTCCAAAATGACTGGCATTCAAGCTAACTAAAGCAAAGTGGCTTTCTCTTACTCTGGAGAATGAATGAGTCGATGTTTATTTTTATTTTCCTTTCTGATGTTCTAAACTGAGAATGATAACAAAATGAAAATGAATTTATAGTAAAAAGTGCTTAGAGTTTGCCAAATGGTATTTATTATGGCTTTACTATTATTAGATATGTGCGTTTTAATTTTGTGTGTATGTGTCCTAGCATGAAGCATTGTCTTTCCAGAGAGGTTGTTTTGCTGTGGCACTTGATAAAGAGCAGGGTCACTGCTCTGTTTTTTGGGTTGAGAGGGAGAAATTATGCCTGTTACAGCAGGTGGAGAGCATTTAGCAGTGTGGCCTGCTTCTGGACAGCTTCAAAGACTTAATAAACCACGAGGAGAGGTAGTTGTCATCCCTGCAGAGATAAGGTATGTACCCCAGTTCACTCAGCGCGTCAGAGTGCCTTTTCCCTAAGTGCAGAACATAGCTCCCTGTATAACCTGGGCTGTTATTCATGCTTTGGGCTAATTCACTGCAGACTGGATAAGCAAGTATGTCTTTATAAGCACAGTACAGAACTTTGACTTTCTCAGAAGACACATAATCTCACTGGCTTTGAGTTTTATCTCCTTAAAGACTAGGAATGGCATTGCTCAGTAAAATGGGGCCAACCAGCTATGACTGTGTTCAGTACTAAAGAGCCTTTCCTAAGCTGTTTCTTTTAACTTCTTGTCTCCCCTGTATTCTGCCTATGTCAGAAGTGGACATGGTTTGATTGGGAACTGCTGCCTAATGATAGGAAACACACACAAACACACACACAACATCCAGGTTCTCTCACCTGCCCTGAATGTTTTCACAAGCATGACAGCAGAACCTGTGGGCTTAGGGACTGCACTTGCTGCTTAAGGGCCTTCTGAGTTTTAGAAACACTAACTGCTAAGGTTTACTGACCTTCCGGCCCAGGGCAAGCCCTGTTCAGTTTAGCTGTTCCTAACTGACCATAGCTTTGTTGAGTAAGATGAACTGCTTGGGTTCCTTGTCATGTGTTAATGGTCTTATTCTTGTGCTTGAAGGCATTTGAGCCACTTAAAACCACAAACAAATAATTTGCTTCCCTTCAGGCCTCTTGCCCAGTGAACACTAAGAAGTATCCTAAGTGGGCTTTTTGTTTCTTCTCCCCCCTTTTTTTAGGAAACAAAAAGTAGTTTGAATTAGTCATCTGATTTCAAATAAGTTTTATTTGAAAGCTTTATGAAGCCTAGGGGAATAGAAATATCTTGGTTATAAGAGTAAAAACCAAGGCAGTGTTTCATACAGAGATCTTTTGAGTAAAGAATGGGGTGGGCACTAACCCAATTCAGTGTGTAAGAACAAAGCAGTGGACTCCAGCTCTGTCCATATATGATGCCTGCAATGTGCAAGAAGCACGCTGTGCTGGGGAGGAACAGAAGGGCTGTCTCTAAATTCTAATATGGATAATTAGTAGGAGCAAAGGAAGGGGGACTCTGCATAGAAACCGTTTAAATAGTACTTGCAATCTCCATGGTCAAGAAAGCTTACCTGACCCCTTCTTTATTGCAGTGTTACATATTTTCAGGTGGGAATTTCCTTTTAAGTATCCTATGGCCAGTTACTTGGCTGGGCTTACATTAGCCCGGGATAGATTGCCTGGAATTAACAATAGGGGTTTCAGGAGTAGCTAGAGCTTCTGAGGTGTTTGCCCTGGCATGCAGGCTCATTCCTTTGACGGTCCTGCAGCCTTGGAGCTCTTTGAGGCTGGAGGACGAGGGTATCTATTTCAGTGATGATTAACATCCAGAGTGGTGAGATAGACACAGATAAGCAGAGTGTGTTTGTTTGTTTTAAAATGATTGCACCTAAGAGCTCCCCCCCACCCCCGCCCCCCGGAAAAAAAAAAAAAGCATGAAGTTTCCTTTCCTAACTAAATGGAGAGGGCATTGCTGACTGGTCTTTAAGGCCTAAACTGTGATTTTTAGGAAACAATTAGCAACTCAAAAGTATCCCAGGCTTTCTTCTTATCCCTCTGCCTTACCTGTGAGCAGTCAGCCTCTCCTTAGCTGCTCAGAGGTTTCCTATAGGGCTGTGTTATCTAGGTTGATTTAGAAAGGCCTTTAAAAATTTTATTTGTTTTTAAATATGATGTGTGTGTGTGTGTGTGTGTGTGTGTGTGTGTGTGTGTGCGCACATGAATGTAGGTGCCTGGGGAGGGAGGTCAGAGACATTGAATCCCTGGTGCTGAGGGTGCTGGGACTGGAGTCAGGTCTGCTGTAAGAGCTGTAAGCGCTCTTAACCACTGAGCCATCTCTCCAGCCCCAGGCCTTATTTTTTTTTTTTTAAATGGTTTCTGAGTTAATAAAAGGAGGGTTCAGTTTACATGCTCACAGTAAATACACCTGCAGAAGCAGGAAATGGTCTGGTGCAGGCCTTCCCTTCAGAGGCAGACTGGAAGAGAGGAGGCCTCCAAGGCTGCAGGATGAAGTACTCCCTGCCTTTTCTAGTCACTTGGCCTTTGAACCATAGGGGTGACTTGTCTAACGTTGGAGGCAGAATCCTAGAGAAAACCAGACTCTACAGTCTTCAGTGAGTTCATTTGGAAATCTAGATCCTTCATCTGCGTCAAGTTTGGGTTGAGCTTCTGAAGTCCAGGGGGTGGCAGAATCACTGAGGAAACATACAGGTTTTTAAATGATTACTTTTGAGTTGTTGACATAGAAAAGAATCTCCTTTGTATGAAGTCTTATCCTTAACTCTAGGTTGACCTTGGTATTGGATTAGTTTCTGGTCCTGACTCCTAACCATGGAGGAGGGAGAAGTTCAAGTTGACTTTCTTTGAGGCAGGTTCCGGTAAATCTTGAAATTTAACGTGAGAAGGAATAAAGGGGGAAAATGGATTATGAGTTTCAGAGGAAAAATTGACTCCTCTACCCCCATCTACAGAAACTGATTGTTGAGAAACTTTCTCTGGTGTACCCTGTCAGATGAGGTGGACAAGAGAGGACTTGGATCACTTCCGAGGGAGTCTGTCTGTTCTGCAGTCTTGTTCAGGTCGATGGGCTCTGGGTGGAATGCCACAGAGGCAAGATGGGGAGCCTAGTGAAGAGCAGCCATGTGAACCCCGGCTCCCAGGAGCACTGAGGAGGAGACGATCTGGAAAAAGAATTGACCCCTTGTTGGAGGGTTGGCTGCCTTGGCTCAGCTGAGTCAGTTCTTCATTTTCTTCAGACTCTCTACATCGCCCTCCCTGGAAGAATGGGCCACCCAATGGGCCCCTGCCTGCCCCTCTTTAGCCTACAATTAATTGCCCACACATTCTTCCTTGTTCTCTTTCTTTTTTGGTATTTGACATGAGCTCAAATTGCTGAGAGAGGTGGCAACTGTGAAATGAGGACAGGGCTTGGAGACACCTTAAAAATACACGTGACGGCCATTAAATGACAAGAGCAGACTGCTAGGCCTTTCAAAACATCACCATGTCTGTTGACTTTCCAGTCCTTGTTCACAGCACCAAATTGGAGGTCAAAGAATCATAGGAGTTAGAGATGGGAAAGACATGTGGGGTCAGCTAGTTCATCCCTCCGCCCTCTCCTGCCCCCTACTCCCAATCATTCCTTACATGATATTTTCTCGCTCAGCTCTTGTACAGTTTTCACGGTCTTCACTCAGCCCCAGCCATCACCTTTGGGGAATGATGCTGGAGGTTCTGTTCAGCTTCTCCGTGGTGAAGAGAGATATTGCCTCTGCCCCCCGTTGACATTCATGAACTCTGTTGGTGGTCTCAGCTGAAATCCTGAAGGCTCGCTGAATATCTCCCTGTTGCTTGGTAATGGGGCTTTCCTGATAGAGCATTAGTGTGTGATGTCACCAGCAAAGAGGAGTCCCTGCTGAATTAAGTCCTACATTTTTGCTTTTTAAATCTCTTGACCTGAAGGGAATTAGATATATGGGCTGGGAACAGATGGCCAGTAATAATGGAAGTATATTAAACTGGAGTTTGATAAGAAATGTAATGTAGAAATTGGTGGATTTGCTAGGCACAGTGGTGTATGCCTTTAATCCCAGCACTTGGGAGACAGAGGCAGGTGGATGGATCTTTGTGAGTTTGAGGCCAGCCTGGTGTACATAGGGAGTTCCAGGACAGCCAGAGATCTTGTCTTAAAAAGCCAAAAAAACAAAAAACAAAAAAATAAAATAAAATAGAAAAGAAAGAAGAAAGAAGAGAAAAGAAAAAGAATTGGTGGGTGGGGCCACTGAGATGGCCCAGGGGGTGAAGATGCTTGCTGCCAGGCCCAGTGGCCTGAGTTTGAGTCTCTGGAACCCATATGGTGGAAGGGGAACCAACTCGACCTCGACATGTATACCATGGCAGTGTGCAGCCACACACATTCTCCCTTCCCCTCTCTTCCCCAGCCCCTCTCCTCCACCAAATGTAATTAAATTTTTTTTGGATTAAATAAACATGAAAAATACTGGACCTGTCAAGCAGTAAGGCGCTGTTTTGGGAAATACAGATTAGGGAAGAAGGAATGCTGCCTTACTCAGGCGAAGGTTCACTTTCAGCCGAGTAGAGAGCAGCTGAGTTGGAGGTAGGCGTCTGGGAAGGAAACACTGTTGCCTTTGTGGTTCCTTTACTTGAACAGATTTCAACAGTTACTTATTTATTTGTATATGCCCGTATGTGTGTGTGTGTGTGTGTGTGTGTGTGTGTGTGTGTGTGTGTGTGTGTGTGTGTGTGTGTGTGTGTGTATGTGTGTGGGTGTGCATGCCACGGACACCTGTGGAGTTCAGTTTTCTCCCTCTGCCCTGAGGGTTCCAAGGATTGAACTCAGGTTGTGGGGTTTGGTGGCAAGTGTCCTTATTCGCTGAGCCACTTGGCAGCCCTCCCCTTTGCTTTAAGGGGTCAGGGAGAGAGAAGTCATGCTCATTGGCTCCGTGGTTTGGAAAGGGAAGAGTCGTTTTTAGAGGCCTCTTTGGAGGGCTATCCCGAACTCCCCCTTCTTGTTCCAGCAGCTGTTGGGAGCAGTCCGAAGGGGGTATTATGTTTCTTCTGGTAACTCTGCCAAGAATGAGAGGAAATCCACAATCTGTGGGGTTTGGGGGTGGGGTGGGGATAGGGTGGCAGGTGATGGGACAGGGAAATTAAATTGTTTTATAGTAAATACGTTGAGATACTTTTCCTGGAGAGCAGTTTTACTGAAAGGAACAGTGTATTTCCCCTGTTCATGAACTTAATGAGTTCCTTTCTTTAGAAAAAAGGAAATAGTTTTCAGTACTTTTTCTTTCTTGTAGTTCTAGCTTTGACCTCCTAGTTCTTGGGTTTCCTTTAGAAAGTCTGTACTGAAAAGATGCATCAGGAGATTCAGACGTTGGTGGTGTGTGCTCAGGACAGTGTGCTATGGGGAGTGAAAGGCTGTGGGGAGAGCCTTTCACTCAGCCCTTATCCTGCCTACAGTTTGACTTTGTCATAGCAGCCTAGACACTGGAGACGGGAAACTGGCCGGTGCTGTTTGTATGGTTCACACACTCTCCATCCCTTTGTCCAGGCTAGTGGGACACTAGGGATTTTCAAGTCTGGGTACTTTGAGTGATTAATATGGAACACAGTTTTAAGATTAAAAACAATAAAAAAGTAATCCTGGGAAGCAGAGTGGTGTAATTATTACTCACATTTCAGACGGGGAGTCCAGGGAAAAGAAGGCAAGCAAACAAAGTATAACTAAGTCAGCCTGTGCCTAATTCATGACTCAGAGGGGAGGCTTGTCCACACACACACACACACACACACACACACACACACACACAGATGGCAGCTTTTCTTTACTGTTGTTTATTCTCAGAAAAGTGCTAGATCAGCCTTTCTGAAAGTTGCATTGTAGGAGCCATGGAAAACTAATTCCGTAATCAAATGAATGTGGGAAATGCTCTGGACCACACCCCCTCTTGGGGATCACAATGCCCATTGGTAAATTAAAGGCATTGAGAAGTCCTATAATAGAGGAACCTGCTTAATTTTGTTTTATCCTTCATTGTCCAATATATTTGAACATAAAAACTTTTTTCCTGCTTAATGTCTGTTAACATTTTGCTGAGCACACACTGGACAGGTGCCTTGCAAGTTACAGAACCTGACCAGTGACAGAAGAGACAGATGTGAGCATGGCTCACATTCTAAGCTTACACAGTAAAGGACAGGGGTTAGGTCCAGTGCTCCTGAAACTGCTGGGGATGGCTTTGACTTTAGCATAGAATTTGGATATTTATGTTGAATACTTTTTTCTTTTTCTTTTGTCTTTTTTTTTTTTTTTTTCTTCCCCAAGACAGGGTTTCTCTGTATAACAGCCCTGTCTGTCCTGGAACTTACTCTGTAGACCAGGCTGGCCTTGAATTCACAGAGATCTGTTTGCCTCAGCCTCCTGAGTGCTGGTATTAAAGACATGTACCACCACTGCCAGGCCTCATGTTAAATTCTTAAAGATGTCATATATTACATATGTATTGCTAGGAAGAGCTTAAAATATTTTTTAGATTTATTCTTTATGTGTAAGAATGTTTTGCTTGCATGTATGTATGTGTACTGCATCCATATCTGGTACCTGCAGAGAGAGGAAGAGTTGTCAGAACCCCTGGAACTGGAGTTAGGGACAGTTGTGAGTCACCATGTGGGTGTTGGGAACTGAACCTGTGTCCTCTGCAAGAACAAGTGTTTTTTTGTTTTTTTGTTTTTTTTTTCTTTCTGTTTTTCGAGACAGGGTTTCTCTGTGTAGTTTTGGTGACTGTCCTGGATCTCGCTCTGTAGACTAGGCTGGCCTCAAACTCAGAGATCTGCCTGGCTCTGCCTCCCGAGTACTAGGATTAAAGGCATGTGCCACCACCGCCCAGCAAGAACAAGTGCTCTTAATTGCTGCTGTCTCCTCAGCCCCAGGAAGAGCTCTTGAACCTACAGGTTTTGTTGGAAGTGAGACTTGCCTAAGGGAGAACCATACTTTTGAGAACTCTTCCTTCCTCCCTCCCTCCTTCCCTCCCTCCCTCCCTCCCTCCCTCCCTCCCTCCCTCCCTCCCTCCCTCCTTCCTTCCCTTCCTTCCTTCTGTTTTGAGATAGGGTCTTGCTATGTCAGTTAGACTGGGGAGGAAAAATCAGGCTGATCTCTGAGCTCAGCCAGACTAACCTGCTCAGTGAGACCCAGGCCAGTGAGAGCTGAAAAGGCAAGATGGGCTGGGTGTGGTGGCACAAACTTTGAATTTTAGCATGGGAAGGTGGAGGGATGGGTAATGAGAAGCAGGTGAATCTCTGTGAGTTTGAGGCTAGCCTGGTTTACCTACCTGGTCTGGTGGGGAGGGTAGTGGTGAATTTGACTAGACTCTTGAAGAGGCAGGTACTAGCTGGTCCTGCTGGTACTGGCGATCTAGATGGGGTGCTTCCTAAGTTCTTTTTCTACTCGTGATCCCCTTTTGCCTGTTAATATATAACCCTGGGTATAAAAGTATATAAAATAGGTATATAAAGAAAAAGTTCATTGATATTAAGTCATAATGAAACGTACTCTAAAACAGTTCTTTGTAATATATGACTCATTTACTGAACACGAAATACATCATAATGAGATGGATTTTGCAGAAAGAGTCAGGTGGGGGCTGAATATTTGATGCTGCGGCATGTAGAGCATCTTCAGTGTTTTCCAAGCGGCGTGTCATCTGAGACCCCAACTTTGCCTCAGTTTGTAATACAAAATGGCAAAAGTGTATTTAGGACCGTTTTAGAAATTGTTGGAAATTCTACCATTGCCCCAAGCTAGAATTCACTTGATGATTGTGTATATGTATTCATGTGGATGTATATACATGCGTGTGTGAGTGCATTTTGTGTGTATGTGGACATGTATGTGAGTGTGTTCCAGTGTGCATATGGAGGCCAGAGGTCGACACTGGCTATCTTCTTTTCTCTCTCTTCACCCTGTTTTTGAGAGAGGATCTTCCCTGAACCTAGTGTTGGAGCTGGACTGGCTGTTCTTAAGCCCCTGGGATCCACCTGTCTCACTTAGAGCCCTGGCCAAGGTTTTATGTGGGTTCTAGGGAACCTGAACTTAATTCTTGAGTTTGCACAGCAAATACTTTATCTGCTGAACCTCCCCCCCCCCTTGTGCTGGCAGTATGGATACTTCCCCATGCCCGCTCCTGTATGGGTCTGGAGGTCTGAACTCAGGTCCTCATGCTTGTGTGTCAAGAATTTTGCCAACTAAGCCATTGTCTCCCTAGCCCACTTAATGATTTTTTTTTTTAAAATGAAACTTGCCAGGCAGTGGTGGTGCACGCCTTTAATCCCAGCACTCAGGAGGTAGAAGCAGGCAGATCTCTGAATTTGAGGCCAGCCTGGTCTACAGAGCGAGTTCCAGGACAGCTAGGGCTACACAGAGAAACCTTGTCTTGAAAAAACCAAAAGAAAAGAAAAAAAAGAAAAAAAGAAACTCAAGTTGGCAACTCAAACAGCAAATTTAAAAGTCAAGTATTCTAACACAATGCAATCCAAAGATACTTACATACTGAGGAATGATGGTAGAAAACTATTTTGTTTTTGTTTTCTATATTTAAACCATTATGTTTCTGTAAGAGCAGAAAACTGTATATACAGCAAAAATAGTGCAGTTTATAACATGTAGTAGTCTTTCGTTTGAGCCAAGATGCTCCAGGCAGCAATGGTTGGTACTGCTGCTGTGACATGAAGGCATGCACAGTCCAGTCCAGAGAGCACATGCTGTATTCAGACCAAGGCTGCAGTGAAGTCACACAATACAACATGGACGAACTGTCAGAATCACTCCTGATTCATCCTGCACTTGACTTGGGATTAGTTTGTGTTTGTTCCACATTTAGAAGCCTTTTACTGTTAGGAGATTTGTCCTGACTCCCACGCTGATTTGCACACTGGGTTGCAGCACATGGTGTACGGGGAGCTGTGGTGTCGAGGGTTAAGTGTGGAGAGCAGCTTGCTGCAGTCCCATAGTGTGGAACATGGGTGTGGGATGTATAAAGAGGGTTGGCATTAGGGGCCCTCTGGAGGAAGATATAGGGCTACTTGTAGCTCCACGCTGTCCTGTGCATGGTCCTGTGATGTTGACACGTTTCCTGCCGATTTACTTCACCCTAAATTATGGCTGCAGTATTTAATAATTAAACACGATTTAATAATATTTCATAGAGCTTTTCAGAACCTTAATTATAGCTATCTGCTGTCGGATGCAAGTCCAGGGGGAGATCACAAGTTTCTCACTGAGCTGCTTGTACTCTTAGAATGAATGGGTAGAACCGGTGTGCCCGGGCATTGTGGGGAAGATCTGCTTTTTGGAGAGGGAGAAATCGAGGAGAAGAAGAGGTGGTGCTGGGGTAAAACCCAAGCCCCCACACTTCACTTTACAGAGCCCATGTCTCTCATTGGCTCAGTGCCTGTGGTGGCCTTGTTCCACATTTGCTCCTTCTTCCCAAGTTCCAAAAGAGCAGCCTTGCCTGTTACTTCAGTAGGCGGTGCTTCAAGATGGGATGAGGATGAGAGGGATCCGTGTTCTGGGAGTTTTCTGATCCTGGAGATTCTGTAGACTTCGGATCTTACACACATACATACATACTCATGCACACATACATGCACATTCACACACACACACTTACACGCATACACACATACTTAAACACACATGTCTCCCTCCAGCCATTATTCTTCAGACTAGGTTTGCTTATTTGGGGGTAGTGAGATTGGAGAGGGGAAATAAAAGGTCTGTAAGACAAGTTGCTAAATGGTCTTAATAATATCCCCCCCCCCCCCCGCCCCAGCCAGGTATTGGGGTTTAAGTTGAAAGATCAGAGAAACAGAACAAGCCGCAGCCAACCTCACCTCAAGAACTCTTCAGCTGATCCTGTTTCCTCAGACTGAGTCCTCACTGGAATGGATCTCAGTTGAACTGCTTAACAGCCTCTAGTTCCTGGTCCTCACCCCTTATGTACCTCTCTGCTTCCTGCCATCACTTCCTGGGATTAAAGGCATGTGTCCTTCCCAAGCAAGACAAGAGATCTTAAGTGCATGTGCCACCACTCCGGCTCTGTTCCCAGTACGGCCTTGAACTCAAAGAGATCCCAATGGATCTCTGCCTCCCAAATGCTGGGATTAAAGGCGTGTGCCACCATCCATCCACTCAAGGGAGAGAGAGTAGAAGCAGGCAGAAGGAAAGTGAGAAGACAGAGGCTGGTGTGCCGTGGAAAACTATAAAGGCCACTGGCTAACCATTTCTCCAGTTACTGATAGAAAGCGAGGGTGCTCCTCTCAAAGAACACCATCAGTGCCCTCTAAGTAAATCTCCCCATGGCTGTTAAAGCAAGGAAACCCTCTACCATGGCCCACGGGCATGGCTGAACGGCCATTTTCCCAGCCTCCTCCTCTTGCCTCAGGCTCCTTTTTCCACTTGCTCCCTCCCCTCCACCTCAGCTTTCAGGCACTTAGTCATCTTTAGAGTTTCACTGAATTCCTGGATGCATGAACTATTTTAAACAAAAACAATACAACAGCCGGGCGGTGGTGGCAAACACCTTTGATTCCAGCACTCAGGAGGCAGAGCCAGGTGGATCTCTGTGAGTTCGAAAGCAGCCTGGTCCACAGAGAGAGAGATCCAGAACAGGCACCAAAGCTACACAGAGAAACCTTGTCTCAAAAAACCAAAAAATAAAACAAAACAACAACAAAAAAATACAACACGCACCCATTGTAAGCTACCTGGCCCCTTAAAATCTTGGCAAGTGAGTCCAGAGGAGCAGAAATGGTCAAGGACATTATCTACAATGACCTTTGTGGTTGATATATTGTGTACTCTAGTAAACTTATCTGGAGTCAGAGAACAGAGCAGCCACTAAATTAGACATAGAGGCCAGAAAATGATGGTGCAAACCAGGCAAATCTCTGTGAGTTCGAGGCCAGCCTGGTCTACAGAGCAAGTTCCAGGACAGGCTCCAAAGCTACACAGAGAAACCCTGTCTTGAAAAACCAAACCAAAACAAACTTGTTCACATCCTAAAGCACCATTAATATACATCTTCCGATCTGTTATCTGTGGAAACTTAATTTTATATGGTAATTTTTCCTTAGTCTTACAGTTGTCATTGAGTATTGTACAACAGCTATTTCCATCTTTGGAGTCTTCACACTTGTTGTTTCTAGTGGTTGTACATGGTCTGTTCCGTGGTGTTAGTGTGCTCTTCCCTCCCACAGGCAAACATTTGGGCCATTTCCAGCTCAGACATTGTAAAATGTATTTTTCATTTGAGTTATTTGTTTGTAATACAGTGCTCATAGTGAAAATTCAAGATCAGAACATAGTACCAGCAATGTGTAACCAAACCTAAGTGCTTATAAAGTCAAAGGTTTGTCAGGTTTTCCCACTTAATAGATGTGAGGCAGTATTTAATAATTGTTTTAAGGTATGTTTCTGTAAACTAGTATTCAGGAATGCTTTTCTCAGTGTTTCTTTGTGTGAATCCCATGTGACTGTTCCTAGGCTGTGTGGGACATGGATAACTGGATACTAGAGATGAGTGTTTTGGTAGATTTTTATCAGCTCCCTAAAAGTTGTAGAGATGAAAGAAATTTGTGTTTACAATGTTAATTTCCCTGACTCTGTTGTTTACCTTTGAATTTCTTTTTCCCACCTCTGTTAGCATTTCAAGATTAATAGAATCAACTTACATACTTTATAATTCATACATTTTGTTTCTGCTTTTCTTTGGAGTGTGAGTATATTTCATTTTCTTCTGCCTAAACTATCTTAAATGTATCCCCCCCCCCCTTTTTTTTTTTGAGATGAGATGAGACAAGATCTTGCATATAGGTGCGACTGACCTGGAACACACTACATGATCCAAGCCACCTTTGAACTCACAATAAATCCTCCTGCCTTTTGAGTGTTAAGATCATAGGCTTATGTTATCATGTCCAACTCAACTTCCTGTTTTTTTGAATTTACTATATTGTAGTATGAAATGGCCATCTAAATTAGTTTTTGTTTTGTTTTGTTTTGTTTTTTTGCTTTTGCTTTTGCTTTATCGGTACATGTTCAGTTTTGTTAACAGCATCATTTATTTTTATTTTTTCCTTTATACTAAGGATTAAACCCAGCGCCTTACAAATGCGCATACATTCTACTGCTGCATTGCCCCTTGACTTATGTCCCACCACTGCACTGCGTCCAAGTGCCTAGAACTTTAAGGGACATTTTTTCTCTTTTTTAAATATTACATTGTAGAAGAATAGGGAAAATATATAAAAGCACAAATATCTCATGATTAAATAAGATATTAATCTAGAGGAAGCTGAGTGAAAGGCAAATGAAGAAGGGACCCTTGATGAGGATTGGGAGGACTCATTTTCGTACTGTTAACCTCCTATGCTGTGTGTCTCTGTGTTTTTTAAAATTCAGTCCTGTACATTCATGACTTTACAGATCAGAAGGATTATTCTGTACAAATAAGTAAGGCCAGAGCTTGAAATGGATTAGACATCTTTCTGCTTGCCCAGGCTGTCTTTTCAATGTGTGTTGGTTAGGCTCTGGAAACAGACTTTTGTTTGCTGGCTTTTAGTAATGGGTGGTATATATGAAGGTGTAAGTAGAGACAGAGAGAAGTGTGTGTGTCTCTCCTTTGGTCAGTGAATTCCTAGGCAGATCTAGTAGTTTCCACTGTGTGTTCCAAGCAGTGTACCTTATGTGGTCAAGTGTTTGAAGCCATGGAGACACAGATAGGCAGGCACCTCAAATGGAACTCTCAGATTCTTGCCCAGGATTTCAAAATTCTGGCTAAAAGTGTTCTCCCAAAAGGCCTTTGAACTCTTCCCTGTCTTCACACCCCGAACTATGCCACTCTTGCTGGTGGTGCGTACCCCTGTCTCTTACTGTACCTTCTTCATCCAAACGTCCATTACTCAGTCAACAGCACCCCTGCCTCTTACTGTTCCCTCTTCATCCAAACGTCCATTACTCAGTCAACAGCACCCCTGTCTCTTACTGTACCCTCTTCATCCAAACGTCCATTACTCAGTCAACAGCACCTCTGTCTCTTACTGTACCCTCTTCATCCAAACATCCATTACTCAGTCAACATTTTTTAAATGAGAAGTTTAAAACATGGAAAAGAATTGTACACTGAACATTGGTTCCCAGCACCCACATGGTGGCTTACAGCTGTTCATAACTCCAGTTCCGGGGATCTCATGTTCCCTTTGGTCTTTTCAGGTACCAGATATGAACACGGTACACCTATATGCAGGCAGGCAAGACCACTCATACTCATAAAACATAAAATAACCCCCTGCCAGACCTTTTGCTACAATGGCTGTGCCTTTTTTTTCTCTCCCATCATTAAATAGAAAACTCTTATTGGTCCTTTAAAGATGTATGAACATAGAGGCTAAGCATAGTGGTACTTGCCTGTAATCCCATCCCTTGGGGCTGAGGGAGACTGAATCAAGGCTAGCTTAAGTGTGAAGAGAGAAATATTTCTTCATTTGTGTACTTGTTATGTTCTTCATTTTGATGGCATAGTTTTTAATTTTGATAAGTCTAATTTATTAACTTTTTTCTTTTATGTTTTTGCTGTGTCCTAAGAAAACTTTGCCTACCCCCCCACCAGATAGATAAGTGTCATTTTCCCCAAATAGATGTGTTTATATAGTTTATTCTAATAGCTTTACATTTTAGATTTTGTGTTTAGGTTTATTATATATAAACTTTTCCTGTTTGGTGTGAGGTAGGAGTAAGGCAGGTTTCATCTTTTTCACATGGATATCTAGGAGTTTCAGTACTTGAAAATTAAAAAAAAAAAGATTTATTATTTCACCCTCTTAGTGCAGTAGTCAGTATGTCAGGCTCATATACTATCTTTAGTGTGTGTGTGTGTGTGTGTGTGTGTGTGTGTGCACACGTGTGTGTGTTCTCACAGTATGAATGTGGGCAGGTGCATACATGACGTGTGGAGGTCAGAGGACAACTTTTGGGAGTCAATTCTCTTCCTTTACCACAGGGATCAAACTCAAGTTAGAAGGCTTTTGTGGCAAGTGCTTCTTACCCATGGAGCTGTCTCATCGGCTCGAGCACTTTTTTGCATGTATTTCACTAGATTGTTTTGACATCACCATAGACACTTGTAGTAGTTTTAGGATAGACTTTTCTGCTTGGATTTCTTGACCAGCAAGTGTGGAGATAGGAGTTATTACTTCTGATCCCATAATCCCTTTAACCTATATTTGGTTCTATTCTGGATGTTCCCAAGGCCTGACTCAGTAAGTCATAGAATCTTCTCTCACTAGCAATGAGTGATAGTGATTGAGGTCTTTGTTCTGTTTGGACCTAGGATGACCAGCATTCCAGTAAAGGACCGAGTGAAGGTGTCTCAGAACTGGAGACTGGGGCGCTGCCGAGAGGGCATTCTGCTGAAGTGGAGATGTAGGCAAGTAGCTTCTTGATTTTCTTTCTTTCTTTCTTTCTTTCTTTCTTTCTTTTTTTTTTTTTTTTTAGGCTTATTTGTTTTTATTTTATGTGTATAAATTTTTGTTTGTTGTAGCTGGAGAGTTTTCTCTCTGGGTCCCGCCAAGCCCCGGCAGTCTGACAGCCCACTTATAAAATAAACATACAGATGCTTATATTATTTAAACTGTTTGGCCTAATGGCTCAGGCTTCTAGCTATCTAGTTCTTACATCTTAAATTAATCCATTTCTATAAATCTATACCTTGCCATGTGGCTCGTGGCTTACCGGCATCTTCACGTGCTGCTTGTCATGGCGGTGGCTGGCAGTGTCTCCCTCTGCCTTCCTGTTCCCTCAATTCTCCTCTCTGTTAGTCCCACCTATACTTCGTGCCTGGCTAATGGCCAATCAGTGTTTTATTTATTGACCAATCAGAGCAACACATTTGACATACAGACCATCCCACAGCAGTTTGTTTTTGTTTTTTTTTGAGACAGAGTTTCTCTGTATAGTCCTTGCTGTCCTGGAACTAATTCTGTAGACCAGGCTGGCCTTGAACTTCGAGATTCACCTTCCTCTGCCTCCTGAGGGAATTCACCATCCTCTGCCTCCTGAGTGCTGGGATTAATAGGCATGAGCCACTATGCCCTCTCAGTTACAGTTGTTATTTTTTAAAATGTTATCTCTAGGGAGTTAATTCTCCTCTTGGGTTCTGTTAAACTCTTCTTCATTGAGTTTTTTTTTTTTGGGGGGGGGCAGGCAGGGTGGTGGTCATGATGCTGGGCTCAAAACCAGGAACTGGTCCATGTTTGGCAGGTGCTTCACAACTGAGCCACACTTCTAGTTCCATTTCTTCTAATTTAGTAGAAGGCAAGTAGGAGATTGGAAGATGGTCAGGAGGAAAGCCTGACAACCCGAGTTTATTCCCTGAGATCTACATGGAGAGAAGCAACTCTTGAAAGTTAGCTTCTGAACTCTACATGCGTGTTCCATGGCGTACATGTGCATGCGTTTGTACACATACAAAGTAAAGAAAGAAAATGTAATTTTTTTAAAAGGCAAAATGGGATATTAGAGATATGTGAATTAGGACTTAGAAAAAGTGCCAATGTGTATATGTGGTATATATTTATGTGTGTGAGTTAAAAACAGTGCTTGGAGGCCAAGAGAGGACGTTAGGTGCCCTGCTCTGTCACTCTCCATCATAATCCCTGGAGATAGGGTCTCTGGATCTAGAGCTAGGCTAGTAGCTGTCAGGTCTCAGTGATCCTCCTGTCTCTACTCCTCACCCCACAGTGCTGGCTGACTCTTTACACAGGTGCCGGAAATTTGAAATCAGTCCTTCGTGCTTGTACAGAAGTGCTTTCAACAGTGAGCTTTCTCCTTAGCCCAGTGCCATACAGTTTTGATGATTGTTACAGCACACTGAGGCCTCATCAGTGTCAAAGCACTTAATTGATTTTTATTTGGCTGGCACCTTACCCAAAAAGTGCTTCTTGGTTGAGTTCAGAGGATTGGGAGCTTTGTGACTTTTCATTCTGGCTGACCCATCCCTGTGCTGATAGATAAGGTACACCTCTGCCTTTGGTGACTGTCTTAGTGGTTGTTTTATTGCTATGAAGAGACACCATGACTAAAGCAACTCTTATAAAGGAAAGCATTTAATTGAGGGCTTGCTTACATTTTAGAGGGTGAGTCCATGATCATCATGGCTGGAAGCAGATAGGCATGGCACTAGATCAGTAGCTGAGAGCTTTACATGCTGATCCACAGGCAGCAGGCAAGAGACAGGGGCAGGGGAGAGAGGGAGAGAGGGAGAGAGAGAGAGAGGGAGAGAGAGAGAGAGAGAGAGAGAGAGAGAGAGAGAGAAAGAAAGAGAGAGAGAGAGAGAGAAAAGGGGAGGGGAGGGGAGAGGAGGGGAGGTGAGAGGAAGGGAGAGGGAGACTGGGGCTGGGGCTGGGCTGGGCTGGGCTTTTGAAACTTCAAAGCCTACTCTCAGTGACACACTTCCTCCAACAAGGCCACACCTCCTAATCTTTCTAATCCTTCTCAAACAGTTCCACTCCCTGGTGACTAAACATTCTAATGTATGAGCGTGTGGGGGACCATTCTCATTCACACCACCATAATGACCCTTTGTCTTGCTTGTGCTGTTTCTACTGGTTTGGCTGATGTCAGTTTCTGTGAATTATGTGGTGGTATTATGATAAAGAAGATATGAAAGAGAAAGATGGATTTTTATGATGAAAGGCTTTACCTTCCAATTTCCCCCTTTACCTGGTTGTGGTTTTCTTAAAAAGCAGGATCTCCTTTGTAGCCCAGGCTGACCTCAAGCTTGCCATGCTTGTGCTTCAGCTCCTTAGTGCAAGATCACACTGCCGTCACACGCCGTCATTTGTGCCTAACATCAAAGAGTAATTTCTCTATCAAGTTCTTGTTCCTGGTGTTGTTAGTTAGGGCGTTAATTTAAGGCAGTCTGGCAAATAAACACAGAACAGTTACCAGGTTGCCCCAGGATTTTTCACTGTTCACCTGGCATGAACCTGGTTTCTTGTCCTAGGTAAATGTCTGTTCACCACATGGTTGTAAGTACATGAATTCCAGCCCCCTCTGTTTGCTGCCCATTTGAACGTGCTACATAATTGTGAAAAAGATGTTGAAGAGGATTGTGAATAATAAGAATGCAGACATATACATACACTTTACACATGTTCTATATAATGTATGCACACTCTTGTAAAAACTGCACAAGCAGAAACTCAGTTACTACAAAGTCCAAGCTGCATTTAATGGCCCGGCAAGTCAATTTGCAGAACTTTTCCACATTCCCATGACGCTTGTTTTAAGGAGACTGGGAAAGAAACACAGCCTGGTTTGCTCAGACAGGCTTGGCAGTGGGTGATGGTGTCTGTCCACGGGGATGAGTCAGCTTTCCCTTTGATTTTTTGAGACCTGGTAGCTCCAGGACTGTTGGGTAGGATTGGCACAGGTGGGATGTCTGTCTTGGGGAAGGGACTTAGTCCCCACTAGAGAACCTAGTTGTCTTGTAGAGTGCCCCTCCCTTTCCTCTTCTCTTCCCTCCTCTTCCCTGTCATCTTCTCTATTTTTTTCACACACCTCCTTGGTTTTTGAGATAGCCTATAATGTAGCCTCTGGTGACCTTGACCTACATATGCATCTAAAGATGGCCTTGAACTCCTGTTCCTCCTGGGAATTACAGGTGTGTGCCACTATTTGAAGCAAATCTTGTTTCTTAAGGCTGTAGTCCCGCCATGGGATTGGCTGGTGGTTTTTAAGCTTTCTTTCTCTTGGAGATTGGAGAGAGGATCTAGAACTTTCTCTGGATGTCTCTTATCAGTTGCTATGAGAGCTGAGTTCTTTGTAGCCCCTGAGCTGCAGCACGATGCTTTGGAGTTATTTTATGTTACCACGTGTAGCCTCCACTACAGAATGTCAACATCTCTGGGAGGATCAAGGCATCTCTTGAGCAGGTTTGCGTTCTTTCTAAATGGCTGGATTCTTTTCACTTATAAATGTTCCTTTGCTCCAATAACAAGGGAATGGGGTTTCCTAAAACTTACCTTTCTCTATCACACCTTAACTGATCTGTTGAGCAAGGAGTATATGTCAGAATCTTGGAACCTTGAAACTTACCAGTTGGACTTAGCTACAATGCAGAGGTCACTTTACCTGGCTAGAAATTTCCTTTTGACTTCCCTGACTCCTCAACTTCTCTATGAGAAGTACAGGCAGCAGTTTCACATGTTGGTTTTTTTTTTTTTTTTGGTCCCCCTCTGCAGTCAGATGCCTTGGATGCAGCTGGAGGATGCTTCTCTGTACATATCTCAGGCTAATTTCATCCTGGCCTACCAGTTCCGCCCAGACGGTGCCAGCTTGCACCGTCGACCCTTCAGAGTCTTCGCTGGGCACGATGAAGACGTTTGTCACTTTGTGCTGGCCAACTCCCACGTCATCAGTGCGGGAGGGTAAGTGTGGGGTCTTCCTTAATGTGCTTCAGGGACCTGTGTCTGCTTCTGACTTTTCTGGCTCAACAGTAAAGGGATAAAGAAGGAAACTTTTAAAAAGGTAGGCTTTTTTTTTAAACACCTAAAGCAGAGATTTACCAAAAGCTGTTAATAGGGTTAGCCAGAGAAGAAAACAGGAAGAACCTTTAATGCATAGTAGAGCAAGTTTGATACTCTCTGAGGGGAGGTTTGTTTTCTCTCTCAGCTCTGTTTAGCCCCAAGTGTGCTGAAGAAGTAAAGGTATCTAACACTCAGCACCTTGTGGCCAAACTGCAGAATGCTTGGCAAATCTGGTCATCGCTGAACACGTGGGCTGCTTCAGTAGACTGGCCCTCTTGCTACAGAAAGAGTCATTAACTCCTGAGGATGGGCTCCTTCTTCTCTTGTAGAGATGGGAAGATTGGTGTTCATAAGCTCCATAGCACCTTCACTGTCAAATACTCAGCTCATGAGCAGGAGGTGAACTGTGTGGACTGCAAAGGGGGCATCATTGTGAGTGGCTCCAGAGACAGGACAGCCAAGGTGAGGCATTCTCCCTACATACTGTTATTTCCTCCTCCTCTGTAGGGACTGGGGTGGCGGAGGGTGGAGAGAGCCTTGAGGCCCAGGATTGGCTGCAGTGTCGAGTGAGGGCAGGGAGAAGTGACACAGTAAAGAACTTACTTATGTGCCTGTGGCATGCCTCTTGCTATGCCAGCATGTGTTCCTGCCAGCTGGACTGGGAGAGGAGTGGACAGTGGCTGGGACGCTTGCCACTCACTTGAAATGTGGTGTGCATGCAAAAACAGGGGCCTGGTCAGCTTTTCCTCCCTGAGCTGTTTCCTCAAGTTTGTGGGCTGAGTTCTAACCCCAGTATTTTATTTTAAAATCTCCCTCCTTTTGCATGCTGTCTGTTTAGAGAAGTTAATTTTTCACCACCTTGTTTACAAGCAATCAGGCTGATAATTAAAACATGTTTTTACTGATTCTCTGGAGAGTGATGTGGTCAGTAGGCAGTGGAGACCACAGGAAGGCTGCTAGTGGTTACGTCATTGCGTCATTGCCAGATTGCCTGGTCCGCAGACATCCACCAAGACCTAAAAGTGAGACTGATAAACAGTGTTGTCCTTGCTTTGTGGAGCCAATTCATCCCATCTCTGCTGAGCACTGCTGCTTATGAGACACATAAGAGAGAGTCTCCTGTCTTGGGTGCGGCAGCCCTAGCCAGGGTACAGGCTTCGGGGCTGCAGTGGGAACTCTGCTGACAGTTCATTTGGTGATGCAGAAGACCCCAGAGGTCTTGATTTTCTGTTTTCCAGAATCTAGAAGCTCCATTGTAGCAAAATGTTTATTGACATTAGCAAATGGGCCTCTAAGCCACATGGAGAGAGACCTCAGGAGGGAAGTTACAGTTTTATCAATGACTCTTCTGATTCCGTGTACCCTCTAGTGATTGCTTCTTTACGTGGCTGATTTATATAAAGACAAGGGTTAAATAGGTTCCCTCCATTTTATGAACATTTCTTTTCCTTTTGAAATTTTCTTCCTTGTATTTTGTATTTAGCGAGAATGCATGCCAGCATAGGAAGCCCGAGAAAGATCGGCAGGTTGCCTTTGCTTTTCTTTTTGAGATGGTAGCATGTAGCCAGAGATGATCCTTGTGTCTTCATCTCCAAGGGCTGAGATTACAGACATATGCTGCTACACCTGGCTTTAGTATTATTTTTATTTTTTTTCCAGGTAGTGCTTCTCTGTGTTGCCTGGCTGCCCTGGAACTCGCTCTGTAGACCAGGCTGGCACAGAGATCCACCTGCCTCTGCCTCCTGAGTGCTGGGATTAAAGGCATGTGCCACCACTGCCTGGCTTTATTGAATATTTTGAACCTTCATGGAAACCACATTCCCTGTCACCTGTTTCTTCCTCTTCCCCATCCCATATTTACTTGAGAGTTTTGCTTAGTCAATGACTTTGTAGCATTCCTCGCAAAGATTTTGGCTTTGACTTGCAGTAAATCTGGGGCTAGAGAGATGGCCAAGTGCTTACTAGCCGAACATGAAGATCTGGGTCTGAGTGGTCGGGACTGACAGTTCAGGACAGTGGCATTTGTCTGTAATCCCAGTACTGGGGAGGCACAGTCAGGTGGATCTCTAGACCTTTTTTAAAAATAGCATTTGTTCTTTGTTGATTTCATACATATTTGCATGCATCTGGTTACCCTTGCCCCTGTTAGTTCCTCCCACCATCTTCCTTACAAATATCTTTTTTCTATTTTTAAAGATTTATTTATTTATGTATATGAGTGCTCTGTCTTCCTATACATCTGCATGCAGACAGAAGAGGGCATCAGATCCCATTACAGATGGTTGTGAGTCACCATGTGGTTGCTGGGAATTGAACGCAGGTCCTCTGGAAGAGCAGCCAGTGCTCTTAACCTCTGAGCCATCTCTCCAGCCCCCCTTACAAATATCTTAACTGTATTTACTAGCTTTTGTTTTTATTAGTGTCCTACAGAGTTTAACTAGGGCTATCTTTATGAGCAGGTATATACCAGGATACTATGCCTCTTCTATTCCCAGAGTCTGTGACTTGCCAAAAGATGCAGCACTGATGCCCGTGAGCCTTCTTCTTCATAGCTGACTGCTGGGGGCTGACTGTCAGTAGCCAGTTACTGTGAGCGCGGGACTGCTGTGTCCATGCTGTGCTTAGAGAAGATAGCCTTTGGAAGGCCCTCCTCCTGTCCCCTGGCTCTCAGCCTCCTTTCCTCCTCTTCTGCAGTGTCCCCAAGTCTGAAGAGGGTGGCATAAATGCCTTGGTGAGCACTGAGCTCCCAACAGCCCTGTAGTCAGTATCTCATGCAGCCAGGGTTCTGTGTATCACTTCTGCTCACTGCTTCACGGTGAGAGGCTTCCCTGTTCACAGCCGACAGCAGCCTTGGTCTGTGGGTGTCAGAGGTTTCTGAAGGCGGTTTGGTGCTTGTTAGTCAGCTAAGCATAGCTGTAGGTTCTTCTCCGAAACCTCAGATCCGTCTCTCTTTCTCTTTTGAGATGAGACAGTGTCCGGCAATGTGGCACGGACTAACCTTGAACTTGCCGGTTTTTTCTGCCTCTTGAGATTACAGGTGTGTGCCACCACATGCCTGCAAGAATTACTTTCTAACAATGTAGACTGTAGCCAGGCACTGTGCTAAGCACCTCATCCATTTTATCTTTCTGGGTAAATATCTTCCCCTGCATAATTGTAATGTTTTAGATACACAGTATGCCCTGTGGTATCTACTCTATAAGATTGTCTGTTATACAAGTTGTGTGTGTGTGTGTGTGTGTGTGTGTGTATACTTTTTTTTTTTTTTTTTTTTTTTTTTTTTTTTTTTTTTTTTTTTTTTAGATATCTGTCCTTGAAGTTTCTATGTAACCAAGTATGACTTAAACTTCTGGTTGTTCCTCCACCTGTTGAGTGTTGGGATTACGTGTTTGCTACCACAGCCAGTCTCCGTCCCAGCACTTGTGTTGTCTTTAGTGGCTTCCAGAGGAACTTACCATCATTTACATAAAATGTTCTCTAGTAGACGGATGATTCTGTCTAATTTCCTGGATACAGGAACCTGGAAATAAGAATCCTTTCTTTCTTTTTTTTTTTTTTTTTTTTTTTGGTTTTTCGAGACAGGGTTTCTCTGTGTAGCTTTGCGCCTCTCCTGGAACTCACTTGGTAGCCCAGGCTGGCCTTGAACTCACAGAGATCTGCCTGGCTCTGCCTCCCAAGTGCTGGGATTAAAGGCGTGCGCCACCACCGCCCGGCCAAGAATCCTTTCTTAAGGGCCCGATTCCTGCTAAATTCTGTACATCATGCTGTTCTAGTACTCTGTATTTATCTTCCCTTTTCTACAGCATGAGACATAGGGCACTTTTTACCCCATTGGATGAGATGAATCTAAGACCAAGAAGCTAGGAAATATCTCTAAGAGCAAAGATAAGAAGTCACAGGCGGGGCTGGAGAGATGGCTCAGAGGTTAAGAGCACTGGCTGTTCTTCCAGAGGTCCTAAGTTCAATTCCCAGCAACCACATGGTGGCTCACAACCATCTGTAATGAGATCTGGCTCCCTCTTCTGGCCTGAAGGGATACATGCAGGCAGAATACTGTATACATAATAAATAAATAAATTAAAAAAAAAAAAAAAAGTCACAGGCAGGGTTCTAACCCAGACTGGTCAGATTCCAAAGACTATCTGCTTGTTCTATAATAATAGGCTACAGGAAATATTTTCTTTGCCATTTTGGTTTTTCTTTGTTTTAGAATTTTTTTTTTTTTAGGATGAATTCTCAGCCTTAGAATTCCTGAATCAAACAATGATCATTGTAGGAGCCTTGTCCCCTCCAGTCTGCCTTCTGAAAGGACTGTATAAATGTCCTTTCACTGAATATTTTCCAGGGTGGGTCTCTTTTGCATTGATAGCAAAGATCTGACCAGATCTTTATTGTGTCCACCTCTGTCTCTCTTGTTACCAGAGGATGCTGTGCTATGGGACAGGCTGGCCACTTCCTGAATAATGCTTGGAACTGGCAGTGCATTTCCAGAGTCACTCCCACAGATCTGTAGCCTTGTCCCGTGGTTTGTTGGCTCCCAGGTTCTTCCAGCTGTCTCCGTGGAAGCGACCAGTAAACTGAGGTTTAGGCTATCCCCAGAGATTTTAAAAATCAGGAGTACCCCCTTCACCCTGCAAGCAAGAACCTGCCTCTGAGGGAGTTCTGATAAGGAAAAGGCAAAGATCTCTTCCAAGGTGGACAGTCTAAAGGAAGAAACCAAAGGGCGTCTGGTTATTACCAAAGGATTTGACTGGCAGATACAGAGCAGATGCCAGAGTACCAGCCTTACAGGGAATATTGAGGTTTTGTTTTGTTTTGTGTTTGTGTTTGTGTTCCCCTCCTCCTCCAGGATATTCTTTTTTTTTTTTAATTTTTATTTTTTTATTTTTTATTATGTACACAGAAGAGGGCGCCAGATCTCATTAGAGATGGTTGTGAGCCACCATGTGGGTGCTGGGAATTGAACTCAGGACCTCTGGAAGAACAGTCAGTGCTCTTAACCTCTGAGTCATCTCTCCAGCCCCAGGATGTTCTTGTTAAATTTCTTTTCTTAGTTTTGGGAGATGTGACTCCTGTTATTGTCCCATCCCCCACTCCATCATACCCAGAGACTCTAAGAAACACTTTCTCCTTTTATAGGGAAGAGATACCATGTGACCCTAAGAAGGCAAGACCACCCCCATTCTATCACCTGCCCCTTACACTGAAGGAATGTTTTCTTAAGTTCTTCCATCTAAGGTCCTGCCTGCGTTTGGTGTGTTCCCCTTATAGCTCTGCGGGGACCTTGAGAGGTCATTGATCCATCTAACTGCCATGGGATCCCTCTGTGGCTGCTCCGGGGAGAGCCCTGTACACTGCAGGTTTCCTTTCTGTTTGGTTAGAGGCTTATGTCCCTGTGTGTGTCATCTGGGGTAGGGCGAGGTGAGGGGGAGCCTTGTGCTTAATGGGAGATTTCTAAATGCACTGTCTGCTGAGAGGCTCTGGGAGGGAGTGTTGATTAGAGTTAAGCCCAGAGTGGCTGCTAATGTACATTCCTGACTGATAGGGACCAGATAGTGTGCTCCAAGCAATATTTTTAACCTGCGGAGATATGGAAGCTTAAAAGAGTTAAGCTTTTCTGCTCCTTTTGGTGACATTAGGTGCTAAATTCCCTGCTGGCATGACTAGCTTTGGATCCTGGGCATTATGAGCAAACAAACAACAAGTCCCTTGTCACTTTGAAGTGTCCCCATTCTTTCCTGATTTGCAGCTCTCTCTCACTCGTCTAACAGTGCACACGTCTCCCCAGATTGGACTTTGATCCCCGGTCTCTCCCTGTATGCCTAAAGTTTTGGGGAAGATAGGAGAAAGGAAGATCCGCAGACACAGGAAGTTTCAGAGAGAGAGGCGGGCCGCTTCCATCTACCCTTTCTTAGGTGGATCTCACACAGGGGGTGTGACTTCTCATTGTCTGGTAGAGAGTTGATTAGGAATTAAGGGCTCTTGGGTGGAAGTAAAGGTGAGTGGTTAGGGCTGTCTCTGTGGCAGGTGGACCAGAAGCTGGTATCTGCTGATACCCTGCGCTCTGTCGACAGGATGGAAAGGGTTCTCCTTCCACCTCCCTAGTCACACTCCCCCACCTGCTGTACATCCCTTTCTTCTAATCCCAGGCAATGCCAACAAGAGCGCTTCCTCTTCTCTCTCCAGGTATGGCCTTTGGCCTCGGGCCGCCTGGGGCAGTGCTCACACACCATCCAGACTGAAGACCGAGTCTGGTCCATTGCTATCAGCCCAATACTCAGGTAAGGGAGACATGTTGGGTTTCTGTCGCACACAAGAATGTTTTCATTTTATTAGGTCAGATAAGCTAGAGAAATTTCCACTAGTCTGTCTATTCCAGGTTGCTATGAACCACTCTCCTGGAGAGTTAAACATTCTCCAGAGACTTGAGGTCTAAAGGTTTTTTCACATACTTGTGGAATTGAGATAACCTTTCCTAAGCAGCTGATGAGAAATGTTAAGGCTAGGATTCTACACTGGAATGTGACTGAGGGGTCAGGGTTACCTTTCTGAGCAGATGTCCTGTGGGGTTTCTCTAAAGCAAAGGCTTCTCAGTATACCTGAGAGTCTACAGCAGTGGCTAGCCTGCTGTCGTGACTCACCTCTGTTTTGTTCCCTGAAAATTCTTCTGGAGTATCCCTTACAGGCTCTGGGTATCAGGGGAGCAGGAGAGGTTTGGGGCCTGCCAACTGGGCCCTCATCTGTATATGTAGAGGAACAGAAACAGTGGTAATTGTAATGGAGGTGCAACTCTGTTTTATTATTTTATGTGTATGGTAGTTTGTGTACCACTGGTGTGTCTGGTGCCCATGGAGACCACAAGAGGGTGTTGTATCTGGAGCTGCAGTTACAGATTATTGTGAGCCACTGTGTGGGTGCCAGGAATCAAACCCAGGTCCTCTGGAAGAGCAGCCAGTGCTCTTAATTGCTGAGCCCTGTACCTTTTTTTTTTAAACAAAAAACAAAACCAAAACAAACAAACAAACAAACAAACAAACAAAACACCCAAGTCTTGCTGTGTAGTAGAGGCTGGTTTAGAACTCACTACGGGGGCTGGAGAGATGGTTCAGAGGTTAAGAGCACTGACTGCTCTTCCAGAGGTCCTGAGTTCAATTCCCAGCAACCACATGGTGGCTCACCACCATCTGTAATGAGATCTGGTGCCCTCTTCTGGCATGCAGTCCTACATGCTGTATACATAATAAATAAATAAATCTTAAAAAAAAAAAAAAAAGAACTCAGTACGTAGCTCAGACTGGCCATGAGCTAGTTAGTGATTTTCCTGCTACATAGTGAGTTCTAATGATCTGTAATTGTAGTTCCAGATTGGTTATATTATTATTAAAAACATTTTATTGACTTATATTCATTGTACATAATATAAGTTTCATGTAAACAATTTCAGATATATCATGTGCTTTTACCTAGGCTTTAAAAAAAAAGCATTTTATTATTTTGTATGTATGGTGTTTTGTTTGTGTGTATCTCTGTGCATCATCACATATGGACAGTACTCCCAGAGGCCGGAAGAGGGTGTTGGATCACCTGGGAGTGGAGTCACGGATGGTTATGAGCCACTGTGTGGGTGCTGAGAATCAAACCTAGGTCCTCGGGAAGAGCAGGTGGGGAGGGCTCTTAGCTGATGAGCCAGTGCTCTAGCACCTGTTTAGGCTGTCTTGAACAAGGCAGGCTCGCTCTCCTCCCCAGTGGGTTAGACACTCTCCTAAGGTTGAACTGTAATGGAAGTTGGGAGGAGGGTCTGTCTGTGTGCACTTCCTTGATGCCTCTCACCCCACCTGAATGGACTTGGGAAAGCTATAGGGCTGCCTACTTCCACCACCTGATTAAGTCAGTCACTTGTTTTTATAAGCAAGTCGGTGCCCTTTGCTCAGCCACTTCAGCCTCTCTCTTCGGACCTTGTGGAGCTGCACCTCTCCTCTCGCTCTCTTCCACAGCTCCCTTTCAGTTTTTTTCCTTCCTAAGAATTAGAGCCGATTAGCCACGTCATTAATTCTTCAATTTGACGGCTGATATAGCAGGACCTGAAACACATTGCTGACCCCAGAGAATGGAGACCCCATTCCTTAGCATATTGACGATGGGAGAAGTTAATTAAAATTCCACAGAGCAGAGGTGTCGGCTAACCTATAAACCTGTCGCTTTTCAGAACAAATCATTCCAGCATCTTAGGAAAGAGGAAAGGGAAGACTAGCGGGGAGTGGGGAAGCTAAGTGTGGGAGCCCTGGGTGGAAGAACAGGACTGGCCAGCTTTGTCTCCTCTGCAGTTTTTCCTAATGCACCCTTCTGAAAGCTCACTAGCCAGGCGCGCGTGTCTGTGGGCTGGATTTGTGTGGGGACTAAAGGGAGGTGAGTGGGAGGTGACAGATGTGCCGGGGACTTCGTCTTAGAGGTCACTTGGGGGCTTTGGCTGGCTTCAGGAGGCTGAAGTGGGTTGTTGGTAGAAGGGACTCTGGCTAGAGATGGGCCATGTACTTGCTACATGTTCCCTGAGACCAAAGAGTATGGCTAGGTTGTCCTCTACCCCCAACCTATAGACTTCTACTCTAGCTACATCCTCTAGAGAATATTGGGTTACTTCTCAACAAAAAAGATCACATAACACCTACTGTAGAGGGTGTCAGTAAGGGAAGTTGAGAGTGGGATTTACCTTCCTCATTAGGAGGCATTTGGCGTAGTAAACTGAGTTTGAGGTTTTTGGACATAACTTGGAGACTGACCAGGGCAAGGACATGACTTTGTAATGTTAGTCTTCCTGCGGTGTGAGCCCCAAGCTTGTAGCAGTTAGTCAGTGCTAGCCAGCTGTTCTCTGTGCAGACCCTCTGCAAGATCCCTTTGTGTCCCTTTGTGCTGTTTTCACATTCTTCTTCATTTGTCTGGGTGTATTTTCTTAGTCCTGGATGATTCTTTTGCTCTTCGTTGGCTGACTGTTGAGTGTTGACTGTGAAGTTATTTGATATGGCCTTTTCCTTAATTTCACAGGTGATGTCTTGAACTTTGTTTATATTTGTTTTATTTTTTGAGACAGGGTCTTACCATGTAGCCCTGGTTGGCCTGGAGCTCACAGAGCTCTGCCTACATGTGCCTCCCAGGTCTAGGATTAAAGATGGATGCCACCATGCGGGCAGAAATATATAAATGTATATATATTTCATTTATTTGTTTGTGTGAGTGCATCCGTGTGCTCCAGTGTACTTGTGCCGTAGTGCACATGTGGAGGTCAGAGGACAACTTTGAGCAGTTATTCCTACCCTTCCACCATGTAGGGCCCAGAGACAGAACTCAGGTTGGACCCTCTTTAAAGCATGTGTTGGGGATTCTAACTTTATACTAGACATCCAGGACATGTGCTGGGTTTTTATTGTCCCCCCTTTTTTGTATTCAAAGACTATACAGGGCTTGGATTTTTATACAATATTATTAAGTCCATCTCTGTCCACTTTATCCATGACTTTGAGCCTTTAAAAATAAAGCCCATCCAGCTGGGTATGGTGGAGCATGTCTTTATTCCCAGCACACTGGAGGCAGAGGCAGGTGGATTTCTGTGAATTCTAGACCAGCCAATGCTACATAGTAATACCTTGTCTCAAAACAAAACAAAACAAAAAACTCATCCATTCTTGTAACCCAGGGAGGTACCAGCTTTCAGCTTCAAGGTCTGTTCTGTAGAGCAGTCTGGGAGATATAGTCAGTCTCCTTTGCCTGCTGCTAGCGAGTGGCTGTGGGCAAACATTCGCTTTTTCTGTGTTCTCCTTACGGACATGACTAGATTACAGTGAAAATGACCTGAATGAATATATCTATATCTCTATCTCTATCTCTATCTCTATCTCTATCTCTATATCTATATCTATATCTATATATAAACTGGGCAGTGGTGGTGCAGGCCTTTAATCCTAGCACTCAGGAGGCAGAGGCAGGAGGATCTCTGTGAGTTCAAAGCTAGCCTGGTCTACAGAGCCAGTACCAGAACAGCCAGAGCTGTTACACAGAAACCCTGTCTCAAAGAAGAATGTATAAAGACTGAAAACTCTAAGTCCTATAATAGTATGCCAACTCCCTCACTCTCTTACCTAATGTAGCGTCTGCTTAGTGCTTAGTTGCTTTCAAGCCTGTTCCCCGGGCTTCCCTGCATCTCCTGTCTCTCCGGAGTCACATGGCTCTTTTGTAGTCTTCTTGAGGTAGTCTCCACAAGAATCTCTCTTCCTTTCTCTTTTTCTTTTGAAGTGATCCTTAGTGGCTGCCTCTGTCACCTCCCTGCTACTATTCCTGTTGAATGTGTTTGTCAATCACTGAGTGACATGGTCCTGGACCCCTTATGAACAGCATGAAGGGCTGTGAGTAGCTGCTGTCCTTAAGGACAAGTCCTCCAGTTTCCCTTGCTGCTTCCTTGAGAAGTTGGAAGGAATCTGGACAGCAAAGGTCAATTACTGTCTTTTTCCTGGTAAAAACAATGAGTCCTGCGTACTTTATTGTTGACACTCTGTTTGTTTGTTTTTTTTTTTCCCTTCTTCTTTTCACATATTTGTACTCAGTCACTTTCAGCATGAAATATGGACCCTCAAACTCCAGGCTTAACATGAGGCACTTTTGACCAAGAGAAAGCAGGAATTCTGACCTGTGTCTAAGTATCACTTTTTCTTCTTTCTGCAGCTTTGAATTTTTAATTTGTAAACAATTATAGAAGGTGATATTTAATACCAATTGTGTGCTCAAAGCTATGTTTATTTTATTTTATTTTTTGTTTTTGGGGACACTGTTTCTCTGTGTAGCTCTGGCTGTCCTGGAACTTGCTCTGTAGTCCAGACTGACCTTGAACTCAGAGATCTTCCTGCCTCTGCCTCTGGAGTGCTGGGATTAAAGGCGTGCACTACCATTGCCCGGCTCAAGACTATATTTACTAAAAAAAAAACCAAAAAAAAAAACCACCAAAACCCAAACAAACAAACAAACAAACAAAAATAAAAGAAACAATAGGCTTCAAAGGAAGGTGGCAGGCAAGGACATTGTCCTTGGATTCCTTTGTACCCACCACCCTTCTTACCCTATTGTCAGGACTCAGGCCTTGTGGATTGAGGCCCTGTTCCGCAGAGGAAGTTCCTACCTGTATCCATTGGGTGAACAAGAGGAGGTAAAGAAAGCACACACTTCTTAGAACAGAATGGTCTGTGTCTTCCACAGTTGGATGGCAGAAGTGTATTATACATGGTCTCAGATATAGCTCCTAAGGTCACTGTGGGTTCTGAGTAGTTTTATTTTTTTTTCATAGTCCATGGAGACTTTTTATTTATGTGTATTCCATCTCTAGAAAAAACCCCAGGGTTTTCCCTCCTTTGTGTTTTGTCTTGCTTCTTTATGGTCTATGAAGGTCTATGAAGGCTGAGGTCAGTACGATGAAGCCAAACTGACGGGGTGGGAACAGATTGTTCTGGCATTTTTTTTTTTTTTTTTTTTTTTTTGGTTTTTCGAGACAGGGTTTCTCTGTGTAGCTTTGCGCCTTTTCCTGGAACTCACTTGGTAGCCCAGGCTGGCCTCGAACTCACAGAGATCCGCCTGGCTCTGCCTCCCGAGTGCTGGGATTAAAGGCGTGCGCCACCACCGCCCGGCCTTGTTCTGGCATTTTTCTAGGTCTTTGAGTTGCACATCAAATCTAGGGCTTATCACTCCACACTTGTTCAAAATGCCTGTGAGGTTCACGACGATTTTCCCAGCTCGGTGGTCATCTGTGATTTCAAATTCACCCATGTAACCATGCTTTATCGTCACAGTTAGGAACTGAACAATGACTTTGAAGCAGGGCCTGATGAGACCCTGGTGTTTGCTTCTCAGCATCGTTAATGCTCTTGAGAGCCTCAGCTGGGACATTATGTGCACCATGGTGACTTCACGGAAACATGGTGGAAAGAGGCTCTGAATGCTTTTCTATGAGTTAATACAGATTAATATATTTTATTGCTACTTAAGAGTTATTTCTATCTGAATGAATTTAGTAAATACTCAAGAACAATGCAAAACTCTTTTTTTTAATTTTTATTTTTGGTGTTTTCAGGATAGGGTCTCACTATGTAGTTCTGGCTGGCTTCAAATTCACAGAGATCCACTTGCTTCTATCTCTCTCTCAAGTGCTGGGATTAAAGGCATGCACCACTACATCTAGCCCTACAAAACTATTTATAAGACTTCATTCCCCATTAAAAGTAGATTGGAGAGATAGCCTAGTGGTTAAGAGCACTGGCTGCTCTTCCAGAGAACCCAGGTCCGGTCCCAGCACCCCATGGTAGCTCATCACCATCTATAACTCCAGGCCCAGGCCCCTTGAAAGCCTCTGTGGGAACCCAGAAATACTCCTGGTGTCCAGAGTTGATATAGGGCATAGTAAGTGAAGGCTACATGTGAGAGGCTTGGGCTTCCTCAGGTAAATGTTCTGCCGTTCTGGGAACACACATACACATAGGTCTTTGGTTTTCTGGACCCTCCATCCTGCAGTTGGGGCCTGTGTTAAAATGAATCTATGTTTGCCTGGAAGGAGAAGGGAGATAAATATGTATCTCTCCCTTTCTCTGCAGACACCATATCCATTTCCCTGGAAGGAAAAAAAACTGTCCTCAGCAGAGCCCTTGCCTCCCTGTGAGTACCTCTGCTGCCTTGTGGGCGAGTGTGGTCAGGAAGGCCTCCCCCACGCTTGCCTTTTAATCCCCTCTCCCCGCTCTGTCATCAGGGAAACACATGAGTGGTATAGGTGTAGAAACTTGACTTTGCTGTGTTATTAAATATACAATGTAATTTTGTGTGCTGTGGTGGCCTGTTTGTTTTTGGGGGGATTAGTCCAAGTCTGCATGAAATGTACCGATTCAAATTTGTAAAGTTAGTTGTGGTCTCTGGGGATTGTGATGGCGAAGCTGCTCCTTCTTGCTTCATTTCTCCCGGAGGTGAGGGTGGGCCTGGAAGGAAAGCCAGCACTGGGCACTGTTTGGAGTGGGTGAGGGTACGAGAAGAGCAGGGTGTTTGTTCCAGCAGCTGCAGGCTTGCCTGTGTGCTGTGTGTGGTAGACGCCATCCAGTAGCCTGCTGAAGTACATCTTTCTTTACTGGAGGGTAATTGCATGTGGAGTGCGCTCTGACATTTGGAGAGCTGGAAAAAGGGACAGTTTCAGTGTGGCTTCCACGGCTTGTCTTCGTTGTGCTGCTGCTGCTGCTGCTGCTTTCTGGTCCTGGGCATCATAACTCATCCCGTGCTGTGAGGGAAGAAGAAAGAGTCAGATACAAGGAGTTTGTCTCTAGTTCTCCTTCTGGTTGCCGATGAGCCACTGTATGTGAAGGGCGTCTCCAGCCTTGATAAGCTGAGGAGAGGGGGACAGAAGGACTGTGGTGCTTCACCTCCTAACTCCTCCTGGTGGCTCAGGTGGACCATGGTGGCTTGAGGATCTTTCTCTCCTTCCTTCTCCCATCCTAGAGCTGAGGGGAAGCCTCCTTTGGGGCCTGAGCAAAGTAGGTCTGCTGAGCTAGGCAAGAGTGTCTTCTTGTCCTGCTTTGTGAGACAGCCAGACACAGGAAGGAGTAGCCCTTGAAGATGAGAGTCCGAGTTCACACAAAGACACTAGAGGGCCTGGTGTGGCTGGAAGGGCCTTCACGTACATGGAGAAAGATAGAAGCCTTAAGTCATACTGACATCAGTACCCCACTGATTCAGCTTCAAATGTGCCGACATTGTCAGGCATCAGTGACGTGTGCTGGGGGCATTGCATCGGGTCACTCCTGATAAATCTTAGTGCTGTGCCCTCCACCTTGGTGTTGACTGCCTAGGCAAATTCAAGCCTCGTGGGAGCTCATAGTCATAGTAGCAAGGACCAAGTGCTGGGGTTGGTTTCAGTTCCTCAAGACTCGGGATTTCAGCCATTAGTCAGGGCTAGATGGCACATGAGTGAGGCTCAGGTGCCACTGAGCTGCCGGTCTGAGACCAGCACCCCCCCATGCCTGGCTGGGTCAGAACCCGTTTTTAGGAGCAGCTTCTTGACTGGCAAGTGTGGTTGGCTCACTTGTCAAGAACTGACTTTAAAAAATTGACTTAAGTAAAACACTACAGAAGGTTAGATAATGTGTGTACTGAGTTGATGTATTGAATCTGTGTCCCTGCTAGCAGAGATCCATTTTCATTCCCCAGCCTCAGTGTTGATGGTTTTTCTTTTAGATTTTTTAATTAATTAATTAATTTATAATTTTTAATTTTTTTTGTTTATTTGTTTTTCTGAGACAGGATTTCTCTGTGTAGCTTTGGAGCCTGTCCTGGGACTCGCTCTGTAGACCTAGCTGGCCTTGAACTCACAGAGATCCGCCTGCCTCTGCCTCCCAAGTGCTAGGATTAAAGGCGTGCACCACCACTGCCCAGCTTATTTTTATTTTTAATCAGGTGTGTGTGTGTATATGTGTGTGTGTGTGTGTGTGTATGTATGTGAGAGAGAGAGAGAGAGAGAGAGAGAGAGAGAGAGAGAGAGAGAGAGAGAGAGAGAGAGAGAGAGAAAGCGCCATATGTAGTGGGTACCTGTGAAGGTCAGAGATACTGGATCCCAGGTAGTAGTGAGCACCTGACATGGGTGCTGGGAATCAAACTCTGATCCTCTGGAAGAGTAATATGTGCTCTTCTTCTGAGCCATTTCTCCAGGCCCTGGTGTTCTTTCTCTGGCTCTGATACCTTCCTTTTCTCTCCAATCTCAGCTCCTTCTCCTTCTCTTACTCCTGTCTTTCTGTTCCTTTTCCCAGCACTGCTTAAGAATTGCTGTTATCTAGGCGCAGAGGCAGGCAGATCTCCTAGGAGTTGAAGGTCAGCCTGGTATGCTGACCTTAAAGTGAGTTCCAGGGCAGCCAGAGCTGCCCAGTGAGACCCTGTCCCACAAAAACTAAATGAACAAACAAAAGCTCTGATCTTATTGTCACTAGAGGAAACAGCATAAACTGGATGGGAGGGTCAGATGGGTAGGGAGGGCAGTGTGGTTAGTTCTCAGACAGAGGCTAAGAGGACCCAAGGGAAACGAATGGATAAGAGGACCTGGTTCTGGTGTTACTGTTGTTACGTGGAGTGGCCTTAGTCTACAATCGTTTATGATACATTTCAAAGTAACTAGCAGAGTCACAAGTTTTCTTTATTGTTTTGGAATAGGGTCTCACCAGTGTACACGGGCTGTCTTGGAACTCCCTATGGAGACCAGACTGGCTTCAGACTCACAGAGATCTGCTAGTCTCTGCCTCCCCTGCTGGGATTAAAGGTGTGTGCCACTCTGCTTTGGCATCAGAAGGTTTCTAACATATAGAAACGATCAGGTTTGATCACTATACTTGTATAAACATATCAAATTATTATACTGTCCCCTGTAGATGTATACAACTCGGATGTGTCAGTTAAAAAATAAAATGAAAAGAGAGCCGTGAAGCGACCGTTGTCTCCCCCTACTCTCTGTCCCACCTGCTGTCTGAAGTCCCCACCTGGGCCACCTTTTCCCTGTCCTGGTCACCTCGTTCTGCCCTGCTGCGGTGTGTGCAGTGTGCCTGTGTTTATCTTTCTTTGATCATGGTCTACTGACAGATAATTTAGCAGTCACATCCCAAGGTGGAAGCATGGTGTTAATGTTAAAATTAGGGTGTTTTTTTTCTTTTCTTGCCCCCCCCCCTTTTCCTTTTCCTCTTTAAACTTCAGTGGGTGAGAGAGGGAGGTGGGAGGGTAAAGGGGAGCCATAAATTCTGAGACTGGTGTAGCTGTTCTCCGAGTAGCCAGGAAGCCTCTGATGTCGCCACAGCACTTTCATTAACATTTAAATTAAGGGTTTGTTTTCCAGGCTGTTTTATAGGCTGGGACCTTTCATGGCCTGTCACATGCAGCGCCCACCCCTCCCCACGCAAGTGTGTAATTGTAACCACTGCTCTCCCCTAACTCTGGGTTGTACGGAGGTTCAAAGGGAGTTAGTTCTTGGGGATGAAGCTGTGGCGGTACAAGCTGTGACAGCCAGGCTGGGGTGTTATTCCTCAGATGAAGGTGCTCATGGCTCCAGCTCCTTTTCTCTGACCTGTACTTTTCTTTGCCCTTGAAGGTACATACTTTAGTCTGAGTCCAACCTCTGCCGCACTTTGTTCCCTTGGGCCATGGGCAGGTGGGAAGGATACTTCTTTTTGGGCCTGGAAGCAGTCTTTCTAAAGATGTGACTCTCCATGCTTATCTTTTTCCTCCTTTAGCCCTTTTTAGCATCGTGATATTTGTACTCAGGGGTTACCATCTGCAAAAAAGAGTATAATATGATAGGGTCTTTTGATCCTTTTGAGCCCGCCACACTCAGTCACCAGTTCTCCCTACATCTGTGCTGGAGAAAGCTTCCTGAGGTCATTGGGGAAACTGTTCTCCAGATCTTGGTACTCAGGCCAGGTGCTTCTCGACTTTAAGGAGTGCGTTTGCCTTGAAGCTCCCTTTCACCAGGATACCTGGCCACAGAAGGGTGTTGAAGACATCCCTGCCCATCAGTCTCCTCTTCCTTCCTCTGTAGACAGCACGAGTGTGTGCCACACGTACAAAGGCATCTTCTCTCACGGAATGAGAGAGACACTGGACTTCCTGTTGAGAAGCTGTGATTTTCTTTCTCTTGGAGCATTCATTGACTTTACTGTGTGAGTCTCTACATATTTCTTCCTTACCTCACTCAGCTACTCAGTGCACCATGACTTACCTGTCAGGTGGAAGGTAGCTGAATGTCACCTATTCCTGTCCCAGGTAGCCTTGCCAACAGGTGGACACCCTCATGCCCTGAGGTCCTGCCCAAAGAGAGGGAGGGAGGTGCTGGGAAGACTCCTCTGCAGGTGTTGTCCAGGCTCGGATTGCAGGCTGGTGCTCAGCCCCTGCCTGGCGGTGATTAATCTGGGACTCGGCCAGCAGAGGCTCGGGCAGAGCAGCTTTGGTCCCTCACTGTGAAGACCTTTGGCTTAGAGACAGAATTGATCTCTGTAGCTTGCTTCGGCTTGGGGTTTGATCTGTCAAGGCTAAAGGGGAGCCTGATGGTGAAGCGGAAGCTTCTAGCCCCTGCCTGACTTATGGCACTGATCCGTTCCAGTGGCCTTGTCATGATACTGCTCATATATTTAAGAAGATTTCTCCACCTGTTAGCAGTAATACTCAGATCAGTCAAATAGGGATCTTCACGAAAGATGTGTGCTTTTAGTCTCTTGAGCCAAAGCAGCTTTAAGTGGGGTGGGACTGGGGGTGAGTGAAAGGGCAATAATGGGGCTGTGACTGGATCAGGAGCACAATGTGTTTGGGGAGGGCCGTGTTGGGGTGGAGGGATCATCCCATCCTTCTGCATGAAGGTGGCTCTCAGGCCATTCAGGCAGATTTTAGTACTTCACTTTAGAAACCCTAGGTTCTTTGTGCTCCATTTCATTTTACATTTCTTTTTTAATCACCACTGCTTTTCCGGCTCGCTGAGTGCTAGTCCCTGGGCCCTCTTGCTGCCTGGTCATGGAGCTAGTTGTCTATCTTCCCTTTTTTAAGTTCAGAACAGACAGATATGCTCTGCTTGATCATGGGCTTAGGGCCCAAGAACAGGAATTCTGCTGTGACAGTCGTTTCCCTGTGTCTGTGAATCTCAGTGGGTTTCATGATTGTGTTGTTCTATTTGGCAGTTGTGGTTTGAGGCCCAAGACCTGGGACACTCTTCTCATACCATGAAGGAGAACAGGCATCCGTGGTTTACCAGTACCAGAATGGTGCTGGGAGCTAGCTGCATGTAAAGAGGCTGTGAATTAGAGACGTTTGTATTGATTCTTAGTTTTTCTGTGCTGACTAGAATTTCTGTGCAAAATGACAAAAAAGAATGTATTTATGCACCAGCAAAACCAATCAATTAATTTGGCTCTTCCTTCAGACCTATTCTGCAAATAGATTGGATATCAGCTAACCTTGTGCCTCTCTAGTGCTTTCTTGAACTACTAGAAATTTCTATCAAGAAATTTCAGATTATGAGCTTTTGGGAAGAAGGAGCTCTCCTTCCTGTCTTGTGTAAGAAATGCATGTCTGAGGGTGATGGTGGCCCACGCCTTTAATCCCAGCACTCAGGAGGCAGAAGCAGGTGGATCTCTTGAGTTCCAGGACAGTCAGGGCTACACAGAGAAACCCTGTCTCAAAAAACAAAACCAAAAAGCATGCCTGTTGCTGCGGGTGCAGTCTGTCTGTCTGTCTCTGGAGTGCCCTGTTAAAGCAGAGTACCCAACATTCTTGCCTCTTTTCTTTTCCTTTTAATGAATTAGTTAATTAGTTAATCAGTTCATTTGTACGTGGTGCATGTGTTTGGGCATAGGACACCTTGTGGAAACTGGTTCTCTCCTTCTACCACATGGGTACTGGTGATGGAATTCAGGTGATCAGGCAAGCCCTCGTGCCCACCACAGGCAAGCCCTCGTGCCCCCTGAACCGTCTCACTGGCCCACCCCTGCCTCTTTTCTAAGCTGGCTCTTGCTTCTCTTTCCAGCCAGGACGTTTTCATAGGTTCTGATGTGTAACGTGGTTGGTGACACACTGCCAGAGAGACTTAGTGAGGCCCACCTGAGGCGCCGATAGGGGTGGCAGCAATGGAAGCCGAGGGAGGTAAAGGCCAGGAGCTGCTGGCCCGGGAAATTGCTTTCTGCAGATTTCCTTTTTCATCGTTTTCAGTTCAAATAGAAAGCATGAATGAGCACCAAGAAGTCTAGGGAAGAGACACAGGGTGCCAGCTGGGGTGTGCTAACATGCAGAATGATCGGCAGTATCTTACTTTGTAGGAGAGAGTCTCAAGGAGTGAGAGGAAAGAATTAAAAATCACAGGGCTGGGACCAGCAAAGTGACTTGGGTAAAGGTGCTTGCCATCAAGCCTGGTGACCTGAGACCAGTCCCTAAATCCCACAGAGGAGAAAATTGACTCCTATAAGTTGTCCTCTGACCCCCATATGCATGCTGTGGCACACAGGGCACATCATGTCCCCTCTCCCCACCGGTGATAAAAGTGATTTTAAAAAAACCCACAAGGCTGAGGACATAGCTCAGTTGTTTTGGACCTGAGTTTGATATCCAGAACCCATGTTAGAGGAAAGGGGTGGGGAAGTTGGGTGTGGTAGCGCATTCTTGTAACACCAGCACTGAGGAGTCACCTGGGCTAACTCTTAACTGGTTAGCTAGCCTGGCCCACTTGGTGAGCTCTAGGCTATTGAGAAACCTTGTCTCAAAAAACAAGGTAGATAGTAACTGAAGAATGATATCTCAAGGTTTTATATACACACTTACATCACCCCACTCAAGAACACACACACACACACAATTCATTTAAAACCGTAATTTTCTGCCATTCTTTCCTTTTCTCTGCTCTCTTATTCAGACTTGTCTCTGGCTCCATTTAGCTTGTCTTGCTTCCTCTGTTCTTCACTGTGTAAAGTCATGGTCCAGCTTCTGGAGCATGGCCATGGGATGGAGGAAAACAGTGGCACTGTCTGTACTCCGTATGCTTTATCAAGTATGCACACGGGCCCTGGGAACCGGAGCTTCCAGCTGAGGCTGGACAGCATGTGTTCTAAAGGCTTGTCTTCTTTGAGAAGGTGATAAAGCCAGGGCTCGTCCTAGTGTTTCTACGGTCCTCCTAGCATCAGTGAGAGGGCTTGATAACCCGAGTGTGGCCATGCCCCTAGGTCTTCTCCCTCTTACTGTCCTCGCTTCTCCCTCTCCACGGAGCTCGGCTCCAGGCTAGTGACATTAGTCTGTGCAGCCTTTGGATGCTTTGCTGATGCTGGAGGTCAGGGTAGACAATGGTAGCCATCACCTGTTACACAATAGGAAGGCAGGCGAGAAGCTTTACATTGGCTTTTTTTCTAGCTGATAAGTCAGGCAAGACACTTGAAGGCTGGGAGAAGCACTGAGGGTGGGGTGAGCGGGTGTTGAGTGTAAATGTCCTCAGTAACTGAAAATACTGCATTTACATGTATAAACCCGTAGTAAAGTAGTTGAAGGGCAGGCTAAGCTGCGGCCCTTGCTGCCTGGGACCACCACAGGTGACATATGTACCTCTCGCACCTGTTGCTACCACAAGTGTCCCTCCCTTCCTTCCTTCTTTTTTTTTTTTAAGACAACTGCTTTTTTTTTTTTTTTTTAGATTTATTTATTATTTATACAGTGTTCTGCTTGCATGTATGTCTGCAGGCCAGAAGAAGGCACCAGATCTCATTACGGATGGTTGTGAGCCACCATGTGGTTGCTGGGAGTTGAACTCAGGACCTCTGGAAGAGCAGTCAGTGCTCTTAACCTCTGAGCCATCTCTCCAGCCCCTCCTTCCTTCTTTATAGATTAAGAATTTTATGGCCAGGTGGTGGTGGCCCACTCCTTTAATCCCAGCACTCGAGAGGCAGAGGCAGGCGGATCTCTGTGAGTTTGAGGCCAGCCTGGTCTGTAGAGCAAATTCCAGGGCAACCAAAGCTACACAGAGAAACCCTGTCTCGAAAAACCAAAAAGCAAAAAATGAAGAACAATAACAGAAAAACCATTTATTTTTTGTAGTGCTAAAGATGAAACTCGGGTGTAATACATGCTAGGCCAGTGCCTTACCACAGACCTGTATATCAAATTCAAAACAAAGGATATTTTTTTTTGGGGGGGGCAAGGTCTCATGTAGCCCAGGCTGTCCTCAAACTTGCTGTGTAGCTGAGGATGACCTTGAACTCTTGATTCTTCTATCTCTGCCTCCCAAGTGCTGGGATTACAGTCATGTGCCACCATTTTAGTTAGGGTTTCTATTGCTATGAAGAGATACCATGATCAAGGGAAATCTTACAAAGGAAAACATTTCATTGGGACTGGCTTACAGGGTCAGAGATTTAGTCCATTATCATCATGATGGGAAGCGTGGTGGTACATAGGCAGATGTGGTATTGGAGACAGAGCTGAAAGTTCTACATCTGGATGGGCAGGCAGCAGGAAGAGAGAGTGATACTGGGCCTGGCTTGAGCATTTGAAACCTCAAAGTCCAGTGACACTTCCTCCAACAAGACCACACCTACTCCAACAAGGCCACACCTACTCCAACAAGACCACACCTACTCCAACAAGGCCACACCTACTCCAACAAGACCACACCTACTCCAACAAGGCCACACCTACTCCAACAAGACCACACCTACTCCAACAAGGCCACACCTACTCCAACAAGGCCACACCTACTCCAACAAGGCCACACCTACTCCAACAAGACCACACCTACTCCAACAAGGCCACACCTACTCCAACAAGACCACACCTACTCCAACAAGGCCACACCTACTCCAACAAGGCCACACCTACTCCAACAAGACCACACCTACTCCAACAAGACCACATGTAAAACAATGTCACTCCCTATGAGCTTATGGGGCCATTTTCATTCAAACCACCACAGCCACCATTCCTGGTTCAATTAAAGAATTTTGAGATTATGGTTTTTGTTTTTTTTCAGTGCTAGAGATCCAACACAGGACCTTACATATGCTAAGCAAATGATCCACCATTGAACAATAGATATACCTCTTTTGAGTAAGGAATTTCAAAGGAGAAGTTAGCTCAAGTCTTGCCTTTGAGTAAGGCCTTTAGTTGGGCACTCAGGAGTACAGTTCCCTAATAGGCTGCTGCAGATTTAGTTGTCCATTGCTGGCATAGTCTTTTCACTCAGACCTGTTACATTATGGCCTCTAGGTCCACAAAGAAGAACCAGCACAGAGTGCATGACCTGGAAACTTACCTCCCCCTACCCGTGTGTGTGCGCGCGCACCAGCAATCGGTACAAGGTCACAGGACAACTTCCACCTTGTTGAAACATACTCTCTCTTGTTTCTGCTGTTGTGTGGCTTACTTGCGCTTAGTTGACCTGGGAGAGTATTCTGTCTACTCTGCCTTCCATCTTACTTACCACTGCTATAGAATGCTGGGATTACAGATGTACTACCACATCTGATTTTCCTCTTCCTTCCTTCCTTCCTTCCTTCCTTCCTTCCTTCCTTCCTTCCTTCCTTTTTCTTTAATGATTTACTTATTTTTATTATTTTTTTATGTACATTGGTGTTTTACTTGCATGTATCTCTGTGTGAGGGTGTTGGATCCCATGGCTCTAGAGTTACAGTTTGAGCTGCCATGTGGGTGCTGGGAATTGAATCCAGGTCCTCTGGAAGAGCAGCCAGTGCTCTTAACTGCTGAGCAGTCTCTCTGGCCCCCACATCTGACTTTTCAGTATGGGTCCCAGGACTGAACTCAGTTCAGCTGGTATTTGTAGCACGCACTTTACAACCCCGCCCCCAGCCATCTGTCCCACTAGGGTTCTGCCATTACAAGCTGCTTCTGTCCTTCCCGTTACCCCTCCTGCTGTCCTGTTGCAGCTGCAGTGTTAGCTGTCCTGGTCTAGCCTGTTCTCTTTCCTCCATCGGAATAGAAGGAGAACAGTGATGGTGTCCCTAGAAGAAGGTCAGCTGTAACATTTGGCAAAGTGAGAAGGACTTAAGAGTTAATCCATCAGAAATATTCTCTCCTTTTCCTGCTTATTTAATGCTTTTTAGTGCCCAGAGTAAGCTACGGTTGAGAATTTAATAATAATAATAATAGGAAAACACATAGATTATCCAAAGGATTCTTCTACTTGTAGAAGTCTATGTCAGAAAAATCCTTCTGTTTAAGTGTGTGTGTGTGTGTGTGTGTGTGTGTGTGTGTGTGTGTGTGTGTGGAAGGTCCAAGAATAATGAGAAGAAAAGTCAGAATTTTCAAATTATAAAATTGTATTAGGTTGGCAGCAAGTATCAAAAAGTTAAAAACCTTTTGCTACAAATTGTAGTTCTGGGACTTTATCCTAAGATGGTAACTAGACAAGTACACAAGATAGATGTAAAGAGACTTATATATGGAGTACAACTTACCATTGATAGGCTTTTGGTTAAATATGTTGTAGTATGTTCGCTCAGTTGAATACTATGAAGCCTTTAAAAGGATGATATATATATATTCATATGATATATTCATATATATTCATATGATATATATTTATGAGATATTCATATATATAAATTTGTTGCCCCTAAACATATCAAAACAGATTGTAGAATTAAAACATGCCACAAAATAATATGATAGTTTCTTTAAATGAGTCAGCATCTTTCTATTTAGTCTTGGCTATCCTGGAACTAGCTATGTAGACCAGGCTGGCTCAAACTCACAGAGATTCTCCAGCCTCTGCCTCCTGAGAACTGGGATTAAAGGTATATGCCATTGTACCTGGCTAAATTTACCCACATTAAATGTTCAGTTCCCTGGTTTTTAACACATTTTTAAAGATTTATTTATTTATTATGTATACAGCATGTATCCCTGCAGGCCAGAAGAGGGCACCAGATCTCATTACAGATGGTTGTGAGCCACCATGTGGTTGCTGGGAATTGAACTCAGGACCTCTGGAAGAGCAGTCAGTGCTCTTAACCTCTGAGCCATCTCTCCAGCCCCCTAACACATTTTTAGAGTTGTGCATCATAGTTCAGTTTCAGATCATTTTCATCACCTCCCAAAGATGCTTTCTTTGTTCTTGGGATGTGTGTGTGTGTGTGTGTGTGTGTGTGTGTGTGTGTGTGTGTGTTATGTGTGTATGACTGTGCATGAATGGGTGAAGGTCAGGAGTCAATACTGGGAGTCTTCCTTTATTGCTTTTCACCTTATTGAAAAACTAGAGCTTGATGTCTTGAGGAGCAGCCCTTGGGACCCCCCTCTCTCCACCCTCCCAGTGTTGGGGTTACATAGGAGCTCGCTGTTTTGAGGAGCAGCCCTTGGGATCTCCCTGTCTCCACCCTCCCAGTGTTGGGATTACATATGTGTCACAGTGCCTGGATTTTACGTGGGTGTTGGGGATCTGAACACAGGGCCTCATGCTTGACCAGCAAACACTTTACACAGTGAGTTAGTTCCTCACCCTCCACTTGGGACCTTTTATGAAGAAAAAAAAATAAGTAAAAATATTGAATTTAAAAAAGGAAAAAGTATAGGGGTTGGGGATTTAGCTCAGTGGTAGAGCACTTGCCTAGCAAGCGCAAGGCCCTGGGTTCAGTCCTCAGCTCCAGGGAAATAAATAAATAAATAATAAATAAAAAAATTTTAAAAAACAAGGAAAAAGTATTAACTCCAGAACATTTTTCTCTGTCATGTGACTCTCTGAGAAGTACTTGTAAAAGTACTGAATGTTGCTTTGCTGGAGGTCACATGTCACATGGAGTGTATAAAGCCTAAGAGCCTTCCAGACTTTATAGTAGAGCAGAGGGGACAATGTGTCTACTCCACAGCTATGTGGCCTGTATATACACAGTGTGACTGTTACCAGCAGTTGGAGTAATCTGCAAGAAATTGGAGGGGAGTAGTCAGTTGTTGAAGTTGCTTCGTGGATGATGTGGGACTAATCTGGTGCCCCGTTTACACTGCGGAAAAACACTTCAAGCAAGGGCACTGGTGTGGACAAAGACTAGAAAGAAATGAAGAAGCCAAAGTAGGTTTGGGGTTCAAGTTGGACAAATTTGGCTCCCCAGAGGGAAAGTTGAGGGCCAAGTTTGGGGGTGAATTGAAGAGCTGGTTTGACCTTAGCCTGAGGAAAATGAGGAACTCTAGACAGTGTTTGAACAGACTGAAACTGTGGCGTGGAGAGACTAAGATGTGTGGCCCCTTTTCCAGGAGAACTCTTCACTAGCAGTGAGGTTTTATTGGTAACAAACAGCCCTGAGTTCAGTCTGACTGCAGAGTGAAGGGGGAGAGGCTAGCGAAGACCTCTATGAGCCTGAGCATGGATAGGGCTCTGATCTGAGCAGACCCAGTTCTGGTTTCCAAGACAGCTAGGTAGTAATGGTTAGAAATAGCCAGCAATGGTGGCTTGGGGCTCAGATATGGGGTTGAAATGGAAGGCCTCAGCTTACAGAAAAACAGTAGACGTAAGGTAATGGACTTGCATCAAAGAAGAAGACATAAAGACAGCAAGACAAGGACCATCAAAGAGACACAGAGGGAGAGAGGAAAGCTAAGAGCTGGGGAGAGCAGAGCAGGTTGAGTGGAGGGTGAGAAACGTTCTTCTGTGCAGCCTTCGTAAACCAGGAGACACCGTAATGGAGGAGTGCAGGGCCTTCTATCACTGCCCGGAGGGCTTCACACGTTTTGTTTTTAATATGTCATCGATTTCAGCTTCTCTCTCTCTCTCTCTCTCTCTCTCTCTCTCTCTCTCTCTCTCTCTCTCTCTCTTTCTCTCTCTCTCTCTCTCTCTGTATCCCTGGCTGTCCTGGATCTCACACTGTAGCCCAGGCTGACCTTGAACTCATAGAGATCCTCCTGCCTCTGTCTCCCGAGTGCTGGGATCAAAGGCATGCACCACTGCCCAGCTGCATTCTCTTTTCTAACTGTAGAAAGTTTGTTCTCAAGTCCCATTGGCTTCTGTTCTCATCTCTGCTGTCTACCCTGCAGCTCTTTTTTTTTCCTCCTGAGGAGTGCTATTCTGCATAGTCCATATACGTATATATGCTGTAAATAGATATAGAGAAGCAGCACACAGATAGCAAAGTATCATCCAATCAGACATCCGGAAGAAGCCGACTGGGGAAGCCCCATTGAGGCAGCTGGCACTCCTGATTGCTGGGTGGAGCAGTGCACCCCTGGGTGAGACTTTTAAGTAAAAGAACAACTAAGAGCAGAACGGTAACATCATCAAATCGGGAGCTCAAACATCCAGCCGAAGCGGAGTGGAGAAGCCACTTTGAGGCAGTCAGCGTTTTCTACTGAGAGTTCACTCCATGGATGAGCTGGATGAGCTGAACTTTTATTCCTGCTGCAGGCATTTTTTTTTAAAGATTTATTTATTTATTATGTACACAGAAGAGGGTGCCAGATCTCATTACAGATGGTTGTGAGCCACCATGTGGGTGCTGGGAATTGAATTCAGGACCTCTGGAAGAGCAGTACCGACTGCTCTTAACCTCTGAGCCATCTCTCCAGCCCCGCTGCAGGCATTTTTATGTCATAGGATAAACAATAGTCACCTCTTTGGAAATGTTTCTTGCAGATACAAGGTTTTTACTCTTGTTTTGTTTTGCTGCTGACTTTCTTCCCTGTCGCAGAGTTAGTGAGGTCAACCCATCCCAGACAAGAGATCTTGAGACAATCATGCTTTGGTCAGAAATGCGTGGGTGCAGGGGAGCAACCTCACTTTCAGAGTCAGCTTCTCAGTGCGCTCAAACAGTGCAGTTCAGTAATGCAATGTACATTACCAGTAACTGTTCTCTGTTGATTAGTTTCCCTCCCAGCCTGCAAAGCCACTCATTACTCCAAAGAGTCAGGGTCTAAGCTGGGGATGCTCAGTGACAACATGGGGGCATGTGTGGGGCTCAGAGTCGGGGTTATCCTGGCATCCAGTACAAGAAAGAGAGGCTGGCCATGGACCACATTGGCATTTGGAAAGATTTGGCATGGGAGCCACAGGGCTGCCTAGGTTCTGGGCTTGTTGGCCAACTATGTCTGGAAACCTTTTCTTTAAAGAGAATTGAATACGAACTTTCTAGTCCTCTTTGGATTCCTTTGGGTAGTAATTCCATAGGGCTTGTCATTTGTGTTTGAAGCTGGTGGTGAGGAGGGCAGGGTGAAGAGAAGCGAGGGGTGGAGATGGGAAGCAAAGAAGGAATCAGAGAGAGATTTTTATTGAGGGAGTTTGCTGGGTTTATGGGAGGGAATCTCTCCCCTCCTCCCCATTCAGATTTGAAAGGGCCGGTGCATCTTTGATTAGGTGCAGGTCAAAAGAATTTACACATTGTGACCTTAATAACTAGAGGTGATTGGCAGGCGGGCTGTGGGGAGGGGGCCGCGGGCCCCTTTCATCTCACTTAGCACAGGAGAGACAATGGGCCAGCCGATTTTCCTTGTTGTCCCTTGTTTGAAAAGGTCTGGTGTCTCTACTAGGTACCTGTGACATGGGGGTCTTGATTGGGGTCTCATAAAGGCCCCTGTCAGTATGTCCAAAGGCCAAGAGTACAAAAGCAAGCAGTGGGTGGGGGTCTCAGCTGACCACTGAAGAAGGGAGGGGAGGGCCCGGGAGGCAGTGGAGGGAGAAGCAACCCTGATGGGAGCCCTTAGAGAGGGAGGGGAGGGGGGCAGAGAAGGGCCATTTTTGTCCCTAACTCATCAAGCACATCTGCAGAATTGTCCAAGCTGCTGCCTCCCAGTTTCAAAAGAAAAAAAATGATCGTTTGATAAACCGTCCTGATTCACCACTTTCTCACAAGGGTGGGAGACCCAGTCCTGACCTCTGTATGATTTCACGTCAGGACAGGGCTTTCTTGCCCCGCCTCCAAATTGCTAGAGAAACTTTGAAATGTATCCTGTGGCTTTCTCTCTCCCTTCTTGCCTCCCCTCCCGACCCCCCAATTTCCCACCCTCTCCACCCCACTGGCCTCTGTGTTCTCCCTGGACACTCCAGAGTATAGGCAAATAATTAGTCCCCTCTTTCTGGGGCACAATGAAGCCAGGGTGTTTGTCAGGCCCCTTCCCACTGCTCACAGAGCTAGGGATCTGAGGAAGTACCAGGTGGCATGTGCAGTGTGTTCCAGGCCTGTGCAATCATGGGGGGGGGGGTAGTGTGAGGGGTTCAGGGAGTGGTGTGCTTCTCAGAGGAATGTGCACAGGCGCGTGCATTAACGCTCTCCACACAATGCTTGCATTTTTCCCAGGTAGAGGCGTCTTTCATGAGGGCTGCGGAACTCAGAGCCCAGGTGGGAGCCCTCACACTGCAGCAGCAGCGCTGCTTCCCACCCGGAGCTTAGTCACTTGGAGCTAACACAGGAGACCGACAGGCCGCGTCTCTTGAGAGCCTGATCTTTGTATCCAGTGTGTCCTCCCCTCTGCCCTGTCAGCTCTGTGTGTTCACGGAGTGTTGATTTTAATGCGGGCCTGTGTAGGGCTGGGAGGCCAGGCTGGGGGCCTCAGGTCTTTGTCTTGTAGGGCCTCTTCTTCTTGGAGGGTCTTCTGCCCTAGAGGCCAGTGGCAGATTTGAGGGGTAGGGTGGGATGCCAACTCTGGCTGGCAAAGGATTCCCCCATCTATGCGTCTGTCACAGACCACTGCATGGTGCCCAGAAAACAAGAGTACCTTGGGCTGCTCCAGAACATGCTTGCCCGGCACCTCCCACCCACCCTCGAGGTGGGAGCAGTTAGTTCTGCACTGTGGGCTGCCAGCTTCAAGTGAGTTAAACCCTCCTGGTGACCAGGTCTGGCAGGAGCACAGATTGTGGGCCTCAGGGGGGCAGGCAGGATCTTGTTTGCAGGATCTTGTGGGGTGCAGGCAGAAGGAGTGCAGGGAGAGCTCCAGTCAGGGCAGGGACCGGAGCAGTGGTAAGGGGCAAGGGCCAGCAGGTCTGGGCAGGAGAGAGGCAGAGTGGCAGGGAGCACTTGCAGAAGTCACAAATGCTCACCTCCTCCAGTTGACCAAGAGCCCTGGAAGCAGAGGCTGTGTAGGAAGTGTTGGGGATTGTCAGGAGCTGAGAGGGCGGGCCCTGTACCTTGTGTGAACCCTGAGGCTTGATGGGAGAGAAGGGGCAAATGCATGAGGTAAGGAGGACAGCACTCTAGGGAGGCTTGAGGGCTGGGTTGAAGCCTTGGAGAACCTGGGCCTCAGGGAGTCAGTGGATGGGACCTGCCCTCCAGACATGGCCAGGCTGCCATGGTTGTGGTCCTGGGCCTGAGGCCCTTTTCTAAAGCATAAGGTTTTCAGATCTGGGCCATGTCTTCCCTTTTCATAGGGATCAGAAGGCAGAGATGAGGTGGCCCTGGGAAGGTGTCCTGCCAGGGTTCTCCACACAGTGGCTCCTCTGTGCTGCTGCTGGCACCCTTCAGATTGTCTTGGGCATTAGTGCCAGTTACTCTGCCAGGCCTGTTGAAGGGAAAGAAGGTAGACCTCCAAGGCTTTTGAGGGGGTCCAAGTCCCAAAGTGGCCTACCAGGAAGAGGCCACTCCTGTTTTGGGTCACTGTTTTGGGGGCTGTTGCTTTCACTGAGAAACAGGTGCCCCCAGCAGTGGTCATCCCCTCTTACCTTTCTTTTTCCTTAGTCTTTCCAAGGGCAATTTCTCCCTTCCTTTTTTCCATTTAGAGGAGAGATAGAGCCAATGTGTACACGATGTGATGAGTGACATTGTCAGGGATGGTCGGCTTGGAGCTCCAAAGCTGAACTGTTACTCCCCATGGGATGTGTGCCCTGCCTGCCAGGGTCCGGCTGAGAGGGTACTAACACATCCCAACCTAGAAATGTAAAGGTGGTGGAAGAGAGAGAGAAGCATGGAGGCAAATTAGATGGCCCCACGGAGATGTTCAACGGAGAAAATGAGCATCTCTTACTAATTAGAGTGCAGGACATTTCATTATTAAGCTTCATTACAAGAGTGCAGTGGGTCTCTTTGGGGATTCCCTGTGCTGATTTTTCCTTTTAAAAGTATAATTATATTCAGGGTGAAGGAAGAAGCAGGAATTGCTCTTGGTGACTCTAGAGGTTGCAGTTAGGGATTTAAAGCTAAGTTTGGAGCGAGGTAACGGTGAGAGGGATTGGTTCTCCCGGAAGGTGCGTGCTTGGAGGTTCTACTTCAGGACAACAGAAAGGAGCTGGGCATGGTGGTGACGCCTTTAATTCCAGCACTGGGGAGGCAGAGGCAGGCGAATTGAGGCCAGCCTGGTCTACAGAGCGAGTTCCAGGACAGCCAGGATTACACAGAGAAGCCTTGTCTTGAACCCCTTCCTCCCCTCAAAAAAGGAAGGAGAGGGAGCTCTGGTTTGTGGGGTCTTCACATCTGGCTTTGAGGAACAGTGTTAGTCGCAAACCGTGTCTTCCCAGGGGATATTACATTGAATTTTCTTAGGCATTGCTTTGCATGTGCTTAGCAAAGCACTGTACTACTGAGCTTTCTCCAAGTATATACCTGGCCGTGCGAATACTGTGTTCAGGACCAGATATTGGTATACAGATGCAACATGGCAGTCTGACAAGGCTGTCCTGCCAGCATGCACAAGATCTTCTGCTTATAGGCTAGAGAAGGAGTAGGCAAGGGTCCCTGCATGAGTACACAGTAACCTTCATCCGGGTAGGAACAGCCTGAGCTCTCCATGGGAGATTCTCTGACTCAGATCATCGACTTGCTTTACATTGCAGCTGTCATAGACTCCGGTCCTAAGTGCACTGAGGTGAAATTCTGCAAATGATTCCAATTATCTGGTGTTCAGTGTTCTCAGGAAAAGCTGAGAGAAGGTATTGCTGATGGAGAACTTGTGCTCAAGAGCAGTGTTACAAAATCTCATTGTTTTGTCTTGTTGCTTGTGACTTCAGAAACTCTTCCCCACCCAAATGGTCTTTATTTTTGTCACAAGCATTCTTAGTTTCCCTGAGCTCAGCAGTTGGAATACACGAGTCTTTACCATTGGGTAGAAGGCCTCATCCCTGAGGGAGCTTCCCATTGATTGGGTGAACGTGGGTTTTAAGAGCTCACTGAAGGGACTGGAGAGCTGGCTGAGTGGTTACGAGCACTTGTTGCGCTTGTGAAGGGCCAGGTTTCAATTCCCAGGACTCACATGGTGACTCACAACCACCTGTAACTCCAGTTCCAGGGGATCTGATGTCCTCTTCTGAACTCAGGGCACAGATGGTGCAAATACATGCATGTAGTCAAAACACTCATAAATACTTTTTTAGAAAAACCTCATTTCATGACTGAGGCGGCTCATTTCATCTTCCCTTTCCCCCCATCCTCCCACAGAGAGAAACGTGCACCCTATACCGGTCCTCCCTCCCCCAAGCAAAGGAGAAGAGGTGGTCGGAGGGACCATCTGGCCTCTCGTGTGAAACTTAGCCAGCTGCTAGGTAGTCAGCACTGCCCTTTGATTGACAGACCCAGTTCTGCATCCTTCTCCCAGCTCTGCCAGGCAGAGGACCCATGGGTTCCATGTAGAATCTAAAGCCTTAGTTTCTCTCTAGAAGGCGCCCGGGATACTAGGTAGGTGATGGAAAGTTAGCTCTTCCTGGAAAAGTTAGCCTTCAGGTTATTCACGCCAACGGCTAGCGATGTTCTTGAGCTGTACAGAAACGAAAGCCCCAAGGGAGGTGGGTCAACAAGCAAGTAAATCAGGTGTCCATACCCTACCAGACTAGTTTGCTAGTTTGTGCCGTTTCATTCTTCTGTAAAGTTGTTATCCCACCCAAGTGGCTTAGTGGGAAAGAGGGGACTACTAGTCAAAACATCTTTTTAAAAGTTTCTTGTTGCTTTTGCAAAACAACAACAACAATAAAAAACCGAACAAACCCCATAGCTTTATAGCTTACAATTTCAGAAATGTGTGGAAAACATGTCCTGGGGCAGTGGCAGTTGGTGTGGTTTGAGTAGATTGAACTAAACTAGAACTAAATGGGATGGCACCTAGCAGCTTGGTTCCCAAGTTCAGCTACCCCTCAAAGTACCATTTAAGAACCTGTCTTCACTCAGGGCCCAGTGAGAAGAGTCCATCCCTCATTCTGTCTAAGGGGTTGTCACTCAAGAGGGCATGGCATCAGTACCCCGGTGCATGCTGGAGAGGAGATAGCAAAGGCAGAAACAATAGGGAAACAGATAAATTAAGTACACTCCCACCCCCGGGAATCTCCTCAAGTTGAAGGAGCTTTTGCCCAGGTTGGAGGTGAGGCACAACAAGAGGTAAGACTTGGAATAATTGAGCTCTGGCCAACAGGAGTTAAGCATTCAGTGTGGAAAGCCATGCATAGCAATGTTATGTGTGTGTATGTAGACCTGGGGAGCTTGCCTCAGGGTTTTGTGGTAGGCAGCATTTGGAAGCAGAGGCAGGCAGATCTCTGTGAGTTCGAAGCCAGCCTGGTCTACATAGTGAGTTCCAGGACAACCAGGGCTATGTAGAGACCCTGTCTTGAAACAAAATAAAACAAATGAACAAACAGACCGACAGACAAAACAAAAAAACAAAGTTGTTTTCGAAATCCAGGGAACTCCAGACCCAGGTCTTAGATCATAAACAGCAGCACTGATCCCTCAACTCTAATGCCTATTATGTCTCTGAAGGTTTACAGTCCCTGTGGGACCAGAGTGAGTCCCAAGAAGCACTTTGTCTGCTCCTGCCAGAAGATAGAGAGCATCGCTCTGGACTTGTTGGTTCTCTCTGTCTCTCTAGGCTTCTTGGGACTCCCTCTGGTTCCACCGCCTGCCTCTGCCTTCAGTGCTGGGATTAAAAGGCGTGTGCCACCACACCTGGCTAGAGCTTCCTTTTATTATTTTTTCAAACCAACAAAATACTCCCAAACCAAATCTTAAAACCCTTTCCCCGTGACTTTATTTGCTAGGTAGTGAAAAGTGCTTTCCCTAGCCTCCTTGGGTTGTGTGCTGAACAAAGTGAGAAACCCAGGGGAAAAGGAGGCTCTTGCCAAACGGGCTGGTCGTGGCTCCTCCCAGGATTGCGTCCCCTGGCCTGCTGTAGCCACCGCACAGTCTGGGCCACAGCCCAAGCAAGCAAAGGCAGCTTGACCGGCAACAAGCCCCAGCCTTGTTCCGAGTGTGAGGGCAGTGTATTCTGGAGCGGTGGGATCTCACTGAAGAACCACCTGTGCCTCCCAGCTCCTGCCTGGCTGGCATCTTCTGGCACCAGTGCCCTGTCCTCTAGCCAGCAGGCCAGTGGTAGGGAAGGTAGGCTGGGATTCAGTTAAGGAGACTGTGGTCAGCTTGAGGGGACTCAAATTTCAATCTGTCCCTTAAGGCCTCTGCTTGGCTCAGATCTCCTAAGGCTCTGGCCAGGCTTAATTGGTCCTATCTGTCATTGGCATTGACATTGGCTTTCTGAAGTGGCCTGTAGAATAGGGACAGGCTCTCACTTTTTAATCCCAGTTCTTGGTGCTTCAGGAGGTAAACAGTATAGGTTCTCATTGCTAGGCCACTCCCTTGCTGAGGAGTCCAAAGTGACACTCGTTGCCTAGGGTGATGGCGTTGGTGAGAGTAACCGTCACATATGGAGGAGCTCCAGCTAAATGCCAAGGACCTTGCTGAGCCCTGTGTCTCACTAACCCTTCCAGAAAGGTATTGCCATCGTTTCCAGTTGACAGGAAGGAAACTGAGGCTTGAGAATAATAGCCACACCAAGTTTGAGCCCTGGCATTGAGTCCAGAGTTGGCACTGTTAGTGGCTGTCATGCACTGCCATGGCCCTGTCTCATGCTGAACACTTTGAGTTGGGATAGAACTTGATTTTCTTGAAATGACGCCCAATTTTAAACAATGAATTCTTGGCTTGCTTCTTTGGCTGGACTGTACACTGCTCAAAGGCAAACCTATTTGAATTTATTTGTATGGGATAGTCTAGCATAGCTTGGTGAACTCAGACGGTACCTGCTTAGAAAGTGGGCAAGACCTGTGGGAGAAATGGGTTCCAGAGCACAGTCTTCTGCTGTCTCAGGCAGGTGTTTCAGTGTAACGAGGAGGAGAGGGTGTTCTTTAGAGGTTCAACACAAGGATAGCAAGAAGAATGAAAGGTAGGCCATCTGTGACTGCGGGCCCTGCTTCATGAGTCTTCCTGGACGTGCAGGCTCTGTGTCTCTCCTGTAGGTTGTTGACTGGGCTGCCCCTGGGAAGGAGTAGCTGTCCCCTGGGAGGTGGCTGTAAGAAGGCAGGGCCTGTCCTCACGTCTCTGAACTCTGGATGCTGTGCTAGCCACTCTTCCCTTTGTACACTCTTCTCAGGGAAGGCAGATCAGCTGGCAGTGTTTGAGGTGGGTTTCAGCATCCAGGCTGGAGAAGGATCAAGGCAGGGTGACACCACATGATAGAACAGTCATTTTTCTGACAAGAACAGGACAAAACGCCCCACAAAACAACAAACAAACAACAAAACAACAACAAAATTAGAGCTGAGCACCAACAGTGAACTGTGTACCAAACTGAGCCGACCGTCCCTGACTGTAGCTGTCCTGAGCAGAACTCACTCTCCTGGGCTCTCAGGAGCTGCATGGTGGGTGGTGAGATTGTGATGGCAAATGGAGCTTGTCCCCATTTTGTGGATGTGACAGGAAGACAGGCTAGGAGGCCGCTGTGCAACAGTGACCTGTGCCCTGGGAATTCTGCTGTATTCTCCTCTAGTTCCAGAACGTTATTAGTGGAGTACCTTAGAGAGTCTGCTTCTAGGGTTTCCAGACAGTGCTTGGAAAGTTTATCCAAGGCAGCACTCTTGGGGTCCCATGTGAGACTTGTCTCACTCACCCCCAACTTCTGCTCTGCAAAATTAGCTCCCATCTTACAAAATGTATTGTAGATGCTGCTTGTAAAAGTGTCCTGTTAACTTTTTTAAACTTGAAAAACATTGTTCTACTACAACTGGTTTCTATTTTATAAACAAGAAACCCGAGGCTCCAGGAGGGTGCAGGCTTCCTGAGGTTCGGCAGCTTGGGCACTGCTGAACTGGCACTGGATGCCAGCTGACTGCTCAGTGGGCTTGGAGCTGTACTGGTACTCTTCTGTGCTGCTCGCCTTGGGTTTTCCTGGCCAGTGGTTGAAGTCCTCATTTTCTCTCTTTCCCATGCCTGGTTACTCTGTCTCCCAGCCCATCTGTCTTTAAAATTCACACTTTCACAAGAACTCCTCCTGCCCCCTAGGACTGGGGATGGTTCGGGGGTCTTGGAGTATGGAGCCAGCAGTGTGCATGCTCCCAGCTCTGCAGCAGGATCCCCTCCTGAAGCCTGTCTGCCAGCCTTTGCATTCTCTGGCTCTGAACTCAAGCAAGCCTGCGCTGCTCCACCTTGTCTCCCCAACCTTGAGACCCCCCCCCCCCCCAGCAGAGAGCTGTGTCAATGTTCAGTACTGGACCGAAGCAACCGTGATAGCAGGGAGAGAGTTCAGGGTCACAGAGACCCTCCCTTTAGTTTCCAACTCAGAGTTTCTTTGTAAAGCTTCCTGACTCTGGGGTGTCTCTGAAAGCCCCAACATGGTGTGTGCCCCAGCCCCGGGTCGGGTCGGCTGGGGAAGCTAAGCAGATAATCACTGGCCAGTGCTGTTTTACAACTACCTCCTCCTCTCCAGCCCAGGCGGCCCAGGCCAGGCCTGTTTGCTTCATAGTGGGTTGTGTGCCTAAGTTGAGACACCTCCTAAAGCTACCTGGAGCTCTGGGCCTGACTGAAGACAGCCTGTGTGGGTACCTACAGAAGCTGTGGATGGGATCTCACCTCCTTGTCCAGGCCCCAGTCCCAGCTGGCCCCACCAGCCCTGGTCCAGCTCTCCACGGGGCCCAATTCAGAGACCTCTTTTGTTTGGCTTGCACACAGCAGCCCCAGCTCACTGTTCTCACATGCCACAGTCTCCCCACCATTCACTGGCAAGGCTGAAAAGCCCGCAGCTAATTGCGTTGGGCTGAAAATTACCACTTCCCTGCGTTCCCTGCTGCTGAGGACATTTGTGTCACTGCTGTATTTAGGGGGAACAAAGGCCTCCTGTGGGGAGAGCCCAGGTACGAATGTGGGGTGGGGGGAATAATTGCAATCTCTCCAGGTGAAAGCCCCTGTTAAACTTCAGTAAGTCAATTAGGCAGGGAGGGAGGAGGGCAGAGACCCCCACAATAAACTGTTCCCACCACCAATTAAAGAAAATCATTTTAGCTTTGAGGACAGAAACTGCTTATTAGAAATTTTGTGCCCCCCCCCCCCAGTCCCCTTTAGGGATGAAACAACAAAACGCCTTCCTCAATAGAAGTGTTTCTCCTCCTTCTACTCATTGTGTGGCCTGAAAGCACTTCCCCTGGGAGGGCAAAGGGAGGGACAGAGACAGACCAAAGAGGAGGAGGAGGAGCAGGGCCTTAACACCTGGGCTGGTGCAAAAATCACAAGTGCCTGGTGACTTTGGCCATAGAGACTCCTGTGGTCACAGTGTGGCTACAGGGTGTGGGTGGAGTTTGCTCATGTGGGAGACATGCATATGTCCACAGACACCAGTGGACACCAGGGCTGTATGTATGTGTACAGCAGCCAGGGCACCTCCTTACCAAAGGGAGTAAACAGAGGGGTGTGTGTGTGTGTGTGTGTGTGTGTGTGTGTGTGTGTGTGTGTATAACTATGCGCTTACCTATATGTCTTCTCAGTGAAGGATGGTAATTGCAGGACAGCACACAGAGCTCTGTGTGTGTGTATGTGTATAAGTGTGTGTGTATGTGTATAAGTATGTGTGTATGTGTATAAGTATGTGTGTATGTGTATAAGTGTGTGTGTGTGTGTGTGTGTGTATAACTATGCGCTTACATGTGTCTTCTCAATGAAGGATGGTAATTGCAGGACAGCACACAGAGCTGTGTGTGTGTGTATGTGTATAAGTGTGTGTGTGTGTATGTGTGTGTGTGTGTGTGTATAACTATGCGCTTACACGTGTCTTCTCAGTGAAGGATGGTAATTGCAGGACAGCCCCAATAGTGGTGCTGCTCTTCCCAAGGCTGTGACTGAGCCCATGTTTTCTCTCCTTCCAGGAGCCAAATGTCCACCTGGGAATGGAGCCACAGCATAGCTGTCTACCTCAGACAGTTGGCAATGGAGGGCTGAATGCCAGCAACCACCTACTGGGTCTGGGCTAGGAACAGTTTACTGGGATTGAAGGGTAGACATGTACTCTCTGTAAACACTGTTCTGTTGTTGCTTGGGTAGAAATGAGGTGAGAGGAGCCTGAGCAGGGAAGAAATGAGAGGTTTGGGCATGCTTTCTCCGTGTCTGGCTTGGCTGATACAACGTATGTACAGGAAACTGGTTTGCAGTCTTGCCCCGCTAGTCACTGAGGGTGTAGGTTGGGGAAGGGAGTACAGCAGGAGTGAGGTAGGCCTGTGCATCAGTGGACTCATTCCCAATGCTGTGTATGTTCATGTCACAGGTCACAAGTGACGAAGGCCTCACACCCTACCTGGCCCTGTATCTTACTCCTTTTATTGAGGGCTGGTGGAGCTGAGGGTGGAGTCAGTCCTGCCTCTGTCCCCAGTGCTGCCCTGTGGCCTTCATCCCAGTGTTCCAGAGAGGTCAAATGTCAAGGGTTAGGCTCTTCCTAGAAATTAAATATTCCAAGTCATTTGCCTACCATGGGGGCCATGGGTGGAGACATTTGGTACCTACAGGCTGGAAGTATAAGAGAGTGGCTGTAGACAAAGTCTTGAGCAGGAATATAGAAAGAGAGAGAAAATCTGAGAGAACAACTTTGGGTAGGTATGTGTATGTATGCATGTATGTGTGTTTGGTTTTTTAAAGATTTACTGTTTTTTTTGGAAATATTTATTGTTTTAAAATTATGTGTATGTGCATGTAGCTACCTACACAGGCCACAGGCACTTGATCCCCTTAGAGCTAGAGTTATAGGTAGTTGTGAGCCACCTGACATGGATGCTTGGAATTGAACTTGGGTCCTCTGGAAGATCAGTATGCAATCTTAACCACTGAGACATCTTTTCTACCTCTCTGCCCCGCTGCCTTTTGAGACGTGATTGAACTGTGTACTCCAGGCTATCCTGGAACTCACTATGTTGCACAAAGTAGACCTTAAATTTATAGCAATCCCCCTGCCTCAGCCTTTTAAATACTGGGATTATAGGTATGAGCTGCCATACCTTGCTTGATTATTTATTATTTTAGAAAAAGAAAATTATGTATGTTATGTGAATTTTCTCTTGGTTCCTCTTGCAGTGTGTGTGTGTGTGTGTGTGTGTGTGTGTGTGAGAGAGAGAGAGAGAGAGAGAGAGAAATTCTATTAATGAGAATATTTACATTTGTTCACATAGGCTCACTTTTCCCTTTGGTTTTGTATCTGAGTCAAGGAGAAGAGAAAAAAATAAGTCACAGGAAGGGAATTGCTGGGGAAAGTGTCAGTAAAAGGTTTGCAGTCGTTCGGTTTCAGTTGTGTAAATGTGTTTTTAACATTTTAATTCAAAAGCTTTGAAACACTCAGGAGTGAGTAAAACTGACCGTCACCATTGTAATTCTTTCATGTGTGGTTTTTACTCCAGTCAGAAGACTGTGTGGGAAAGTCTGATTGTGTAGTGAAGAGGAAGAGCAAACTCTTCCAGGACAGTCAGCCTCACCAGTCCAGGAGAAGGGGCCAAGCGAGGGGGGTGGGCTCTGCCCAGGGCTTTGGTCTTTGAAAACTCTGCTTCCATCTTGAGCAATGCCCTTGAGGCCTGCTAACGTCCGACCGTGGAGTAGGAGGGCAGATTTTATTTCCTGGTGCTCTTCTTGGGCCTGCGTGGGAGAGAGCCTCTGTCTCCTTTCCGAGGTTGCGGGCTAGCCTGTGTTGATGGTTTCATCTGCTCTTCTGGAGACTTCTAACTATGGATTTCAAAGCTGAGGTGTCTGCTCTTGGGTAGCCTGTGGTGTGCCGAGTAGATGCCTGTCAAAGTGCATTGCTCATCTCTAGGTGGGACATTGAGTTTGGTGAATGTCCAGCAGCCACTGAGTAGAGAGGCTCTATATTAGTCAGGACAAAATGATTATAAATGATCAATTCAAAGCAAATTCACAGTACTGTGAGCTTTATTCACTAGGTGCTCCAAGGCAGCAGACCTCAGAAATGACTGGACCCAGAGACCACAGTGTTCCCTGCCACTTGGTCCTGCTGGTGCCTTTCTTCGTGTCTTCTTGGATCTTATTCCTTCCTTTTTTTCAAGCTGACCAGCTTCTTCCATTAGGCTGCCAAGAACTCCTGAGCTCACAACTCGTTGCTTATGTCACAGAGAATGACTAGTTTCCAAAACTCACAGGCAGAGAATCTGGCCCAGAGAGCTTTGGGCCAGTTCCCTACCCCTCGATCATCTAACTAGTCAAGAGGGAGTCACATCAGAGCATGGCAGGTCAGTCAGGGACCACGTTTTTGGAAGGAGGGCTCAAGGTGACAGAACAATGGCTGTGTGCTATGTACTGCTTTTGTAAGGATCAAATTAGCCTGTGACAGCTAGGCCCAGGGCATCTGTGAAGGATGGCTGAGCTCAGATGGGGCTCCCAGCTCTCAAACCAAGTAAGAGACTGGGAGGAATGGTCGCATTCCTTAGTCCCTCAATCTCTCTTCATCACAGTAAATGGTGAGTAGAGACTTCTTTCTCTGTATGCCATTGATGGGCCTCAGAAAAACCTTCTGTCCTCCTAGTGTGCCATTCACAGGAGGAAGAATTTGGCTGCAGATACATAATTGTTGAACGAATGCTTAGTGACCTAGTACAATGGGCTGGGGACTAGAACCAAGGCCTGGCAAGGCACAGGCCAGGCCTCCTTCAAAAGAAGGTGACTAGAAAGCTGCAGGGTTTGGAATGAGATGCCAAGGCACACACTTCACCTTCTGGAACAGGCAGAAGATAGGGCTCTGGCTTTTCTCCATTCAAGAGGGAAGGGAGTCTTGGGGAGGAACGTGGTTCCAGATCAAGCTGTTTTACTTTCCTGAAAAATCATGTAATGGGGTCTGATAGAAAAGGACCTCTTCTCTTCTCTTCAGCCTCATGATTTCCTACTACTTTCTGAATAATATTTCTGAATATAAATCCCAGTTGGTTTGGGCAGTGCAAGGACTCAGCACAGAGGAGTTAACATGTATGTATTGATTGGATTTGCACGCCAGGGTTTGCATTTGACATTTTATAAATATGTACTTCTCTACAAAAGGGGCACACTCCTACAAAAGAACAGTTCCCCAACAATGAATACTCCTCTACAAATGGGCACTCTTCTCCATCTGAGCAGTCCCAGAAGTGAACACCCCAAACATACACTTGCCTCCCAGTGGGGACTCTTGTCTGACAGTGAGCATTTCCTTATAAGTGGAGTATCCCGTTACAAGTGGGGCTCTCCTTTTTTGAGGAATAGGTTTTACCAACCGTGTACATATGTATGTATGTATGTATGTATGTATGTATGTATGTATGTGTCTATATTAGTCTCATTTTCATGAATCCTATTTCTATAGCTCTGCTGAATATAATTTATGATGCATGGCTGACTCTCCAGGTGTATCTGCTTCCATGATCCCACCCCAAAACATACATAGTCCTTAAGGGTAAGGGGGGAGGGGTTCTAGAGTGAGCACTCCAGGTTAAAAAGCATAGGGCTTTTGAGAGACCAGCCTGATCTGCATAGTAAGTTCCAGGCCAACTGTGGCTATGTAGTGAGACTCAGTCTCAAAAAACAAAAGAAAAGAAAGAAAGCAAGAATAAAGTTTCACTTCCCTTTCTACTCCATCTTTTAAAAATGTTTACATTTATTCTTTTATGATTTTACACATACATACACTATATCTTGGTCATATATAAACATTTATGCACATACACAATACAGATATACACTATATCTTGTCATATACATGTTTGGGTGGGAGCTCCACCTCAACCCCTGGCACCCTGGCATCCCTATACCCAAAGAGTCTGGAATGTTTGGAAGGAGTCTGGTGGAATCCACCTCTGCTCCCTTCCCCATCTCTTTCCCTAAACCTGCCCCTTGAAAGCCTGCCAAACATAGCTCCTCCCCCAGAGAGGCTCAAGACCATTCCCACAGGGCATCCCAGAAAACAGACTCGTGGTTCTTCACGTCCCTGTCTCCTCTCTGCAGCCGGGGAATTGCCCGGGAGCATTTTACCCATTTGGTCTGATTTGGTTTGTTGCGACAGCAGAAAGGCCTTCAGGAGGCCTAAAATTTATTGATACACACATATATTCACATATACACACATACATATATACACTATATCTTGTCATGTACACAACCCCCTTGTCCTACTTCCTTCCAGAGCCCCAACATGTGCTCCTCCTGCTTTCAAAGTCTCCTCTTTTTCCTTTCTGGAGACAAGGTCTCACTAGGTAGTCCCGGCTGGTCTGGAACTTGCTGTGCAGACAGGCTGGCCTTGAGCTCAAGAGATTCACATTCCTCTGCCTCCAGAGTACTGATATGAAAGGCATACCTCTCCTTAGCTGGCTCTTTTTATAGCCTGCTAAGTCCAGATGTGCACAGACAACCTACCCGTGGCCACACCTTTCAAAAACTCCCCTTCCCCACCACCATCAGTCGCCAGTAGTCCTCAGCAAAGGGCAACACCCCCGGGCCCCCCTGTGCATGCTAGAATTGCTAACTGGTTTGATGTTGTTAAGGTAACCATAGCTACTGTGATTTCATGAGTGCACCTGGCTGTGTCATGTCTGAAGGACATCACTTCAGAGCATTCCTCCTAATCCTCTGGCTCTTAAATTCTTTTTGCCCTTCTTCTTTAGTGTTCTATGAGCCTGCGGGGGGGGGGGGTGTCTCATTAAGGGCTGAGCATTTAACAATCAATTGTTCTCAGCTCTTTGACCAAATATGAGTTTCTGCATTAACCACTGCCTGCTGCAAAAAGGAGTTTCACTGACTGAGAGCAGCTCTAGTCTACGAGTGTAAACATAAGTATTTGGAAAGCAGTTTGACAACATGTCTGTTTAGCCAAACAGTAGTCATGGGTTCTCTTCTGGGGCTTGTGACCCCCCCAGCCATGGACTTTGGCCTGGGCAGCAGGCCTCAGACCCAATCAGAAGGCAGTTGGTAACTCCCTGACAGTCATGCCGCTATTGTCCGCGTAGCACACCTTGCCCGGTAGGTTAGCATTATAGCATGCAGGGCCTATCACTAGGTAAGTCCACTGATGACTTTTTCCTCCAGTGAGTGACCTGTCAGCACTATGAGAGCTAGCCAGCAAGGAGGAAGTTTCTGGATCAGTTCTAGCTACGCTCTCTGTCTTGATGGAAAGAAAGTGGTTTAAGGATGCAGATCATGGTTGTGAATACACGAGTTACCCTCCCTGCCGGCCTTTTCTCAGTTTGCTCAGTGTGCTGTGGGACCCTTTCATTGGCTGGTCATTAAGGCCTGTCTTACTTAAGCCATAGGTAAGGGAGGTATGTGGTCATACAGTGGATAGTGTTGATGGACTGTCTTACTCTTTGTTCCTGCCAAGAAACTTTTCTGCTACACTTTGATAGTTTTATGTGGAAATGATTGCCTAAGGTTGGTACTTAGTGAAATACGGAGAATGCAAATAAAAGCCAGCCAATCTCTTGGGACTCCATAGGCTCTGGGCCTAACCGTACGGGTCAGAGATATTGGACCTTGGGCTTGACTTGACTTGTCCCCATTTCTTTTCACTTTTGGCCTTGTAGGCACTTGGTGTAACAAAATCTAAACCCAAGAATCAAATCCCTCTATGGTTTGTTGACTATATGTTTAGAAAGAATCAAATTTAAGGTCAACTTGTTGGAGTATATCTGGTCTTATCTTGCAACTCTCCAGTCCAGCCCTTCTTTGCTTTCGACTTGTTTGTAAAACCACAGTTGACCCTCTCGTCCCATGCCCCCTTTAAATGCCAGCTGTTTGTTTATCCACAAACCTAAGAAAACACCAGAACCTGTGCTCAGTTCTCCCAATATCAGCAGACTGTAGGCCACCAGTGCCAGATGTTAGCAGCCTCACACTCAGGCTTGAGGAGGACTACCATGATGCTAAGTGGACCTGACTAAGGGGAAAGTGTGGAGTTGGAAATCTGCTTTTGTACTTCCAGCTTAGCTGGCTATAGCATGACACCCATTTGAGCTGTGTGGTGTGGGATGTTGTTGTGAGGGCATCAGCCTTAGGCTTCAGTGGGCACACTGAGGAGTCAGAAGAACCTGTTTGAAGAAGTTTTATTATAATTTATATTCTATTTTTACTTTATTGATGTATCATTTTTTGAAACAGGATCTCACTATTCTCATTAGTTCTGGATGGCTTGGAACTCACTATGAAGACCAGGCTGGCCTTGAACTCAGAGATCCACCTGTCTCTGCCTTCTGAGTAATAGGATTAAAGTCATGGGCCACCGTGTCCAGTCTTTTTTAAATTCCTAACTTTGATGTTTTTTTATTATGTGCATGTGAGTTGTGTGTGTATAAGTGTGTATGTGCTCTGCAGAAGCTAAAGGAGGGTTTTGGGTACCCTCCTCTATCTCTTTATCTTGTTCCCTTGAGGCAGGGTCTCTTGCTGAATCAGGAGCTTACATTTTTAAGCTAGGCGTTACAGGTGAACGTGAGGCCCCTAAACTCTGCAGTCTCAACTCTGGTCTCAGGATTGTGCAGCAAGTGCTTTTAACCACTGAACAAGTTTTCTCTCCAGCCTTCCACCTCCTTTTTTGTTTGTTTGTTTTTGTCGTCCGTTCCCCCTCCTCCTGCCCAGACAGGGTTTCTCTGTGTAGCCCTGGCTGTCCTGGAACTTGTTTTGTAGACCAGGTTGGCTTTGAACTCATAGAGATCTGCCTGCCTCTGCCTCTTAAGTCTGTGTGTCTGTGTGTGTGTTTGTGGGGAGACTAAAGTCTGTTGTCATCCTCAGGAAGGCCATTCACCTTCTTTGAGTCAGACTCTCACTGGCCTGGAGTTCTCTAACTGGCTCGGCTGGTTAGCTAGGGAGTACCAGGGTTCTCCTGTCTTTGTCTCCAGGGCTGGGATTGGAAGTGCACACCACCACACCCAGCTTTTTATCCAGGTGCTGGGGTCAGGCTCAGGCCCTAGGTTGTAAAGCAAGTGAGTGCTTTACTGACTGAGCTACCCCTTGAGAGCTGGAGTTACAGGTAGGTGCGAGCTGCCTGGAGTAGGTGCTGGGAACTGAACTCTGGTCCTCTGGAAGAGCAGCGAGCTCTCTTAACCAGAGTCATCTCTCCAGACCCTCAAACATCTAATTTTTATATAAGTAATACATAAATATGTTCTAATTAAAAAATATACAAACAGGCTAGGTGGTGGCAGCAGATACCTTTAATCCTAGCACTCAGGAGGCAGAGGCAGGCAGATTTCTGTGAGTTCAAGGTCAGCCTGGTCTACAAAGTGAGTTCCAGGACAGCCAAAGGTATACAGAGAAACCCTGTCTTGAAAAACAAAAACAAAAACAAATATATATATATATATATATATATATATATACACAATTCAAAATAAGTGGGCTATTTAAAAGTCCCATCAGTCAACTATGGACCCTCCCCTTTTGTATTGAATACAGCTGGCCTGTATTTGTTCTATTTGAAGCAAGCAGCAAGTATCCTATAATTTGGTACATATGCAAATCACAGTTTTGCATTGTATAGGGTCATGTGCATTTGCTCTAAACTGTAATCCTTTTCCAAATATTTTTGTTATTCTTATGCATTTAGTTCCTCTTCCAGATGAAGTAATAATATTGTTTCGATAGGACTATATTGCATTTATACATTAATAATGAAAATGGGCATTTTAAGACAGCTTAACATTTTCTGTCCGGGAACACGATCCATTTCTCTGCTTACTCAATCAACTCTTCTGCATCAGTAAAGTCTTACATAGGTTTTTGTTCTTGCTCATTTTCTGTTGGTTTTTTGTTAGGCTTGTCCTTAAATATTCCGTAGTTTTCATATTCTTTTGTGAATGCATTGAATGTTACTAAATGTAACATTTTCCATTGGTTACTGCTAGGGGTATCACAATAACTAACATTTGTGGATGTTTATTCCAAAGAGTTTGTTGTCTTATTATTTCTAGTTTACAGAGGGATAAACTAGGTTTGCTTGTTTGTCTTTCACTGTTATGGACTAGCTCACCTGTGATAGCTCCATAAGGAGAAGAGGTCTGTTTGGATTCAGGTTTTTTGGAGCTCCAGGGTTGAGGCCATGTTTGATGATGGCCTTCCTGATGGCAGAGTTCTGGGGCAGTGCATGTAGCACATAGCGAGAGACCAGAAACATGTGGGTGTGGCTTTGTGTTCCTTTCTCTTTTTCCCTCTCTTTTTCCTCCCTTTCTCCCTTCCTCCCTCTCCCGTTCCTGCTTCTCTTCTCTCTCTTTTTCTTGCCATATGAAGCCTTCAGAATTCCATCATGGGGGCTCCACATTAATGACCTAATCCTGATGTTTTTTCAAAGGTCCCACATCTAAATACTATATTTGGATTTTCTACTCTCCTAATACCTAACAGTGGAGATTGAAATTTCAACACATGACCCCTGTGGAGACAGTCAAACCATTCTAGAATTGGTTTCCAAGAGGTTAAATACAACCAAGATGACCCAGAAATGAGGGGGCCACTTTATCTAGGCTTGGCCTTCTAGACACCATCCTGCCCTGATGTGCATGATTAGAGAGATGTGTATCACTGCAAGGGTGACTGGGACAAGGTATTCCAGACCTCTGCAGCTGTGGGCATCAGTTTTGCCTCCTGCTAGCGAGGGCCAAGTTGAGAGAAGAGGCTGATGGAGGCATTCTACACCTGACCTGTTTGGGTTTGGTTTGGTTTTGTTGTTGTTGTTGTTTTGTTTTTTGAGACAGGGTTTCTCCGTGTAGTTTTGGTGCCTGTCCTGGAACTCACTTGGTAGCCCAGGCTGGCCTCGAACTCACAGAGATCCGCCTGGCTCTGCCTCCCGAGTGCTGGGATTAAGGTGTGTGCCACCCCGCCCATCTCTCTAGGGCTTTCTTGCTTGACCTTGGGTATTGATCAGGCCTGATGCTTCAGCTGTCACAGACGCTGACTCTAGCAAGCAGCTCACTACTACTAGGTCCACCTGCTTTCGGCCATGAAGCTTGGACAGGAGCATCTAGATGTTATTTTTTTCTTACAAAAGCTAATGTGTTTTCTTCTTATTTTATTTATTTGTTTGTTTGTTCATTTATGAGGCAGGGCCTCACCATGTAGCCCTGGCTGTCCTAGAACTCGCTACCTAGACCAGGCTGGCCTTGAACTCACAGAGATCTGCTTGCCTCTGCCTCTTGGCTGTGCTTTCCTCTTTTAAAAGTAACACTTGGGGTTGGGGATTTAGCTCAGTGGTAGTGCAAGCACAAGGCCCTGGGTTCGGTCCTCAGCTCTGAAAAAAAAAAGTAACACTTGGTAAAAATATCTGAAAAGTGGGGTTGGGGATTTAGCTCACTTGGTAGAGTGCTTGCCTAGCAAGCACAAGGCCCTAGGTTCGGTCCTTAGCTCCGGGGGAAAAAAAATATCTGAAGAGCAAAGGGAACTTAGGAAAGAAGAGTTGCCTGTTGCTGTACTGCCCAAGCAGACTCGATAGCATGCAGTGTGCTCTCTCTTACTCTCGCCCTTTTTAATGCTCAGGATATTACTTTTTAATATGTATAATAATGCTGTTTGTACTCCACTTTTTCTCTTTTTCTACGTATATTCATATATCATGTTTAGCTCACATTTTTGGTCTTGACTCCTTGAAGGCAAGACGTATCCTTTTCCAATTAACCAACCATCCATGGAGTTCATTAAACCTCTTTTTTAAACTATTGTTGTTATTATGATGTGTGCAGAAGTGTGCAAACGTCATGGCGCCCATGTAGAGGTCGGAGGACAACTTTAGGGAGTCAGTGCTCTCCTTCTACCTTGTTCATCAGGGTCTCTGTTATTCTGTCCTGTGTGCTTCACACTGGCTGGCCCCCCAAATCCTGGTGATTGATTCTCTGGTCATAGGAGTGCTGGCATTAGAGCCGTGTGTCATTGCATCCAGACTTCAGTGGGTTCCAGGGATGGAACGCAGGTCGTCAGGAGTGCACAGCCGTCTTGCTAGCCCACATTGGCTGAACTTGTGAATTGATGTTTTCTGTCTTCACTCTCTTTTTGAGGTAGTTGTTCTAGTTTCTGTATGAAACTGAACTTATATTTTACGGAAGCTTCAGATAGGCCTGTTCGTTCTACTTCCTTTGGTCGGATGAACCAAGTTGTACTTTGTTCTTTGAACACTGCCTCCCTCCCTCCTAGAGGAGCTCCTCTGGACAGTAGGCCTGTCAGTGTGCCCCGACCCCCGTGTGGACGTGACAGACATCCAGCAGTGGATGTTGCCCTAGCTGTAAGGTGGGCTTGTGTGCTCGAGAGAGAAAATTTCTCTCTCCCTCTCTGCCGTTCCCGAATCCATCTGTTTCTTTTCCTCCTTGTTGCCCGGTGCCCTGTTGACCACATCTCGGCACCTCTTTCACCTAGTGCCCGCCTCCATCTTCCCCTCCCTCCCGTGACCACCTCGCTGTCGTGTCCATGCAGTGCTGTCACCACAGCCACTCCTTGCCCTCGCTGAGCGAGTTTGTGTGACCTTCGCACTGTATTCATGCTTTGGGACTCACATGGCAGAATGATGTCAGTGGTGGAGGGTAGAAGATGGGAACAAAGCAATGAGACCTGACATGTTCTAATGACTCCCTCCTTCTCACCCTGACCGGCCGAGCCATTGGAGGGCCAGGGGTTTCCTTGAAGTATTTAAGGGGGGGGGGGGCAAGGGAAATCAGGGGGTGGGGCCCAGGTGCCGATGAGGCCTGTGACCTTTGCTGCTATAATATCAGTGTTTCACAAGCAGGGCGGTTCAGGGACCCACTTGCAGCCCATCAAAAATTGATTTAATTGCAATTTTCCCTCCAATTAGGAGCACTGGAGCCTGACTAATTGGAGTAATAGAGAGTAATAAGGCTCAGATAAAAAGCCTTCCTCGGCTTCCTTTGTATCTTGTGTCAGGGCCTGTCAGAGGTCAGAGAGCTTGCATATTCTATTAGGCAGCCTGGCCTTCATTTGTACAAATTAGTTTACCCAACAGTAATTAAAATGCCAGGGCAGGCTGAAGAGAACTGAATACACTTGATGGGCATGCTGCTGAATGATGTGACAGCTCTGGTGGCCTCCCTTGCCAAAGTGTGTCAGCCTGGGCTCAGGCTGCTGGGGCCTAGGCCAGCTGGGTGGCTCCGGCCCTCCCCGGGGCACAGCTGCTGAGCAGAACACTTGCTGCTGCTGCTGCTGCCTGTCTCGGGCCAGGCTTGTCTTTTTCTCCAGGTAGAATCATTTGTTCAGCTTGCTGATTCAGTCACTCGATCATTCAGGAACTTTGGGGACTTCAGGCAGACATTGTACTACGTCTGCGAACCCAAACAAAATTCACTGGAAACAGCTCACATGCAAGTTTGTGGGGTGAGGGGTGATATAATGGCTTCTACAATTAAGAGGGCCAATTCTAATCCTACTACTTGCTGCTCAAGTGAATAAGAGGCAAGTTTCATTACCTCCCTTGGCTCACCTTGTACATAGTAGGGCTCAGTCAACTACAGTTGCTTGGTATGGTGCTGCATGCTGGTGATCTTACACTTGGGAGGCTGAGGGAGGAGGACTGAGAGGTCAAGGCTAGTCTGGGCCACATACAAAGACCCTGTCTCTAAACAAATAGTAAGTGAATGACAGTCATTCCCGTGTCTGTGAGGGATTGCATCCAGTACTGTCCCCTAATCAATACCCAAATCTTTACAGGGTCAAGTCCCATCTTCAGTAAATGCACAGTAGGCGGCAGGTGTGTGGTCCTGTAATCCCAGCACTTAGGAGTCAGAAACGGGAGGACCCTGAGCTTCATAGTGAGTTCCCGGTCAGCCAAAGCAAAGCAAAATAAAGGGGCTGGAAAGATGACTCAGTGGTTAAGAGCACTTGGTGCTTCTGCAGAGGACTGGGGTTTGGTTCCCAGCCCCCATGATGGACAGCTTACATCTGCGTGTAACACCAGCTCCAGCGGAAGTCCCTTCTTACCCTCTTTCTAGATTGGATGGCTTCTGTGTCCACTTTGGACCTTATGGCTTGTGTGATACCAGGCTTGCCTGAGGTAGGGTCAGTGGCGGCTTGACGGTCTGGACAAGGGCTGAGAAAGGACGGGAAGTTTTAGGCTAACTTCTGGCAAGGGCTTTGCTGTTAAAAAGAAAAAGTATAGCTTATGGACTCTGAGGGACTCGTTACTTCCCCATCAGTGGATAACTGTCATACGTTGCTCTTCAGGTTTGAGTCTTTGGTGATTTGAGGAATATGCCTTTAAGAAGCAGAAGGACCGGGCTGGAGAGATGGCTCAGCCGTTAAAGGCTAGGCTCACAACCAAAAATATAAGAAGCAGAAGGACCAATTTCACTGGCTGTATGATTGGCTTCTCCAACCCTGTTGGCTTTGAACTCTGGGGGGCCCCTTTCTGGTCTGTTTCATGGATCTGTATTGAATGCCCTTTGGGCTAGGCCCTGTACTAGACATGGGAGTACATGTGGGCAGCCTATTAGGAGGAACCATGGAAGGAATGCATGTGTTTCATTTCATTGATGAGAACTTTAACAGGCTTGGTTGGCATAGGACCCAGCATAGAGAAAAATACGGAGCAAATCCAGCACAGACACCAGGCTGACCCCAAGCAGGCAAGAGATCAGGACAGGGTTTACTTTTGGGAGCAAGAACTGTGGAGCTTAGAGAACTGGGGGTAAAGCTGCCAGTAGGCATAACCCCACCCCGTTGCCCGTTCAGAGCATTCTATCTAGACGGTGCTGAGTATTGGCAGCCCTGTCTGGACCGGCCAGGCTCATCTGTTACTAGCATCTGCCTTCAAACGTGGCTGGTCTGCTTTTGCCACGTTCTTCCTAACAACCACAGGCAGTGGGGAGAGGAGAGGGCAGGCAGGCAGCGTCTCACAGCAGTGGGGAGAGGGGAGGGCAGGCAGGCAGCGTCTCACAGCAGTGGGGAGAGGGCAGGGCAGGCAGGCAGCGTCTCACAGCAGTGGGGAGGAGCTCCAGGGGCGAGGGACCCCTGCATCTGTAGCTAGCTTGATCCCTGGACCCCCAGGCAGTCCCTCGGATTGGGCAGTTCTCCAGCTGATGAAGCTGTCTGCAGTCTCACATAGTGTTTGTGATTAAACTCTCAGGCCCTCCTAAGGGCCAGAAAGACATGGGAGCTTCACAGCACCTAGGCTAAGGGAAAGGACAGCTTTTGGAAAGAAACATTTATAGGTGTCTTTTATAGACCATTAAAGAGGTGAGGGGCCTTCTTCTTGGTGGCAGATGGTCAGGGCCTGGAATGAATGGGCCAGGCAGAGGACAGGAGTCCCTTGGGAAGGGTTTGCATCCCCCCCACTTAGCCCCTGCACCTACCCCACCTGCTGGGAGGTCAGGGCTGCAGGAGTGGCAGGGATTAACTTCCAGGCTCCTCCCCCGCCTCTCTATTGATTTACCTTGAAGCTAATTTAGGCCTGTGGGCAAGAGGCCTAGAGAGACTTCCTTAAGAGATGTCTGTGTCTGTGCTGGCGCCCTTCACCTGGCCCCAACTCCTCAAAAGTCTGGAGAGCCCAATTGCCTGCTCCAATGATTTCCAAGTAGCTATTATGTTTCCAAGCCAAGGTAATTGGCTTTACCACTTATTAATGGGTTACCCTAAAGAGAAAATGCGGGAGGAGCAAGGCGAGGGTAGCACCTCCTGACTCTGTAGTTTGGTTCCTTGGTATCCAGTGGCTGCTGCCCAGGCTAGGAATCACTTGAGGCATGGCAGGAGAGGCTGTGGCACTACCACTTTACAGTAGAATGGTTGCTGGCAGTACTGTAGATCAGGAGGAAGTTGGGGTGCTATCCTGTTCCTGGAGGAAACCTTGGCTTGAGGCTTGAGAGCCCCAGGGTCTCTTATTTGGCCTTGTTCCAGTTGGAGATGATGGGTGGGCACTAGTCTACCGTCTTGATAGTAAACTTGGCCAACTCCTGCCCAGACATTTCCCTCATCAGCAGCTGGCAGCCAGCTCCTCACCTGCTGCACTGCCCAAGCCGCTGCCTTTTTCAGAACCTTCTCTGAAGAACTCCACCTCCCACTGACATGTTGGGTACAGAAAGCACAGGTGCCGGGCAGTGGAGGCCAATGGGCTGCTTGCCTCCATGGTTACCATATCATTAGTGTATACACTCTTCCTTCCCCTGTGCAGAACATGTAGGGACCTGCCCATCCCCGCCCCAGCCAGTGCTTTTACTTACTGATTGACATGAGGTTTCTTTTCTTTGTTTGTTTGTAGTTGGTTGTTTCACCTTTTTTATTCTTTTGGGGTGCCTGCCACCTAGCTCCCACAGAGACTTATTACTTATGAATGCCTAGCCTTAGCTTGACTTACTTCTAGCCAGCTTTTCTTGCCTCTGGCTTTTTACCTTTCTCTTCCTCTGTATATCTTACTTTCACTCTTACTCTGTGGCTGGCTGGGTGACTGGGTGGCTGGCCCCTAGCGTCCTCTTCCTTTCTCATTCCTTCATCTTTTGTCCACATTTCTCCTCCTATTTATTCTTTCTGCCTGCCAGCCCTGCCTATCCTTTCTCCTGCCTTGCTATTGGCCATTCAGCTCTTTATTAGACCATCAAGTGTTTTAGACAGGCAAAGTAACACCTTCACAGAGTTAAACAAATGCAACATAAAAGAATGCAACATATCTTTGCATCATTAAACAAATGTTCCACAGCATAAACAAATGTAACACATCTTAAATTAATATTCCACAACATTTGTTTTGTTTTTCAAGACAGGGTTTCTCTGTGTAGCCCTAGCTGTCCTGAAACTTGCTCTGTAGACCAGGCTGGCCTTGACCTCACAAGGATCTGCCTACTTCTACCTGCCAGAGTGCTGGGATTAAAGGTGTGTACCACCACCACCTGGCAACTTTAGGTTTCTTAAGGCTTCCTCTCCCACCCATGTCAGATGACCTGCCAAAGGTCCGCTCTAGCTCACATGTTCACATTCTCATCCTAGAACAGTGGCTCATCACACTGACCCTTCTTCCCACGGTGCTCGTGTCTCCACTGCATGAAACCATGCAGACTGCCCATGCTGAGTGCTCTGAGACTGCAGAGTGCCTTCCTTCTCATCCGCCTGTCGGCAGGGTTACAGTGCCCTTAGAGACTCCTCCTGACTCCTAGCTCGTTCCCCAGCAGGCCTGGCTACTTGTTCCTGCTCCCTGAAAGCTACAATATACTCATTGGGATGTACTCACTTTTCCTATTTGCCCTGTGTTTGTACAACTTTGCCAGAGTCTTCCAGTTATTGGGGCGTGGTGTGTGTGTGTGTGTGTGTGTGTGTGTGTGTGTGTGTGTGTGTGAGAGAGAGAGAGAGAGAGAGAGAGAGAGAGAGAGAGAGAGAGAGAGAGAGAGAAAGTTTCTATAGACCAGCCTGAGTTCTGGCCTTGAACTTAGATCTGTCTGCCTCTGCCTCCGAGTGCTGGGATTATGGGAGCCAGCACGCCTGGTTTCCCAGTCTTAAACCCTTCTGGAATGTCTCCAGTTGATTGGGGTACCACTTGTCAGCCCCAGTAGGCTGTTCCTGGAGACCTTACAGCTCTCAAGTCTCCTATAGCTCTACCTTTAATAAGCTCACTCACTGCCTTGGGCTCAGAACTGCCCGCCCTTCCAGAGGTCTGCTGCTACTGTGGCCACAGGTCATGTGGTCCCAGTCCAGACAGCAAGCTCATCTGTGGTTGAACCTGGAGGGCCCTAGTCAGATTTGGGAGGTTGCACCCCTCTCCATACACCTACCAAGTTGTCTTTTCCAAACTTCTGTGGCACTTCCTCATTCTCTCTCAGTGTTTCTTTTTCTGGCTTAACCCCATGATCCCTGGGAAAAGAGCCCCACATTTCTAATGTGTAGCCATTTCCGCCACAAGTTCTGACAAGCCAGCTCTAACTGGTTCTCCTTTTGTTTGGCAGCTCTTTTGTGACAGGAACAGCTTGTTGTGGGCACTTCTCACCTCTGAGAATCTGGGACCTCAACAGGTAAGCCATTCCTAAACCCACAGTGGCATTCAGTGGGGCCGGGCTAGGGCAGCTGGGAGACAAAACAAGAGCTACCTCACCAGCCCTGTCCCAGTCAGCCCCATGGTGGTACCACAGCCCGCCACCCACTGGCAGCAGCAGCGCCTTTCTTGGGAGTCATTTGAGGTTAGCTTGAGGGACAGTTGGAATACCTGTCCCAGGTGAGTAATTTCATGTAGGATTGATGGTAGCTACTTGGATTTCATATAGCTTCTGAAGAGCGTCTGACTATGCAATCTGTCTTCAGAGGGGGGGTTTATAACATAAAAATTTCAAAGGTGGCCTGTAGAACCTATAAAAATAATTGTATAGAACAATTAAATCACAACCAGGTTTTCTTCACAGTGCTCCAGTGGGGCAAGCTTAACACATTCTCATTGACTGTCAGCCATTTTGTTTTTTGTCTTTTTTTTTTTTTCAAGACAGGGTTTCTCTGTGTAGTTTTGGTGCCTGTCTTGGAACTCACTCTGTAGACCAGGCTGGCCTCGAACTCACAGAGATCCAACTGCTTCCTGAATGCTGGGATTAAAAGTGTGTGCCACCACTGCTGGCTTGGTTTTGTCATTTTTTTAACCAAAAACTTTTATTTTGAAATAATTCTATATTCATTAGAAGTTACAAAATAGAACAGAGGGTACTTGTATAACATCTTATAGAAACAGTATATCAACAGCAGGAAACTGACACTGGTACATTCCATAAGCCTTTCTTCTGACCAGTGTACCTACCACCATAGTCAGGGTAGGGGCCCTCCTCATACACCCTCGTAGTTGTGCTTGGTGTCCCCTAACTCCCCACAACCCCTGGGATGCTCTCTGCCTCTGATTCTGTTATTTTGACGATATGATATAAATGGAACCAACCGTATGTTACCTTTTTAAAAAATTATGTGTATACCCTGCATACATGCATATCTGTGCAGCATGTGCATACAGTACCTGCAGAATCCAGAAGAAGGTGTCAGATCCCCTGGAACTGGAGTTACAGACAGTTGCGAGCTGCCATGTGGGTGCTGGGAATTGAACCCGGGTCCTCTGAAAGAACAATTAGTGCTCTCAACCGCTGGGCCATCTCTCCAGCCCCTAGTGGGTTACCTTTTAAGAATAGCTTTTAAATCTCAGGCACGGTGGCACATACCTTTAATCCCAGTACTAGAGTGGTAGAGGCAGGCAGATCTTTATGGGTTCAAGGCCAGCCTGCCAAGGCTACACAGTGAGACTCTGCCTCAAAACAAACAAACAACGAAGTGTTTTGTTTTGTTTTTAAAGAAAACTCAACGTATTGCTACGAGACCTATAGACATGTTGTACATATCAGTATCTCATTCCTTTTTATTACTGAGTAATATAGTAGCCATGTTTAGATGCACCCAAGTTTCTTTCCCTCTTGAAGAACATTCACCCATTAAGGGACATGTGAGTTGTTTTCACATTTTGACTACTGCAAATAAAGTTACTATGACCGTTTATGAATAGTTTTTATGTGGGCATACATTTTCATTTCTCTGGGGTAAATGCCAAGTATGTCAGTTGCTTGGATTGTTTTAATAAGTGTATGTTTAGCTTTTTCACTTACCAAACTTTTTTCAGCACATCTTTATCATTTTGTATTTCTACCAGTAGGGTACAAGGTAATCTGGTTTTCTCTACGTCTTGACCAGTGTTTTGATATTGCCACTGTTTTTATTTTGTTGTTCTAGTAAGTGTGATACTATGATTGATACTTGGTTTTCTCTGATAGCTAATGATGTTGAACATGTGTTCATATGCTCATCTGCCATCTATATATCGTGTTTACAGAATGCTAGCTCATGTCCATGGTCCATTACATTGCTTTTCTACTGTTGAACTTTGAGCTTTATATAGTCTAGACATTAGTCCTTTGTCGAATATTACAAATATTGTCAAATTGACAAATATCTTCTCCTAATCTGGACCTTGTCTTTTTGTCCTTTTAATTTAATGTCTTCTGCAGAACAAATTTATGTGTACATGTTTTGTCTACATGTGTTTGTCTGTGCACCAGGTATGCACTTGGTGCCTCCAGAGGCCACAAGAGGGTGTCGGGTCCCCTGGAACTGGAGTTACAGACAGTTGTGAGCTGCTGGGTGGCTGCTGGGAACAGAATCTGAGTTCTTTGGAAGAGCAGCCAATCTTCTTAATTATTGAACTCTCTCTCCAGCCCTCAAACTTAAGATTTGATCCAGTAAATGACTGATTTTTCCTGTCCCAGCTGTGTCATATCTGAGACTCTTCAGCTAGCCTGGATGGCAGAGGGAGGCTGATGCTTGGCAGTCTCTTCCCTCAGTTGCTCCAGCTCTGTCTCTCCCCCTCCCTAGGGAGGAAGGGAGAAGCCACATGCCTCCTTTCTGGAGCATATGCCCCAGAGCTAGTCTCTCCAGGGGATTTCTCAACACAAGATGCTTAACTGGACATATTTTCTTCTACATTCTGATGATAATCTGAGCACAGGTATAGGATGCTCAGAATCTCCCCAATCTATGTTTCCTTTCTGGCTAGCTTTGAGGAACTAAAATGGTGGCCTGGGAAAAAGAAGGCCCTAGAGGCATATTGGTACTGGCAGAGAGAAAGGCAGGTGTTTCAGAATTGGGGTTTGGTTAACAGGAGAGAACATAAGCAGTGGGTCAGTGGTGCCTACAGAGTTGGCCTCACACTGGTTTTAGGACCATTTTTACCTTCACCTTTCTGAATCAGTCCCTCCGAGCACTCACCAGTCCAAGTGTGGTCTCAGGTGAGATGGGTCTCACCTTCCTACTTTAGATCTACTTTTGTGGGGCTGGAGAGATGGCTCAGTAGTTAAGAGCACTGGCTGCTTTTCCAAAGGATCTGGGTTCAATGCCCAGTACCCACATGGTAGCTCCCAACCATCTGTTATTCCAGTTCCAGGGGACCTGACCCCCTCTTCCGGCTTCTGAAGACGTCAGCTATGCATGTGGTGCACAGACAGAAATGCAGGTAAACCCTAACACACATAAAAATCTGTTTACTTTGGTTAATGTCATCGGTGGTTACCTCACCCACAGCCAGCTTTTGGTTGCTGTTGGTTTCCGAGACAGGGTTTCTCTGTGTAGCTACGCGCCTTTCCTGGATCTCGCTCTGTAGACCAGGCTGGCCTTGAACTCACAGAGATCTACCTGGCTCTGCCTCCCGAGTGCTGGGTTTAAAGGCGTGCCCCACCACCGCCCGGCTGGCCACCCATTGCCAGCTTAGCTAAAACTTCTAGGGCTCCTGTGGTCTCATGGCCCGAGGCTGTTGGCATCTTGCACGGTGTAGAATTTGTTCTCATGAATTTATTCTGTAGACTGACCCTAGTCCTTCCCCTTTGAGATTAAGGGTGAGGCAGGAGGAGCCCTCTCTCGTGGGGCTCTGTGCTGGAAACAGTAGGAGCTGAGGGGGGCCTGGCTGTGTGGCCTGACAGGCTCCTACTCCAGAACCAGCTTCATCTTGGGCCTCTCTATACTTTGCTTTCCACATTAGGGACTGAAAAATGGGAACCCATTGTTCCCGACTACCAGAAGTAGTTATGATTAAATAACTATGAAAAATGCCCCCACTGCCGACCCCTGCATCCTTTGCCATCTCCCACAGTACCGAACAGTTTGTGGAGACCTGACCTCTCAAGCCCCAGGAAACCCGTGGCCACCACCAGTAGTGAGAGAGGCAACTGCCAGCCGGCCTCACAGCACAGAAGGGGTTGGCCAGTGCGGCTGTGGTCCAGGGATGAGCATTTGTGCCAGCAGTTTGTTCCAGTTAGTTATACAGCTGGGGCTCATGTACCATCCCCTCGGCCCAGCACAGGGAGGGTGGGCTGGCTGCACCACCATGGCTTAGCAGAATCTCAAAGGTTAGATGATCTGTGGGCATGGTGTTGCATGTCTTTTAATCCCTGCATTTGGGAGGTTGAGGCCGGTAGATCTGAGTTTGAAGCCAGCCTGGTTTATATTGTAAGTTCCAGGACAGCCAGGGCTACATAGAGAGTCCCTGTCTCAACAAAACAAACCAACAAACAAACAAGGTTAGATAATCTTTGAGCTGCCTGTGGTTGCCTTGGAGGGGACTTAGGATCAGGATGAATTCTAAAGGACTGACTCTTTGAATGTCATGCTATGAAATCTCTAGACCTTGTCAACCCCAAACACTAACACTTTTCTAAACTCAAAATGAACCCAAATAAGAATGGGCACAAGACAACTAAGGCCTTGGGTTGTACTGGAACCAAATGAGTTATTGTCACTGTGTTCTCTGGCCAGCTTCTGGGCTCTGCATGTGACAGGGCCACCCTAGGTATCATCTGGCATTGCCCTCTCTAGCCCCAGACTGCACTCATCACCCGGGGAAAGAACCAGACCTCGTGCAAACATCTGTCCTGTATCCAGGACTGTGCACAGCTTGGAGAACTGAGCAGGGCCGGGGGTGAGGAGGTTCCCTGGTGGGAGGAAATGGATGGTCAGGACAACTCTGGAGCTGTCTTTCCTAAAGAAGCCCAAGCAGATAATAAAGCCATGTAGAAAACAGGATTAAGGTAATGAACAGGCAGGACCAAGTTTGATCTTTCAATAACACCAAAGCCTGACTGACAGGCAATCTGCAAGGTAGAGTGGTATTGCCGGCAGGACGCTGGCTGGGCGGAATGCGGGACTGGCTGGATGCTTTGCTTTTAACCTGTCATTGCCGAAACCTGAGCATGGCCTGGATTTTCTTTTATGTGTGTGCTGACTTGGCGGGGACGGGGGGGGGGGGGGGGGGGGCGGCTCTCAGCATTTGGGCTACCCTTAGGTGATGGCGGGGGCTGGGACATCCACCAGGTGCAGCTGTCCCACTGGGCATAGGCTCTGCCATCTTTAGAGCTATTGCCACATTCATCTCTCAGGTACCCATCCAAAGCAGCCCGTACTGAGCCGAGCTTAGATTGCCCGGAGAGCCCTTTCAGGGTACTCAGGGGCTAAGCAGGGAAGAGGGGTGAGGAAGGGCTGGCTGGAGCTTGCCTGTCCTATGTCCTTTTCGTTTTCAGCCTTTTTCTCTGGTGGATCAGCACTGTAAGTTAAGCCCGAGGAGAGGGGACTCCCAGTGAGGAAGCTGCAAGGTGCACAGGACCCAGTTTCTGACAATTGATGGTCTTCAGACCCAGTGTTCCATTCTCAAGTGCCAACGACTCCTAGTGACAGCCAAGCCCTGAAGTAGTCTTGTCAGGTTCTGAGGAACTGTGACAAAGCCCTCCTAGACCTTAGCTTGAAGCTTGGAGGAATCAAAGTGTACTATGTGTCTTCTGTCTGCATTTCAACAAGGCACTTGGCTAGTCCCTAGGGGTGCCAGACGTTGACTGTGGGGCAAACACCTCCCAGCTTCTGGAAGGCCTAGCAGATCTGAATGCTCTGACGTCACCTTCCACCACCATGAGCCTGCTGTTGCTATGGGATTGGCATTTTCTACCATGGGGCATTTGAGCTGGCTGGATCTAGCATTGACCACTAAGAGCAGAGCGCTCTGGGTCCCTTATGACTGGGGACAGGTAAGCTACAGGGTGGAGAAGCCTGTAACTCCAGACCTGAAGCTTGTCACAGGGGGTCCAGCCATTGGCCCTAAGCCATCCTGGGGACTGTGAAGTAGGGAAGCAGGTGATGTCACTGTTCCTAAGGCATTAAGCCCTCTGGGTACTGCCACCTTGCAGGTATGTGGTCACATGTCCCTGTACAAAAATCCTTCTCTCTGTGTCCCTAAGGCCAGGGTCATCCCTGTTCCCTGTTATGTTTCATTTCTGTCTTGAAGCTGCTGAGTCTCTTCTTAGCCAGGGAAAGGGCAGAATGGGTTTCCCACATATGTAGGCTTTGCTCAGGGCAACCCCATGCCTGGAGCCAATCTCTGCCTCAGGAAACTTCCTATGTCAGCACTAGTAGTGCCCCTCACAAAGCTCTCCTGATCTCTCACCATGGCCTCTTCCATTGAGTACTGAGTAAGCAGACTTGTAAGGGCTACCTGTAATAAGCCCCAGGTATGCTGGGAATGTAACTTTGCCTTGCGCTGAGCACAGGATATGAATATATGGCATTTGCTAACAACCGAATGGCAGGGCACATGGATGGAGATGGAAACAGTGATCTTCACAGGCTGCTGTGCTGAGGACATCGTACGTGCCCCATTCCCTCAGATGTGGCTGTCTCCCCGGCCTTCCTCTCCCCCGCCCCGTGCAGGGGCCTGGCCTTCAGTCAGGGTGATTATGGGGACTGCCCCTCTTGAAAGTACCTGCCTTCTCCTTTGAAAGTATTACTGACAGCTTTTTCCTTCTCTTTTTTCTTTCCTTCTTTAAGGAACCCTGTAATTTCTTATTCTTTCTCCCCCTTTGCTTTTGCTTTCTTGTCCTGTCCTCCTGAACTCTTTGAAATCGGCTCTCTGCCTGCTGACACCAAACTGATACTTTGCGTTTCACTTCTCCTTATCCCTTTATGGCAACAGATGTTGAAATTTTGTATCCTTTTATCTGCCCGGCTGCCCTTTCCTGTAATTACGACGCCTTGTTAGCAGTACAAAGTGGGCTGCCCGGCTGCCTGGCCTTTGAGCCATTGTGTCTGAACACGTGTGCTGTGGTGGGTGCTGGAGGGGAGGCATGCTCACACACATACATGTGACAGACACTGTGTGCCGCCTCCTCCTCCTGACGTAGCAGGGACGATACATTTCAACATCATCCCCACATCTCCACTGTTGGGTTTGAAATCTGGGGCAGGAGGCTCAGTGGGTAAAGGTACTTGTCACTGAGCCTGACAACTTGAGTTTGATCCCCAGAACCTATACGGGAGGAGAGAACGGATTCCTTTAAATTGCTCCTTGACTTCCATAAGCACAACCTTGCCAAGAAATGTTTAAAAAAAAATTTTTTTGGGGGGGGGGGTTGTTCCCTTGATTCTCTTATTAGAGGACCAGCCCCTTAGGCACCTGAGAGGTAGAGAGGCCTGCAAAGTACAAGTGAGGACCTGAAGGTGGACCTTGTATCTGCTAGGGCAGGGCCGGGGCTTACAACCAACTTGACCTTCCCATCCCACAGGGGCAGGTCACAGGTCTCCTGACGTGTGGCAGGGCCCGCTCACCCACACATGGCAGTGAGAGACCAAGACACAGAACTGGCGCTCGCTGTTAAGGGAAAAGTGGTAGACTTGGAGGCCTAAAAGAACACGGAGTTAAGCTGGGCATGGTGGTGCACGCTTTAATCTCAGCACTCAGGAGGCAGAGGCAGGAGGATCTTTGAGTTCAAGGACAGCCTGGTCTAAAGAGCGAGTTCCAGGATAGCCAGGGCTCCACAGAGAAACTCTGTCTCAAAAAACCAAAGGGGTCGGGGAGAGGCCTATTATAAGGACCACATGAGCCAGTAGGTGTGAAGTACTCAGTGTAGGCCTTCCAGACACAGGGACTCAACTGTGTGAGCTGCTACGGAGGTAGCAGCTACTCCTTCACCATGAGACCTCTACAGCCATTTCCATTAGGTTACCACCAGGCTGGCTTTGCAGCTCAGCCTGGATCCTGGGTTCTGTCTTCTTGGTATGTGACTTGAAGGTATTTCCTCTGTAGCTTTGGCTTCTTTATTCCCAATCAGAGGCTAATCTGAGACTACTACTCTGCCCCGAAGCCTCACAGTGCTTCATGACATTAGGGATGTGTGTGCATCCACAGGTCTCTGAGGGCTTGGATGCCGGAGACTGCCATGTGTTCCCTCACATTGCCAAGCCTCTAGCCGAATCAGATGGCCAGTCTCATCACCTTGTCATTGCTATCCATCACAATCCCATCATTACCTAAAGAATCACTCATTCTCCTTCCTGAAAAATGTCTATTTACCTTGTAGAACGTTCTCTTTTCTCTGTATTGTTAGCTGAGTATAAATTTAGACTTCTCTCCCTCACTGGACAGTGGCTCCTTCATAGTGCAGCTCACATGTCCCTGTAGTTTCTGTTAAAGCACAATACCTGGCATGTAGAAGGTGCTTGGTTAATGGTTAAGGGAGGAGAGAAGAGGGGAAATGACTCTTCTTTAGTGCCCCTGGGTCTGATTTAACTTACAGGCCATTTACCCCTGGAGAGAAGAGATAAACTGCTTGTCATACTTCAGTCTTTCAAAACTACTGTTAAGGTTGAGAGTAGCACATGCCAGATGAGGTGGCTTGACACTTAGGGGGATGAGGATGTACGTGTACGGGGACTCCAGGGAGCACCATCAGCACCAGAATGTTAAAAGTAGCTGGAAGATGGTGTGAGAGCCACAGCGTGCGACACTGTGGGCTGGAAGCCTCAGAATACTCTAGTACAAGAGGCTTGTGGTGAGTATGTGGGCCAGAGGTGTAAGGCCTGGGCTGAGAATGAAGTAGGGCATAGTGTTTAGACTGTAAGGTTCAGGCTGGAGGGGCAGGGGAATGCCTGTCAGTTGGACCATTGCGGCCGATGGCAGTGCATTATCTCACTTTTCTTCCTTCTGGTCAGCAGGTGAGCCAGGCCCAGGACACCTGATTTCTCTTTTGAGACTCCTCAGGGATACGGTCTCACGCAGCTTGCTTCGTCCTGCACAGTGCTAGAGGCTGTGCCACGGGAACAGGCCCCTTCAGCAATCCTCCTCAGCCTGTCTCATTCCTCAGGCTCGCCCTGCAGGCTGCCCCATCTATAGGGTTCCTGGGTGGAGAGAGTTATTGGAGTCAGGCTCAGGAGGTCTCCAGCCCTCAGCAGCTCCTGGAGGCCTACGCTTTGTCTGTAAGAGTTGGAAGGGAAGGGACTTTTTGTCTGGCTCTCTATAGTGACAAGCCCAGTTCTTGCTCCTGTCTTGGCCTGGGGCTCTGAGCAGCAGCCCTGTTCCCACACAAGTTGTGGGACAGCCAAGTCTCTACACATGGCACCCCCCCTTTACCCCCTACAGTGAGAGGCCGAGAAGCATTCTTAACATTCTTTCTAGAGAAAAGGGGTGAAATGTCTGAATTTGGGGGTCACCACGTTATACAAATTGCAATCTAATCGTTTTTACAAGAACACACTTGCAGTGAGAAAAGCAGCACGGGGGGTGAGCAGACAGACAGACAGACAGACTGTTGAGGGCCATTGTTGGGCCAGACTCCCTCCATCACAACAGTTAAGCTAGTTTGCTACTTAAATTGGGCCTGGGGTGGGAACCTGAAGGGCCCTGGTGCCATTTCTGTTTGTTTTCCCAAATCAAAGCCCCAGCAGGGCTCCCGTGGCACTGCTGGGTACTATTAGGAGAGACAGGCCTTCCCAGAGCCTGCTCTGTCAGTTGATGCTCTGAACTTAACCTTGCGCGGTGCTATACAACAGAGCTTGGAGGCCTCAAGGCCAAAGAAACTGTATCTTTGTAGTGGTGGTTTAAAGTGTGTGTGGCCCCTTGAGACTCCCAGACAAAGGAAAGCAGAGACTTCCCAGGCTGCGACAAGCAGATGAAGGGCTGGGCCTTTGGGTCTCCCCAGACCCTGTGGGCTGTGCTGTATTGGTGGCTACTTGGGCAGTGGACAGGATCCAGATTGGTGGCTCAACCTGGGTGTGCCCCTCTCACTTCTGACCCGCCAGCGGTGGGTACCCAGCTCTGATTCTCTCAGACTCCCAGCAACACGGTGGACAGGCAGATGGGGCTCCACTGGGCTCCACCCCTACACCCGGTCTTTCATCTTCTGTTTCAGACAAACATGAAATTACTTCCGTAGATTAAAGAGGAGAGAGCGCTCCTCAATCACGCCTTACAGCCTCACTAATGGAGTGGGCAGGGCCCCAAAATCTGGAGAGGAGAGGGAGAATTGTGGAGGACGAGCTCCCACCTGGTGTACACAGATGCAAGTGGACCTTTGAGATGGGCCTCTGCCCGCCTCCCATGGCTGTCACGGTTGGTGGCTGTTCTAGAAAGGCAGAGTCTCTAGAAGCAAGGCCTAGTGGTCTGCATTAGACACTGACCTGGGGAGATGTCTCTGGTCCCCCGGAGTCCCTGACAGATAGGCCTGTCTCTATCTCCTCAGGCCGACACTGGGCCACTGCATACATCAAGGAGATCCCTGGGAAGGTGGCTGGCACAGAGGTGCCCGTTTGGGACTTAACCCTTCAGTGGACAGCAGTAGTGTTCCTTGGAGGCCTTCACAGTGTTCACAGTGAAAAGCTAAGTAGGTAAATAAAGAGCCCCAGCTTCCTTCTTCAATGCTTTTGACAATGGCTGCCTTTTGGGGAGTAGGCTGGGTGAGAGTGAGTGATGGGGACAGCTTGGAGCTGAAGTCTCCATTTAGACACATGGGCTGGCAGCCCAGCCCGCTTCAAGCCCTTGGTGGGACACTGCTCAGGCCAAAATTGTACTTTTGAGTCAGTGAAATCCCCTCTTGCCCTGTGCCCGGGCCTCTTACCTGAGCATCCCTGTGATGTGTTCATGACCTTGTTTCTCCTGTCATACCATGGAGGGCTGTGAAAAGGAAGCTGAGGCACTGGGTCCAGAGGGCGCCTCTTCCCCTTCTTCCCTCTACACATCCTGCAGAAGCTCAATACAGCCACCATTCCCTGGCCACAAGGATTAGCTGATGCACTTGATATTGAGGGGCAGTTGCTAGGGCCAAGAGGCCCCCCTACGTGGTTGCTAGGGGTCTGGCATGGGGTGAGAGGTCTGCCCACTGCCGCGGTCACGGAGGGAATTACACAGTCACAAAGAAATTGTTCTTCTCAGTAATCTGGTCTCGGCCACCGGGTGGGGTACGGGTGGGGGAGCAGGCTGGAGCCCAGCAGGCTGGGGGCTGTGATCACAGAGGCGTGCTAGCCCTGGGCTGGGGGCCAGGGACCGAGAACACCAGGGACCAGCACACTAAGCTGCTTTCTCAGCTATTTCTGCCGCTGGACACAAAGGTGTTTACTTGTTTTAACATCTCCTAGGACTCCCCTTTCTCCCTTTGTGTGGTCTTTATCCCCAATAAGGTTTGAGCCCCAGATTACAGGCAGGAATTAAGGCACTGGACTCAGGCAGCTCAGAACTGCATGACCTGCCAGATCAAGGAGTATAAAGTAGCCAAGTGTGTGCTTGTGAGGGGGGCTGACCCCTTCAGCAAGACCCATTCATTGCCCCCCCCCCCCCCAGGGAACAGGCAGCCAGCATGCAGGTGTGATGGAGGGTTGCTGCATTCGTCCTGCTGAGGCTTCAGCAGGGGGTCGGGATACTGGGGGAGGGGTGGGCAGTTTACTAGTTAGAGGTTCAGTAGCTAGGCATCTTCTCCCTCAGCCCTCCTCCTCAGGGAACACCCCCAGGAGATGGAGAGCTTTATGATGCCATTTGCAGGGTGAGAGATTGTATACGGCCAAGGTGGACAGCCTTTCACTTCTGCCCTTCTTTTCCCTGCAGTGGGCAGCTGATCACACATCTGGGCAGTGATTTTCCCCCAGGGGCTGGGGTGCTGGATGTCATGTATGAGTCCCCCTCTACACTGCTGTCCTGTGGCTACGACACCTATGTTCGCTACTGGGACCTCCGCACAAGTGCCCGGTGAGTATGCTGGATACTGGGTACCCATGCAGGCAGTTTTCAGTCCAGGGTCAGCCCAGGGCAGGGCACAGAGACTCTTGTCAAGTTCAGGTTCCCTACCCTTAGCCCGCTCTGGTCAGTGTGGCCTGGGAGACTGAGGAGGACAGACATTTCTCAGAGCATCAACAAGTCAGCAGGAAACTGTTCTAGGCATCCTCTCCCAGACCTCGTGAGGCCTGTGTGCATCTCTCGTGGATCCTAGGTCAGGTAGTTGGCCAGGAGAAGGGAGGTGAGGATGTGTTGCCTCTGTGGCCCCAGGCTCCCAGGAGGCCTCTGCAGAGGACCCTTTTCCATTAGGTCTGGTTGTTAGAAGCTGCTGAGTCAGGCGGCAGCTCCTCTAGCCCATGAGGACTCCCTAACCTGCCTCCATCCCTGGGGAAGCTGGGCTGGAGGGAGGGTACCCAAACCTGCCTGTGTCACTCTCTCTTCCTGGACAGGAAATGTGTCATGGAGTGGGAGGAGCCCCACGACAGTACCTTATACTGCCTGCAGACAGATGGCAACCACCTGCTGGCCACAGGCTCCTCCTACTACGGTGTTGTGCGGCTGTGGGACCGGCGCCAGAGGGCTTGCCTGCATGTAAGTGTTCTGACAGCACATGCCCTGGGATGGCAAGACTCACGGTGGCCACGGTTGTGCCCATGGCCCATGGCCCTGTTTCACTGGGTCTGGGACTCCTAAGTTGGGGCATCCCATTTCCCAGCTGAAATGCTCTTCTCATCCTGTGTCCTCCCTTCCAGGCCTTCCCGCTGACGTCCACTCCACTCAGCAGTCCCGTGTACTGCCTGCGATTCACCACCAGGCATCTGTATGCTGCCCTGTCTTACAATCTCCACATCCTAGACTTTCAGAACCCATGACAAACCACCCCTGCCTCTGGGCTGGGCAAGTAAGCTACTCAGGGACCTCTCTTGTCTGGCGTGTGAAGTGACTGATACCTCACTCCTATCCACAGCCCTGCTGTGCTGCTAGACCGGTGGGTCGGTCGGTCGGTCGGCGGCCACAATGCCCTCACACCTGAAGCACCACCTCCTGGACACTGGGGCTGACTGATGTAGGCCCTCCCAGCACCTGTGGTCTTAGGAGAGTGGACTTGAACTCAGGTGTGTACAATAGAGCCAAAGTCAGGGCCTGGGCTGGCAAGGCCACCCCTGTCCCAAGCCCTTCTAGCACTGTAGCAGCCTGAAGAGCGAGGTGAGGCCCCCACCCCAGCCGGAAAAAGAGGTGCAGTTAGTTGCTGGAACTTGTGCTGGCACCAGCCGCCTCCTCAGTCAGGTCTCGACTTTGGCCAACTTCTTGGAGCTGGGGGCTCATTTCTGAGACACTAGCCTGGTTTTGCTTTGAAACTAAGAAAAAGGACAAAGGACACCTGTCAGTTTGGGGTTCTGGGTTAGCCATTCCTCAGCCCAGCTGTGGGAAACGTGCTATGATTTTCACGTTTGTAAAAATAAAATTTGGTTGTTCGCAAATCTGATTCTTTGGTGGTTAGGTCATTCTAGGAGGCCCCAAGGAGGCAGATCAGATTTAAACTCAGGAATGTGTACAGGGAAAGGACAAAACCGTGGCTCCGTGTCCCCAAGAACAAAGGTTTCTTTTCTTCCGCCTCTTTGGGCTGTGGACAGGGGGCTGTGGACAGGGGGCTGTGGACAGGGGGCTGTGGACAGGGGGCTGTGGAAGGGCTCTAGGCTGTGAACCCACGGTCACCTACTCTGGCGCACCACACACACCTGTGACAACCTGTAGGCTTGCTCACTTTAACCACAGTGTCTTAACTTTCTGTGCCTTTTCCAAGATTGCTGAATGTTTTTAACCCCCCTCTGCTCACATCTACCTCAGGGGAATTTTTTTCCCCCGAGCTACTTGTATAAGACAAGGCAGCACAGGGGGGTTTATAAGCTGCCCAGCCCTGTCCTACTGTCATCTCCAGGATGGGATGGAGGGTGGGGTGGGTTGTCACGGTGACACCTTCCCTAGGAAGGCCAGGGTGCCTGAGAACAGGCACCCTACACGAGTGGACAAAAGGACAGTCCTTCTAGAGCAACTCCAAATGACTTTACTCAGGAACAAAACCATGGGCAGAAGCAAGCTGTGTCCCAGGAGCCAGTTCCGTGGACTCTGTGATTCTTAGAAGAAGCTGCCCCGTGCCAGAAGAGCCCACGCCTGGTCGCCTCACAGCTTCCTCCACACTGGAGGTACAAGGCTTAAGACAGCTACTGGGTCTTACAGTCCCCATCACTGCTGTGGGCCGTCTTTACCTTCTTTAGCTCCTTCTGTAGCTCTGACTCAGCCGCCACGACCTCCTTTGGCTTCTGATACTGTGGAGGGAACCAGGGAGGAAGCATAACTCGGTCACTAGCTCCGCCCTTCACACACTCCCTCTGGCTCTTCAGGATCCTTGCTCGGGTCCTGTGGCCGGGGAGGAGCAGCCCCAGGACGACAACCCAAGTCCTGTGCTTTGCACCACCTCCCCATGGCACTGTTAGGTGTCATGCCCCACCCCTCAGATGAGGAGGAGACACCTGCTCTTCAACAGGCACACCTAGGGTTTGGGGTGTCTGGAGCAGGGAAGTGGGGGAGGGGAGAGGAACCTCTTCCTGATGCCAAGTCTGGACAAGTCTTACAGAGATTATCAGGGTGCAGTTGGCGTGAGCAAAGCTCAGTGCAGAATCATCCAGAGGAAGCTGGTGTCTGTCTAGGTCAGGAATGGAGAACTTCTTGTAGTACCTGTGGGGACACCAAGAGGCTGCTGGGGAGCCAGCACAGTGACCCCGACAGTTGGGCACCAGCCCTGTGCTACCAGGTTTCTACATAGCTCTCCCCCACTTTCTATACAGCTGGACAGGAAAAAGGGAAACCCACAAGAAGGACCTGGTTTTTTTGAGTTTGTGGTTCTGGACTCAAAAGGATGGGGACACCAGAAATGGGACATCTAACAAGCATCAGCAGATGTCTAAGGCTTTTTACCTAAGTAGTACAGGAGACCTCACTGAAAGATTGGGCCACATTTGTCCCCACGATGACAACGATGTGTCTTTTTTTTTTTTTTTTTTTTTGATTTTCAAGACAGGATTTCTCTGTGTAGTCCTGGCTGTCCTGGATCTTGCTCTGCAGCCCAGGCTGGCCTCAAACTCACAGAGATCCGCCTGCCTCTGCCTCCCGAGTGCTGGGATTAAAGGCATGCGCCACTGCTACCCGGCTCTGTGTGTCTTTCAAGGTCTCAGAGACTGACTACTAAAAACAGACAGGGAAGTCCACCTCAAGAAGCAATCTTCCTGGGAGGACAGGCCATGAGACTGAGGGAACCCGGATCTCAGACTCTGGACCCCTTCCTCTCTCCACTTTCATATACAGTAGACACAAAACCAACCAGAGAGTGCAGAAAACCAGGCTTTGCCAAGAGGACATGTCATTGAGAGGGAGGTGGGCTCCTGCCTGCTTCCCTGGTCAGCTGTCAGTTCGGAGTCAGGATCAGAGAGTTCCTCATGCCTGCTCCTCACCTGATGCTTACTAGACCAGGGCCTAAAGGAAGGCCCTTCCTCTCCATTTCCTTGGTGGACCTGTGGGCTGGGCGCTAGCCAGGGGCTGCTAGAGCCCCTACCTGGACAAGTCACTTTCTGGACAGGGAGAGGCTGTGTGGGCTGAGGAGGGAAATGCCTCAGGCAGGTACAAACAAACTCAGGGGGCCTGCAGAGAATGGGCTTTTAATACTTCAGAGGGCCCCGGCCCTTGTGGTGACAGTTACACTGAGTCCACTTCAAAAGCCCTGATGCCCCGGGGACATCAATGCGGTGCTTCTGCGGTCTTCCCTGCCCAAATCCCTCGGTTCAGAAGAGGCTCTGGGGCCCCTCTCTTCCCAGGTTCCCCTCTCCCCACCAAGGTGCCGGCACTCAAGGCAGGAAAAGAGTGTTTATTTAAAGACTGACAGGTCAAAAGGAGTGGGGGCTGGGATCCTAATGGTAAGGCCAGTGGCTTTCTTTTCCAAAGCTCTGCCCCAGGGAGAGGCGATCCATCTGCCTGCATGGGTGGAATGCCTGCTTCATCCTCTTCCTAGCCATCAGGCTGAGTGAGGGCTTTTCCTGGGGCCCTGGTCTGGCCAGCAAAGGTGGCAGACACTGATAATAGCAGGAGGTCAAAGGTTAAACAGCGGAGATTAGGTGAACACAAAGGCTTGTTAGGAAGTGTTAACATCTTCCCTGCAAATATACACAGAAAGCAGGACCAGGAGAAGCACCTCCCACCCCAGGCGGGACCAATGGAGGAGAAGCAGCCCGGTTGGGCCCCCACCCATGGCAACTTCAGGATCACAGAGAACTTAAAGGTGTATGGCTTGCTCTATCCTCCTCCTGCGACCGCCCGCCAGGGAAAGCCAGGCCTGAGAGGGTTAGCTTTGCTTTGCATCTATGATGCATTTTGTTTATTGGGTGAGGTCAAACAGCCACTGCTAGAGTCTCCTGACATCAGGATGCTATCGAGTAAAGGACTCCACCTTTCCTTCTGCACAGCTGCCCCCACTCACCTTAGAGTCTGCCACCACAATAACTGAACTGGAATTTTTCACCAGGACCTGGATGAGAGGAACCCACTGTGCTTCTGGAAAAGTCAGAGTGCCTTTTTGTCCCACTCCGCTTGTATCCCCTGCCCAATTCCCTGCAACTCCCTGCCCAATTCCCTGCGACCCCTGCCCAATTCTCTGCCACCCCTGCACTGTGAATGGACAAGGGGTACAGATCAGGCTCGGTGGAAGCCCCAGAAGGAGAGCTGAGGCAGGGCCAAGACTGCTGTGGACAGTCGCACAGCCCCTGCCCCACACTCCTCTAGCCTGCACACTGGCTTGGCAGGTGTCCAGAGAGGTCTCCAGCCAGTCCTGCCCTGAGAGTGGCAGCAGGAAAAGCCTAGACCTCAGGCACTAGGCAAACGACACGGTTCCTTCCAGGGGCCCATAGAGTCACCATGAACAGGCCCACACTTGAGGTTCTCAGTCTTACCAAAGGGAGTCCCACCAAGTCTGTCTGTCTGGAAGCTGTCTGAGCATGGAGTCCTGTCATCTAGTAATGCTCACTAATAAAGCCTGCAGTTAAGAGTATCTGTGTCAGGTTCCTCAAACCATCGTGAGGTAGTGTAAGCATGCTTCTCACGAGTGAGGAGAACTTGGCCAGAATCTACCGTTGACACCTAGCAGAGGCTAGATCTAAGCCAGTCTTCCTAGTTCAGCATACTCTATCTTTCCACTTACAGCTGCCAGTTTCCAGGCTGAGACACGGAACCTTCCTTACACAAACATGCTTATCAGGACCAGATGGTGCCACACCAGGATCCTGTAGAAATGGTTTCTTCCTTCCCAATTCATGTTATTAATACCCGGGGCCAAGGACTAGACTACCACAAGACACTGGAATCAACTTCTTCAAGCAACATTCAGTTCTGCAGGGGCCAGGCAGATACCAACAAGGCAACTATGTGTAGCTGTGGTCAGGAGCCACATTCTAGAATCTTAAAACGAGGGCACACCTCCAGGTGAAGAAAGGTGGAAGCCAAGAAAAGTGCCCTGGTGGGTGCACTGAAAATGCATAGGCCCTGAGCAAGAAGGCCACACTCTCTGCATAGGTCACTTTGTGCTGACTTTTATATGCATTTCTACAACCATTAATACAGAGATAAGAATAAATACGCTTCATGTCCACCTCTGGATGGTGTGATGATCAAGACAGAGATTCTAAAAGTATTCTAAAAAATTAAACCCTGCTCATATGAAACACTTGTGTTTTGTTGGATGGCTGGAAGTGCAGGTATTGACTGTATTTCTCCAGTTGGAAGGTAGAAATTCCATTAGGCACAGCAAAGGGCTGGTTAAGTTTGGTGGCCTCTCCAGCCTACTTCCTAAAAGAGGGACCTGCAGGGGGCAGGCTGAGCCTGGTTAGGATTCAGAAACTCAGTTCCAAAGTGAGCACCAAAATACCATTTTTTTTCCCCTCTGTGGGAAGCCCTCCTCCTAGGGTACCACTCTCATCCTACCTTGCCTCCAATAGCATCTCAAAAATGTCCCCAACCCCTGCCCTTGGGTGCTAGAATGCTCCACTAGCCACAGAGCCCCTGGCCAACAGCGCCACCTATGGCATACGTGGGCTGTGAGCGCAGGAGATGGGGCCCAGAGGATCTGCTCACAGATGAAGTTTTTGGTGAGTTAGCTGGTCTCTCTTCTAGCACTCGCTTGTAATCACATTTCTGCCTGATATCTGTATTCCACAGTGACCTCTGGGGGACAAAAAGGAGGCAGCAGCCAGCTCCACAAAGCGCTGAGCTGCAGATTCAAATGCTATCAGAAGCACTTTTGTTCCCAGTTTGGACCCAGGGCTTCGTCCGCCAGGGAATGCTTGCTGAAGCACGGAGTTTGTTTTCCTACAGGCAATTTCTCTGTTGTCTGAAATTGCTAAATTCCACTTTAGGCACTGACTCCTGTTAATGATGAGAACAATAACGGGAATAAACTGCCTTTTATCTGAGGACTTCAGTGTGCTTTATAAACGCAACCCCTTATTATTATGACTTTATATTTATAGACACGGTCCACTACAGGGGCTGCTGGCTGCATGTACAGCAATAATCCTGAAATTAATTCATTCATCTCTACCCTTTCCCTTGTCCCCTTACCCCTGCCAAAGTGATAGGGTGTGAGGGTGCTAAGAGGAGGAAGGGGGCCAGGGCTACACTGGAGGGGGCTGGAGTTCCTCTGCTTCCCTGTAGGTAGGCCTCTGAGACTAAGGGGGACCTTACCACATCACCTGCGGGAGGGGGAGCTCTCCTGTGAGGCAGCAATGGGATCCAGGCACCATGGGGTTAGGCCCTGCACCTCAAGCAGCAAGTTGGGTAGTTTGGCAGCTTGTGGATGAGGAGATTAAACACCCCCCCCCCCAAATGAAGTCCCAGTTTAGAATTGGCCCCTCTCTCTCTCTCTTGCTCAGGTTGAAATGGATTCATTTCTAGATTCTTCAACTGTGATCAGTCAGAGCACCACAAACCCAAAGTAATCACACCTTGGCCACCTCTCAAACCATAGCACCCACTGCCTACCCCCAGCAGTTTATAAAGAGACTCTGCAACAGAATTCTAGAGATTTCTCAGAGCCAAAATTCTGCCTACGTCCCCTTAGTCCAGGGAGGGACGAGGGCTGCTGCTGCAGACTGATGTTTTAGTCTCCAAGTGCCACCCAGGCAGGTGTGCCTTCCAGGACATGGCTTCGTGCCAATTCAGTGACGTCACCAAGCCAAGCTCACCAGGTCAAGGACATAACAGCCTTAGAATAAAACTACCAGAGACCACAAGTTAATAGTTAGGTGATTCCCTGAAGTCTTCATCCATTCAACAGAGAGCCCCATAAGCCCCCCAAATATGACAGGCTCCAAACTAGACACTGGCTCGAGTTCCACCTCGATGCAGCACCACACAGTCAGCTCATGCACTCTCAGCACCCCTGAGGTTGAAGTACAGCCTGCCCCCCAGATAAGGAGCAGCCCAAGATCTCACTCCACTCTACCCCAGCTCATACACAAGGAAACAGGTGCCCACCACGCCACTCACTTTTTGTTCGTCGTTCTAACAATGATGCAGCGCTCCTTCTGGGCCACAGAGACACTGTAGACATCCTTTGGGTAGGGGAGATTTCGAATCCGCCACTGGAAACTTGTTTTAGTGTCCTTGCGCATGAAGATGGGCTGTGAAAAGCAAATCAGCCCAGGCTGGCCTTAGACTCGCTGGGTAGTAGAATGTCCTTGACTTCTGCTTCTCCTGACTCCACCTCCCCAAGCGCTGGGATTACAGGCACATGCTATGATGCCCAGGTTATCAAGGACCATTCTTGGGGAAGGTACAAAGGGTTGGCCCCTTGCCCTCCCCAGGCTCTAGCCAGGGAAGACAGGAAGACCTGTGCTCTTCTCCATGGCTCCCACCTAAAGCAGCTGCTATTGCTGTCGCAGACCAGGCCTGGGGGCCTTGCCCTGGAATGGCCAAGAGAAACCCTTTGGGTGTTCACACAAACCTACTGTGGTTTTGTGAAATATACTGTGGGCACAGTGGATATAAGGTGGTGAACCAATCATGGTCCCTGCCCTGAGGGGGCAGGAGTCTCCTCCCAGTCCCCATAAGACCCTGGACAGGCCGGGCGGTGGTGGTGGCGCACGCCTTTAATCCCAGCACTCGGGAGGCAGAGCCAGGCGGATCTCTGTGAGTTCGAGGCCAGCCTGGGCTACCAAGTGAGTTCCAGGAAAAGGCGCAAAGCTACACAGAGAAACCCTGTCTCGAAAAGCCAAAAAAAAAAAAAGACCCTGGACAAACAGACATACATTGGCATTACTTTCCTTGATGAGCTCGGATCCCAGGCTCCCAGCTCCTAAAAGCACTGGCTCTCCCACTTCAAGCTGCCACTGGCCCAAGGCTCCCAGGGCATTTTTCACACGCCATTTTCTCACTAGGGAGAGAACAAGCGAAGGATTAAAGCTCTTTCCTGCCAAATCTGACAAGACACTGGATAACGGGGCAGGACAGCCGGGGCTCTGATCTCAATGCTGGGTCCTGTGCATCCAATCTGGGAATCACATGACCTAGGACATCAAACTAGGGCATTTCAGTAACAGCTGGCAAAGTCCACTCCAAAGGTAGGCAGACACCTGGAACTGGGATGCAGCCCTGGGAATCATGGGGTGTGGTACCCAGCAGAAGGCAGAAAGCCCATAAAGGCCATTTCTGGAAATACGGGTCTCCAAATGGAGTTTAGCCATGGTTTGTTGTTGTTTCTTGAGACACAGTCTTACTAGACAGCCCGGGCTGTTTTCAAACTATTCCTTCTGTCTTGGCCTTGAATATAAGGACTGCAAGAGTGCCAGATGCTCACCTTTGGATGCATTTTTCCCCTCTAAAAAACTATGCAAAGGAAAATGAACTGAGTGAAAGCTGTTGGCCAGGTTTGTCTCACGATTCAGAAAGTCCAAATAAAGACAGTCGCTTATTTCAGGTACATTTGGCTTAACAACAACCCCCACAGCCCAAAAGTTGTGTTTAAATAATCTCGAGCCTGGCAGTGGTGGCACACGCCTTTAATCCCAGCACCCGGGAGGCAGAGACAGGCGGATTTCTGAGTTCCAGACCAGCCTGGGCTACAGAGCGAGATCCAGGACAGGCACCAAAACGACACAGAGAAACCCTGTATTAAAAAAACAAAACAAAACAAAACAACAACAACAAAAAAAAAAAACCCTCAAAAAAAAAAAAAAAAAAAAAAGACAGTCGTATACCACTCGGCCTAGTTGATGTATTTCTGTGGATCCAACCATAGCCACCTGCATTCTAGGTAAACACTCCCCCTACTCAGCCACATTCCCAGTCTTCAAACCTAGATTCCTGTGTTCATGTATCCTGCTACTTCCATCTAAGAAAATGAGTTTGAGCCGGCAGTGGTGGTGCACGCCTTTAATCCCAGCACTCAGGAGGCAGAGCCTGGCAGATCTCTGTGAGTTCGAGGCCAGCCTGGGCTGCAGAGCGAGATCCAGGAAAGGTGCAAAGCTACACAGAGTAACCCTGTCTCAAAAAACCAAATAAATAAATAAATAAATCATCTCCAGCTGGGGTGTAACTCGGTTTTTCCAAGTCTAGAATCAACCCCTAGTATTGCAATGAACAAATAAAGTCTTGGCAATACACTGTATTTTGTGAGATTTATTTATTTTTATGTGCTTGGCCTGCATTTATACACTACATTTTAAATACACTTATTGTAGTGTGATTTGATTTTATAAAATGGATCCTTACATTTATAACTTGATAATGCAAATAACCATTGTTACTTTCCCATGTTTCGCAACTCAGATGTTTGTGAAACGTTTTTTCTTGTGGTGGTTGATGTTGTTTTAACCCTTGCCCTTCCTTCCTCTCGGTTTGTTTTGTGATGAAGAGTCATTCTGGCCTAGACACTGATCTCAGCGTGGTCGTCTGACTCAGCATCACGGATGCTGGGCTTTTAGACCTGAGCCACCCTGCTTCCTGTTGTTGTTGTTGTTTGTGTTTGTCTTTTAAAATAAGACACATCTATTATGGAAATCATAAATCCAGACGTGAGTTCAGTGGGGAGCACTGGGAAACGGCCAGGAGCTCACTAAGCCCGCTCAGCCCTGTGCTGGTGGGGGCTGCTGTGCAGTCCCCCAGTGGAGAGGTTGGCTGAGGTGCACCCTCTCCCCGGCGCCCTGCTGCTGCAGTAAGAAATCTGGGCTGCCGAGCTGGGACATCCTACAGCAAGAGCTGAGCAGTCGGTGCCGAAACCTTGCAGCCTCCTGCAGCTGCCCCAGGAGCTGAACAACTCCCAAAGGGCCTGGTGGGCTACCACGGCTGTTGCCAGGGGTGGGTCTCTTTTCAGGGTGGGGCGGAAGGGTGTCAGCATCAGGCCCATGGGCTTCTGAGCAGCTGGGCCAGTCTTGCACATGCTCATTCCTGTGAGCACAAAAGCTGAACACAAAAGCGTGATGTAGAATTAGAACTTTCCCTTGAATATGGGCTTTTTATAAGGTCTGCTGCATTCTGCAGTGTGATTTTATTACATCTTAGGGCCAAAAATTCTCCCTAGAAACACATTTGCAAGTTTATAATGAAAATTAATAAGGACGAGTAAAACTTGGAAATATGCTTTCTAGGCAACTTCTTAGGCCCACAAATACTTCCTTAAGTGAATGGACTGAGACCAGGAGTATATGCAAACCTAGCCACTGGAACACCCCACTGGAACACCATGGAAGATGGCCCGCCTCAGGGGCCTCTGTCACAGCTGCAAACAAGTGACAGACACCTCCTAGCAGCAGCTTACTGTGACAAAGCCTGCTCCCCCTACAGCGAAGATCACCCTGAGTCCCCAAACCCTGTATCAAATGCTATGCACAGACTGGGGTGCAGCTTAGTAGCAGAGCCTATGCCTAGCATGTGTAAGACCCTGGGTTTGCTCCTCAGCTCTAGGAAGGAGGAGGGGAAACCCACTAACAGCTGTCTATAGAAAAAAATCAGGCTGAAAATGACTTTCTCCCCAGGCCTGTGACAACAGTATCAGGGAACAGCTCACATGCCAGGGTACAACTATGTAAGCACCTGAGACCATCTGTTGGTTTTCAAGACAGGGTCCCACTATGTAACTCTGGCAGTCCTAGAACTCACCAGGCTGGCTGTGAACTCGGATCCGTCTGCCTCTGCTTTGCAAGTGCTGGGATTAAAGGTGTGCGCCACTATGCCTGGCTGAGACCACTTAGTATTGGGAGCAAATGAGCACCTCTCGGTCCCCAGGGCATTGCTGTATGGCAGAACACAATCATCACAGGTTTAAAGGGGGCAAGTTCACTTAAGAAACATCCAGTCTAACATTTGCTCACTTCTTTATTGAGGAGAAAGCATTTGCCCCCATCTGCCTGTCTTCAACCCTGCCTCTGTTCTCCAGGGGAGCAAGTATAAAGAATTACCGAGGAACAGTGAGATCTATTTGCAAAAGGGACAGATAAAATTTAGGTCTACTGATCATGGTGCCACATACTTAGAAGGCCAGTGGGATGGAGGCTATAGGCTATCTTGTACTAGATAACACAATCCCGTCTTAAAACAAACGAACAAAAAACTTCAGGTCTTAGACCCCATATTCAGAATTCAGTCATCAATAAAGAGGTAAACTGTAGTCTCCAAGTGTTCTAAACAGATGTGATATTCCGAAAGCCTTCTTTGGTACTTCTTTTCCTTTGTGTTCTCTCTCTCTCTCTGTCTCTCTCTCTCTCCCCCCTTCCTTCCTTTGTTTTGAGACAGGGTCTCTCTATGTAGTCCTGGTTGTCCTAGAACACACTATTTAGATATGGCTGGGCTCAAACTCACAGAGACCCTCCTGCCTCTGCCTTCTGAGTGCTGGGATTAAAGGTGTGGGCCACCATGCCCAGCTTGTGTTTCTATTTTTATACTCTAGCCTCTAAAGGCCAGGTTTGGTTATCTGAAGGGGAAATATGATGGATTACTACCTAGCTGGGCTGGCAAAGCAGGACGGCCATGTAGTCATGGGCTCCGTTAAACTGGCTGGCCAAGGAACATCACCAGTGTGGCTCTTAGAGGCCAGCTCAATCTTCCACAGAAACCTGCCCCAGGAGGAAAAGTCACAGCACTTCTGGTTTCTTTATTTCTCTCCTCAATACCACTGGGGGTCACAGGAGCTTGGCACTCTTGGCTGTCTTATTTTGTGTAACACCTTGGGGGATTCTAGTCTTCGTTAGTGTAACACAGAAAGAGGTTCCCTTTTCCCGCCTTCCAAGAGGCAAATCCGAGGAAAGCTTTGAAGTCCTTCCTCTGCCTGTGCGTGCGTATGGGCATGAGTGTACCCGTGCAAAGACGCAGCCTTGGCTTCTGGTCCTCCTTTGTTCCCGTACTCAAGGACAGCTCCTGCGGCAAAACGGAGGAATCTTTCCACCTGCTGTCACTGATTTGATTATATGTTAAACCCAAACTGGTGTGTGCAAGGCAGCTCCCTGGGACGCTGTCATCTCTTCTCGGCTGAGTCAGGGCCAGCACTTTGGAAAGTGACCCTGTAAAAGGTCTGATGGGAAATGTATGGAGAAGGCAGTGCCTGGGGGCCTTTTCCCAAGTCAGCAGGAAGCAGGTTGATGCCCCAGACTGCTGAAAGCAGCCCCATCTTTCAGGTGGGCTGGAAAGTGGAGGTCCTAAAGGCCTCTTTCCCCAAAGCTCCAAGGCCTGGCCCACTTCCAATACGGATAATTACATTCCCCTTTCCTAAATACTCCCTGCAGCTTAAACTGGATGCAGGATTCTTCTTTTCTGCCCTAAAACACTGCAACATTGCTATGTGGCTATTAAAGAGCTGCCGTGGCCCATCCCTGAGGAGGCTGAAGGGAATCGAGTGGGTCATTTATAAAGCCGCTGAAGTGCCTGGGGATGGAAGTGCTCAATATGCTCCGAATGCGGCCTGTGGTGGTTAGGCTGGCGGTCAAATACCAAAGCAGATTAAGAGGTAATCCAAATGTAATCGCTGGGGGACAGTCTGCCCTTCAGCCTCGGCCCCCTGGACATGCTGTGTTCTTCTGGGGGTTGGTTTGATGTTCCGATCATTGTTACAAGGCCCTTCAGCTTTTTCCTCTATGAATACATACAGCGTTCATTGTGGGGGGTGGGAATGAATAGCCCCGAGAGGGGAGAAAAAAGATGACACTAACATGCTTATTAACACCGACTGGAGGAACTCTGTCCCAGACAGATGCACACCTACTGGCAATTCTTCCCCTGTAAATTACTTTCTGAGCTTTTTTTCTAACAGAAAACCTGTTTGACCAATTATCAAATTTGTGTATTAGCTGGGGAACAAAATGGAGACCATTCCACTTACTGCCGCAAAAACCATACCCGTACTCCACAGTATGCCAAGCCAGTTCTGGTCCCGAAGATCTGTTTATACGTTAATAATCAGGCATGGTGGCCTGTGTTTGCAGTCCCAGCTACTTGGGAAACTTGAGGCCGGAGGACCTCTTGAGCCTCCAAAGTTTGAGGCTAGCCTAGGCAATGTACGGAGACCCTGTCTCAAAAACAAAAAAGCACACAACTTGTTTGGGCAGTATTTTGCAAGGGCAGTTGGGTTGGGGGTTGGGGGAGACAAAAAACAAGAAATGGAGCTTAGAGCTTGGTGGCGCACACATTTAACCTCAGCTCTAAGGAGGCTTGGAAGGGAGGATGGCCGAGCCTGGGGTACACAGTGAGTTCCAGGCTGCACACGAGGACCATGTCTTGAGAAAACAAGAACAAAATAAAGCAAACAGGATTTAAGCATTCTTAGCTCTAACACTATGTCACTGTCCACTGAGACTCAACTACTTCCTAGGAGGGAGCCAAGCTTCAGTCTGGCCCGGACACCAACCAGCTTTGTGATTTTCAACATGGTGCTTAACTTCTCTGAGCTTTCTTCTGCAACTGTAAAATGGGGACAACAGTGCCTATGTCGTGGGGCCTTAAAGAAGATGGTTACATGAAGAAATTCAAGTAGAGCCCCTGGAGTGATGCCCGGCTAGTGTGGTAATGTCATTATTAGGTAAATCAGCCAAACGGGGAACTACGTCCCTCCTCCATTCTTGCTGTTAAACAAAAGGAGTCTGAAGGCATGCTCAAGCCAAAATGCCACCACCAGAAGTGGGACCGCAGAGCACATCGTGCTACAAAGAGGAACCTGGCCTTAGTCTTCATTTTAATATCATGCCCAAGCATGGCAAAGGGGCTGGGTTTGTCTATTGTTACAGCCTCCACAGCTCTACCTACTTTACTTGCTGTGTGGAGAAAAGACGGGCCATGAGGGGCTGGGCAGGAGCGGAGGCTGGACTCGGTGATGGTGGTGGTTAGCTCACGTGACCTCTGCTTTCATAAGTTCTCCCCTGTTAGACATTCCAAGGCTGTCACCCCCTGGGAGCACTATAAATTACAATGCATTGTGAGGATATTACTACTGTATTGGTTTCCAACGAATCAGTGTCATATGCTAAACACATCAAGATTTTTAATAGCACCAGACTAAACCAATTGGGACTGGGGCCCAAGCAGCTCATAAGAAGAAGGGATCAACACTTCACCGCAACTGAGCATGCGCAGGACACACATTTTAAGACTGGAGACCGAGAGAATATGCAAACCAGTATAACCCATGTTGTCAGTTCGAGACATTTATGAGCTGTCAGGAAAAGGGAAAAAGAAATTCCCTCACCAATACTACCTGTCGATCAGACCCGGGAAGAAATGAAAGTCAGGAATAAGGACAAGAAAATAACTCAGCCCATGATCCCATCATTGGTCTTAGCATTTCAGGTGTGAGTTAATAAAGAGACCAGCTCCCATGGCAGACAGCTTTGGGCCCTGGGTCACAGGGCCAGCCACCCAGCTCTGGGAAGTCAGTTAATGCCGATTTGCATCCCTGGGAACAGAGAACAGGCAAATCAAATAATCCCCAGAAATCTGAGCTGGAACTCCTATTCATGAGCCTATTCTTAAGGAGGGGGACCCTGTGGCCACAGGAGCGATGGTGCCGCAAAAGTCGCCCTTCCTACCCAGTCATTCATGTCACTCTTCAAGAGGAGGGTCATATTTAATGGTGCCGTCTAGGAGCCAAGGTCAGAAGCTGCCCCGTCTGAGGCTTGCCCTTGGTGTGGCTTCAGCAAGCAACAGAACAAGAAGCTTGACGTGCAAGCCTCGCCTCACCACCACTCCCTCTACCCAGCCTCTTCTGTGATCTGCTGTTCCAGTTGTTTCTTAGAACCTCACTCCTGGCTCAGAGGCTCATCGCCCTTTCCTTTATCTGGAGGTGGGGGATGGGCTGTACTGGGCAAAGGACTCCACTGGCTCCTCAGGTTCATATTGTTCTCAGAACAGTCTTGCCCCCAAGGACTGCCATCTCCCCGCCATGCACACTGCATGCTGAGCTCCCTGCTCCAGCCTGAGGCCAGAGCATTCACCTGGACCTCAGGCAGCCCCACGCCCGCTGAGGACCCACGGGGAGTCAGTCCCACACTTACCAAGCAGTTCACTGGTCTTCTCATCGTACTCTTCCGCCATCTCCTTCCCATCCGGGAACAAATAGTGCACCATCCTCTTCCCTACACACAGAGCAAAGAGCACCTTACCACAAAGCTGCCCCCTGCAGACCGAGACGTCTATCCCCCAAACAACAACAACCCCCCCCCAGAACCTTGCCAGAGGCCCCCCCCCCCCAGGTTCTTGCCAACTGATGGCCACCATCACTTTTAAGATGTATCCCAGGCTCCCTTCCCTTCTCCCAACATGTCTTTGCTACGCTGCTTCCACCACCAAACAAGCCATGCTTCTTCCCAACTGTAGAACTTTGCTCACCTTGGAACCTAGTTCAAATGTCCCTTCACTACAAGTCTCCCGTACCTATCACTTGCAGCCACCGTGGCAGATGGGTCACTTCCACCTCTGTGCCCCTCAGCAGGACAGTGTTAAAAGCATCTGATAGAAAGGACATCAATGTCTTCCTCTCCCCACTTTCTACAACCAGGGCTAACTGCTCTGAGAGGAGCTGGGTTTCCTGACGGGTACTTCCAGCCACTGTCACTGCCTTCGTCTACACATCTCTAGGCCATGCCCAGCACAGGGTCCAGGATGCTATCATCATGTATCTTCCTCCTGACACACACTTGCTTTATGATTTTTACATCTCTTATGTGAGCCTTTGGTTATTCTCTTCTGTTGGGTTGGGGGTGGGGGGGAGGGTGGGGGGGGGTGTCCATAGTTTCCCAGAGATCAGCCACAGGAACTCAAATGCTGACTGTAAGAGTGAAAAACATTGATGTACCATCCATTAAAAGGATAAAAGAACCTATGGGACTCTCCTGGCTCACAGCACTTGTCAAGGGGAGGGCTCTGGAATTGCTTCTTTTTCTCCTAGGCAGGTAAGGAGATACAGGTAGCTGCCTCAGGAAGACTGTCCAAAGGGTCTTTATATCCAGTGGACATGTACCGCCCATCAGCTTCAAGAATAAGAGCCCTAAGGTGGCTTTCTCCTGTTTAACTCACTCCTCTAGGACAGTTTCCTTGAGTCATTCCAAAATTTGCAAGGTCTCTTGGCAGGCCTCAATAATCAATCAATAATATTAATAATAATCAATAATATCAATGCCCATAAGAATCTGAATGCTTCACAGGTAAGAGTACTTGCTCTACAGGCATGGGGAACTGAGTTTGAATCCTCAGCATCCTACATAAATTGCTGGGCGTGGCTGTACATGCACGTAACCCCAGCGTTGGGGCCAGAGACAGGCAGGCCCCAACAGCCAAGAGGGGGAGCTCTGGTTCAGGAATAGACTGCAGTAAGGCAGGGACCAACAGAGGACTGAAGTGAAAGCCTGGCCTTCACACACCTGACGTCCTGCTATGGCCTCTGTGTACATACACATGGGTGTATGCTCCTGCACACTTACATGCAAGCATCACACACAAATACGCCTTAACCCGACCCCCACCCCCTACCCCTGCCAAAATACTGCCCTATGACCAAAAGCAACAAAAGCAGACGACTTTAGCATACATTTGAATATTACTCATGGTCAAAGCAGCATTACTCACACCAATCAAAAGGCAGAAGCAAGCCAAGTGCCCATCAGTAGATGGATGAACACTTCGGGGGAGAGTGTACACGCGCAGAAGGACAACTTTAGGGCACAGGCTGGTGCTGGGCAGAGAGCAGTCAGCGGGCCTCTCAAGCATGAGGACCTGAATTCGATCCCTAGCATTCACACACGAAGTCTGAGGCGGTGACATGTGCTTATAATTCCACGACTGGGGAGCTGGAGACAGGAGGATCCTGGGGCTCGTTGAACAGCCAGCCCAGCCTAACGGATAAGGCCTAGGTCCCAGTGAGAGACCCTGTCTCCAAACAAGATGGAGACCAGCAAGATGGATGAACAGGTGAAAGTGCTTGTTGCCAAGCCAGACAACCCAACTGATCCCAGAACTCACATGGTGGAGGGAAAGTACCAGTCCCCCAGCTGTCCTCTGACCTCCACGTATATGCTGTGGCAGGTATACACATATACACATACAAATGTTAAAAAAGAAAGAAAGAAAAAGAAAAGAAAAGAAACAAAATAAATCCACAAACCATTGCGGGCAATTGTGAGGAAGAAGGGCACCAGGGTTGACCTCTGGCCTCCACACAAGCACACAAAAATATAAAAAGGAAATGCTGCTCACGTGACCACATAGATGGACCTTGAAAACCTTCTGCAATGTGAAATAATTCAATCAAACACTATTTGATTCCACTTACACGAGGCTCTTAGATTAGTCAAGGTAACTGAAACCCAAAGAAGAATGGAGGTTGCTAGGGGCTGGGGAGAAGAGAGTGTGGGGTTACGTTCTGGGGGTGCAGAGGGTTGGAGGTTGCTAGGGGCTGGGGAGAAGAGAGTGTGGGGTTACGTTCTGGGGGTGCAGAGGGTTGGAGGTTGCTAGGGGCTGGGGAGAAGAGAGTGTGGGGTTACGTTCTGGGGGTGCAGAGGGTTGGAGGTTGCTAGGGGCTGGGGAGAAGAGAGTGTGGGGTTACATTCTGGGGGTGCAGAGAGTTGGTTTTGAGAATGAAAAGTTTTGGAGTTGGTTTGGTGGTAACAGTTGCAAAACAAAGTGAATGTAATTAATGGCACCTAACTGCACCTAAAAACGGTTACAACAGTAAACTTTATGTCTTTTGTTTTTAAACCATAATAAAAACAAAAACCAGATCAGGCATGGTGGTACATGCCCTTTATCCTAAAACTAGGGAGGCAGAGGCAGGAGGACCTCTGTACCTTCAAGGCCAGCCTGGTCTACACAGCACATTTTAGGCCAGCCAGGACTACATAGTGAGACCTTGTCTCAAAATACAAACAAAAAGACCACTATCCTGTGAAGTCATGTCCCAAATCTGCACACCGTGAGATCACAGCATGTCCCAACTTATCCACGGCTCTTCATTCTCTACCTCTGACAGCCTCTTGAGAAGAGACTGTTACTCTGTATCGAGACAGTTGACCCAACACAGGCAGTACCTGGATATGGTGGCTGGTTTCGTGACACTTAACCAGCCTTACACTCTCACACTTCCTTGCCTCCACATGTGATTCATCTTCTGCTTATGGCCATTCTTCCATCTCCACTTACCAAGTACCTATCACTAATCCTTTAGGGGCTGGAAATACCACCTCTTGTGTTTGGTCATTATCCAAAGAGAAAATTATTTTTACTTTTATGCTTTCTTAGCATTTCACACAATATCTCAACACCCCGCCCCCCAAGCTAGGGTCTCCTGCCTTAGCCCTCCAGTGCAGAGGTGACAGCCATGGGCTGCAATATCCTGCTGAGATCCCGACCTATTTAACACAGGCTGCTATTTACTTCCATGTCTTCTTCTTAATCATTCTGTGAACTCCTAGGAGACCACAGACCGTGGGTTGGTTGTTTGTTTTGTTGTTGTTTGTTTTTCTATCTGCTCTAGCACAGAATCTGGCACACAGTCAAGGCCTCCCTAAAGGCTGCAGTTAGGAACAAATGAAACCTGATTTTAATTTCCATAAACTTCATGCTTCCTTGACTGGCAGCTACCTGTGGATCTAAGTCCCTACCTAGCTGTTAAGCTTTAAAGGGAATTCAGATCTAATTCACCCTGGCTACCAAGCAGGTCCAGGAAAGACCTCTAGAGGGGACTTACATCGACCAATTGCAGGATGGGGAAAAGCTGTGTTACCTCAAACTCCTGTTCCTAATCATTTAGACCTTGGCCCTTGTTCTATCTCCCCTAAAGATCAGAGAAGATTTAGAAATCCACTCTAAACAAAACACAGTTGGAAAGGACCTCTGAAACAACAGTGGCAGCCTGCCCGCTTCATTTTATAGTTGAAGAAAACGGGGTTCTAACAAATTAATATGTAAATCAATGGCAGAGTTGATCTAAAACCCTGGTGTCCCTCCATTCTATGCCACTGGGTGGCCATCATCAATAGGACCTCCAGACTGAGATGCATGGGGTCCCAGGTCATGATACAGTTGTATCTGAGAATCTGCAAAACCTGAGGCTGGTCAAAACCTTCCTGGATTTCAATTTTAAAAAAATGGGGTAGAAAATTCGCCTCTTGGTACAGCCCTGTGGAACGATGATGAGTGTAAAATGAATTATTGGGAACTACCAACAAAACTCTGAGCGGGGCGGGATGGTGTAAGGAAAGCTAGATGTGAGTGACCAGAGACTTGAGTTCCACTCCAGCCACCTCCCTGGGCCTCAGTTTCCTCCTCTGCAAATGCAGGAAGCTAGCGTGGCTGATGGCTGCGACAATTCCAGCTTTGCCCACCCAGGCTGAGGCCCTCCGTGGAGGAGCCGGTGCGCAGAGCCCGCCCTGGGGGAGAGGAGGAGAGGGCTCGAGTTACCATCCTGCAGCAGCGCCGTCTTCTCGGCAGCCCGCAAACTCTCCAGCCAGCTAGTCACCGCCATCTTCCCTCCGCCCAGCAACGCGCCGGGCCACTTCCATGGCAACTGCTGGGCCGAGGGTCACTTCCGGATGACCCGGAAGGTATTCTGGGCATTTACTTTTCAATCCCCCCCTCCACCCCCTTCTCCCGCCCCGTCCGTTTTCATTGGCTCCCATGGTGAGTTTATTTCTGTTTGCGGGAGATTCTGGCCTAGTGTGACCGGCCCTGGGGCCCGGTCGGGTGGGGAGGTGCCTAGGACTTTTAGGGTCCCGGCACCAGCTCTCTTCTGGCCCCAGCTGGGAGTCCCAGGTTCGCGCCAGCTGCACGCGCAGTGCATGTGGCACATCTGCTCCAGTCTTGCCCACCCCCAGCTGTGAGGACACCTTGCACCTGCTGCGGCTGCACCCCATTTCCCTGCAGCTACGGGGCTGAGTCCCCCCCCCCCCCGCCCATCCCCCACGGTGAGGCTGCGACAGGGGCAGGTGCGCGGCGTGCCCGCAACTTGCCCTGAAGTTTTCCTCTGCAAATGCACATTGAGGCTAGAGAAAGATGCCGTGAGGTTTGGGTGCACGTGTCCTTCAGACTCCACTATTTGGGGGATATGAAGACTTCACTAAAAATGTAGGCCTGTTTCCTAGTTCGTTATCGTTTTGGAAAAGCCTCTTGGAAGTGGAAGCAGAGGCCGACTGTGCACTGGACCTGCAGAGCGACCCACTCCTTCCAATGTTGTTTCCCTTGAGTCAAAAGCCACTCCCACCCCTGACTTCCATAGTCCCAGCCTTTCCCCGACTTCACTCCGTAATCAACACTGAAAGGCTGGTGTGTGTGGAGCTTGTATTAGACCAGTGATGTTTAACTTGGGTTTCGAGACCTCTGAGAAAGGGTCTCTTGCTCGCAAAGCCCGTCTCTGTAGGCCCTTAATCTTGGGTTTCTGCATGACATCTATCCTTAAACAGAAAGGCAAGGATCCAACCATACTTCAATGGACCCCCAGGGCATCTTGAAGGCGTTTCCCAAGCGAAAGAAAATTCATGCAGAGCCATCATCAAAAGCACTTGCGAAGATTCCCAAAACGGAAGCGGGAGAAGCTGGAGGTGAGCTGGCCCACCCTGAGAACTCATGCACTTGAATCCTCAGCCTTTTGTTGTCCAGAATCAGATAATGGAAGTGGCCTTACCTGTGTACGGCTGGGATCTCCTTATACCTACTTATATACGCTTTGGTCTCTTGTTGAGAGTCTCATTGTAACCTTGACTTTGCCTTATCCCCGAGAATGAATGACTGTAATCAGTCCTGATCCTCCTGTCTCAACCTCCCTAGTGCTGGGCTTACAGATGTGCAGCACCACATCCAGCTGCTGTTTGTCTTTGTTTTTCAAGGCAGGGTTTCTCTCTGTAGCTCTGGCTGTTCTGGAACTCGCTCTGTAGACGGAGCTGGCCTCAAACTCAGAGATCTGCCTGCCTCTGCCTCCCGAGTGCTGGGACTAAAGGTGTGCGCCACTATAGCTGTGCTTTGTCTTTGATAGGCCATTTGCTGTGTTATCTTCTCCACCCCGAGAGCTCCGTGAGAAAATGTTCCCTGATTCCTCAGGAAGTGGCCCTTAGAATTCTTGGTTGTGTTAGAGGCAGCCCCAGGAGCGAACAGATCCCCCTGAGTCCCTGGGCTTGTTCTAAGCTGTTTTGCCACCGAAGTTGTTAAATAGATGGCAGAGGTTTTAAGGGGTTGGGAGTGTTGGTCAAGTCTTCTAGACTGAGGGAAGGAACTTGTAATGGTAAGAAATGTGTGCTTTGCTGGAAAAAAAAATAGGTAATAAAATGATTTTTGAACTGTGTTCAAAGCAAGAAGGCTTCATTTATTCAGTCACAAATACTTACAGATGACCTGTGACATGCCAAGCACTGCTCTCCTTTACACCAGGAACAGGACACGCAAACTCCTAACCCCTGCACTCAAGTGACAGCCCTTGAGAAAGTCTGCTGTGTTTGTGGTAGAATTCTTTGAAGGCATTTTGCTCTTTGGGTGGCAAGAAAATAATTACTTTGAAGGGAGGCGATTTCAAACGGTCCATTGTGACTATATTTGTAAGTTTCCCAGCTCAGTGACATATATACATCTGTAATCCCAGCACTTGGAGGTAGAGGCAAGAGAATCAGGAGTTCAAGGTTATCCTCTGCTACGTAATGAGTTTGAGGCCAGCCTGGGCTACATGAGACCCTGTCTTAAATAATAGTAATGGTAATATAATATTAATAATAATAATAAGTTACGGTAACAGACATTTGGCTCTCCTCTCCACAGAATGGCTGAGCTCCTTGAAGGCTCACATTATGCCCACTGGCATTGGGCGAGCCCGGGCTGAGCTCTTTGAAAAGCAGATTATCCATCATGGCGGCCAGATATGCTCTGCCCAGGCCCCAGGAGTCACTCACATTGTGGTGGATGAGAACATGGACTGTAAGCGGGCTCTCCGACTCCTCAGACTACCCCAGCTGCCCCCCAGTGTTCAGCTGGTGAAGTCAACCTGGCTGAGCTTGTGCCTGCAGGAGAGAAGGCTGATGGACACGGCTGGATTCAGCCTTTCCATGCCCAAGAGGTGGGTTGCCTCTAGCCTTTCTCAGGTGTTTGTTGATAGCATCTTGAGTTTCCATCTTGAGTTATTCAAAAACAACTCCTACTTTTTAAATCGGACATACCTGGAAACGCAAGGTTTCAGTGGAGAGAAAGATTGGGGATAGAGACAGGTGAGACTTTTGATACTCTGCCTGTGACCTCCCTACTCTCTAGTTCCTTGGACCAACCACAGCCCAGCATGGCAGACCGAGGCTCTTCTGCTCCTGACCCCCAGGAGGCCGTATCCAGGACGACCCTCTCTCTTCCTCCTCCTCACACCAGAACTGCATCTCCTCCTCCAAAGGCAGAAAAAGCACCAAGAACCCCAGCTCAGGTGAGACGCTCCCAGCTCAGGGCCCTGACCACAGAAATGGGAGGGCCTGGTGCTTATACAGAGAATTCTAGGTCTTTTGATTAAGCAGCTGTTCCTCTCTTCCCAACATTCATCACTTCTGCATTTACCAAGCCATGTCTACCATACACTGCTGGGAATCCCAGGGCTCTGGAGGAAGCGCTGTGGAGCATGGCCTCACACTGAAGAAGGCATAAGCCCAGCGCAGCCTCATCCTTGAGTCAGAGTAGGAGACACCTACCCACCAAACACAATCCTCGATTTTGAGGAGGACACAGATTTATTGTTTCTTCTGTTTCCAGCTCAGTTCAGATGATGAAACCAGTGATGAGGAAGGACCCCAGGTTAGCTCAGCAGATCTGGAAGCCTTGATCAGTGGGCACTATCCCACTTCCCCTGAGGAAAATGGTGGACCTGACCCAGCCCCAGAAGCCCTGGAGAAGTGGGTCTGTGCACAGCCCTCGAGCCAGAAGGCAACTAATTACAACCTGCATATCACAGAGAAGCTAGAAGTGCTGGCTAAAGCCTACAGTGTCCAGGGAGACAAGTGGAGGACCCTGGGCTATGCCAAGGCCATCAATGCCCTCAAGAGCTTCCACAAGCCTGTGAGCTCCTACCAGGTACTTGGAGGTTGGGGAAGAGGCCTCTTCTTATTAATTAGTAGTTGATGGCTGTTTGAAGATTACCTACCTAATAGAAATATGTCTTTGTATACCTAAAAAAACTTAACTAACATGACTATAAGTTTGATTATCCTAGATGACTATTAATCTGTATTTCTTAATTATACATTACAATTTCAAATGAGCTGTACAAACCTAATACCTTAAACAAGAGTAGAAATATACATACAGTATAACAAAATTAACTTTAAATTTGTATCAGTAAACTAAAATCTATAGCAATGTAAAACATTTCAAACAAGTTGTTGTCTTTAAAAGTAGATTCAATAATCTACCCTTTCATCCTATCATATCTATTCTATCCCTTTTTCTTTAGAAAGAGATTACATTTATAATCAACCTCCTTTAAATAAAAATAAACATTTATAAACAATATTTTGGGAATTTGGGTATAACTTCTCATATTACTTCCTGCTGGATGGGGTGATGGCAATCTTATGGGGATCCTGAGAAAATTAAGAATTAAGGTCATGTCCTGACTGGAATAGTCTGTGAGGCTGCATTGTCCGAGCCAGTTGACTTGAAGCCATTCTGGATGTTGGATCATCTGGGCCATGGTGGTATTGGAGACCTTTTGGGGGTCTTGGCTGATCAAACCATATTAGCCTGGAAGCAATCCACAGGTTCTCATCTTCTCACAGGTTTTGTGGAAACAAAAGCAGAACCTCTTTCCAAAGCAATGTATCCTTAGACACAAACTTTGAAGTCAAGATACTTTTAAAATATATATATTGGTGTAACTCAGCAGCCTTTACAATCAAATGTCTTTCTGCAGTTAAAAATTCCAAAGATAATATAATCCAGACTCTGTGTGTGATTTCCATCTTTACATGGCTTATTTTTTATATTACTTTTACTGTCTCTTTAAAGACTTTATTTTTTTAAACTATTTCTTTATATAACTGCATATACTTCTTTTCCTCTCTCTTCTGAGCCTACATATATTTTTACACACAATGTAAACTGTTTACAGGTTTATTCCATTTGAATCTGTCTTTTTGTGAATCTATTGCTTTAAACTGCAGCATGACTAGGACAAAAGCCTTGGCTGCTGACTCCACCCACCTCAGCTTCCCAACATGGCGGAGGTAATTCACTGCCAACTCTGGGAGCCATGCTCTCTGCTGACTCTGGGAGGCAGTGGGTCCATGCCTCCATCCAGCAGCATGTAGCCCAGAAACAACCTCCTCCTCCTCCTCCTCTTCCTCCTCCTCCTCCTCCTCCTCCTCCTCCTCCTCTTCCTCCTCTTCTTTTTCTTCTTTTTCTATACTATCAAAAGCTAAATCCACCACGCAGTATGTTGCGTGGCTTAGAGATGCCACTGTGTACCGTGGTGGGAATTGCCATGCTGTAGCTCAAGTCTGCAGGCCACTGTGTCTCTGTACCTTGGCGTCTCTAATCTCGGCCCACATGAGACATGAAGTAGAAAACTTTGGATGGCTGTCCAGGCAGCCAGCTGTCTCTGTCATTCTAGATTTTTGGAAGTTGCTTACAATGCACTTCCTGTTTATTTAGGTAATATTATACCCTTCTGGGGTCTTTGATGTAGTTGAAGACTAGATGGTTATAATTATAATTTTTCTTGGTTATTATAAAAGATAAATTAGATATGAAACTTTAGACTCACAAATATAGGATAGATAGAATATTTTCTTTTATTTTGCCAAATACAAATAGACTAGATATTGTAACTGTAATTTTTGCTTAATAACTGTTTGTTATATATAATTTTACTATGTTAAAGTTAAAGCCTTCCTTTTTGATTAGACAGAAAAGGGAAAGTGCTGTGGGAGGTCTTTCTGTATGCTGTGAATATGTGTTGCTCTGATTGGTTGATAAATAAAGCCATTTGGCCTATGGCAAGGCAGCATAGAGGCAGGCAGGAAGTACACGCAGATAGACAGGAAGAAGAAAGGAGAGGAGAGAGAGACGCCAGCCTGCCACCCAAGGAAGAACAACATACTAGTAGACCAGTAAGCCATGGAGCATGTGGCAAAACATAGATTAATAGAAATGGGTTAATTTAAGATATAAGAGCTAGCTAGCAAGAGGACTGCAATAGACTACAGTTTGTAAATAATATAAGCCTCTGTGTGTTTACTTGGGTTCCAGTGGCTGCAGGACTAGGCAGGACACAGGAAAACTTCTGACTACAGATGGCAGCACTAGTCACCAATGGACATTGAATTTAGTGGTTAAGATTTTATAATGGGTGGGACTTACACAGAGACATGCTGATAATATTAAAAAAAAAAAAAAAAAAAAAAGGTAGTTGAAAACAGACCAGCAAAATTGTTAGACTGGGAAATGGGTGCTTTGGGGTTTATTACACTGTTCCCTATACTTCCAAGTGTTTTTATATAATAAGTTTAGCCAGGTGGTGGTTGTGCATGCCTTTAATCCCAGTATTCAGGAGGCAGAGGCAGGCAGATCTCTGTGAGTTTGAGACCAGCCTGGTCTACAGAGTGAGCTCCAAGACAGCCAGGGCCACACAATAAAACCCTGTCTGGAAAAACAAAAAAAAGAAGTTTAAAGCCAGTCATGATGGTACATGTATTAGACTCTGGAGTCCATTCATTGTGGACTCTATAGACAAATTCTGCTTTGTCAATTTCCCAATCATTTGAAAGAAATTAACAACAGTAGCCCATTCACAATGTTTTTGTAAGGTTGAAAGATGGTCCCAGTAGCACAGAATGAGATACAATAACCCCTAGTCAGTATGGTACAGTAATCCTTAGTCAGTGTGGTACAGTAATCCTCAGTCAGTGTGGTACAGTAATCCTCAGTCAGTGTGTTACAGTAATCCTCAGTCAGTGTGTTACAGTAATCCTCAGTCAGTGTGGTACAGTAATCCCCCAGTCAGTGTGGTACAGTAATCCTCAGTCAGTGTGTTATAGTAACCCCTCAGTCAGTGTAGTACATAGTTGTGATGATGGTGGTGTCAGTGGTGATGGTGATGAGCCCTGTCATTTTCTGGCCTCTCTTTGTTGTTTGGTTTGTTCTTTTCTTTTGGAGATAGAGTCTCTGTATGGCGCCCTGACTGGTCTGGAACTGGAAGATCTGCCTGCATGCACCTCTTTCTCCAGGACTTCTGGGATTGAAGGCATACACCTGGCCCTTCTCTCTACTTTTATTGCTGGTCTCTGGGAACCAAAGGACGAGTTCCATGTGGAACTCATTGCTGGGCTGGCCTTTGGGCAGATCCTCTGCTGAAGGAGTCAGATTCCCTTCCGCTGGCTCTCCCTTTCTAGCTTCTCACTCCTCCTCTGTACTACTTCTTCCCTAGGAGGCCTGCAGCATCCCAGGAATTGGCAAGCGGATGGCTGAGAAGGTCCTGGAGATCCTGGAGAGCGGGCATCTGCGGAAGCTTGACCACATCAGTGACAGTGTGCCTGTCTTGGAGCTCTTCTCCAACATCTGGGGAGCCGGGACTAAGACTGCCCAGATGTGGTACCATCAGGTCACACCCTGCCCGTCTGCCATTTCAGTACAGAGCCTCTGACCACATCCCTTCTTCTTCTCCTGCAGGAGAAGGGTCCTTGTGTGTTCCTACCCTGTGTTCTCATGGGAATGAATCTCACTACAAGGGGACTGCTTTTCAAGGACACCAGAGTTCACATGGGTCCCTCTCTTGTCCCCAGAACAGTTGTGTGGCTTAGTGTCCTTCAAGTGTGGACAAGAACAATAAATACATTACTCTGTCCCACAAACTATCAAGGAACTTTCTGTTTTTTATTTTTATTTTTTGAGGAAGTATCTCGCTATGTGGCTAGCCTAGAACCTGCTATGTAGACCAGGCTGGCCTTGAACTCATAGAGATCCACCTGGCTCTGGCAAGGGACTTTCTAAGGAGCTCAGGCTTTGGGCTCCATGTCTAAAAGAGTGCCTCCCAAGCCTGGTCATGCCAAGAATGATCTTGGGAGCTGGTGAGAGTGAAGGCCAGACCTGTTGTAGACCGAGGAATCAGGGAGCAGCCTCCCCAGATTATGGCGTGTCTCACTGAAGAGAGGCTGGACTTGGTCAGTCTTGCCTTATGTCTTCCCTGGCGGTGGCTGTGACAGAACCGCCTGTGCCTTCTGGTCCATCCACTGCATCGGTCCTGGGTGCTCATAGCCTCCTCTCTGGCTGTTTTTTTTCCAGGGTTTCCGGAACCTAGAGGACATCCGCAGCCTGAGCTCCCTGACTGCTCAGCAGGCCATTGGTTTGAAGCACTATGACGACTTCCTGGACCGCATGCCCAGGGAGGAGGCTGCAGAGATTGAGCAGACAGTAAGCATGGCTCCTTGAGCACTAAGGAGAGTGAAGCCTGAAGCCAGAGGCCCTGAACCCCTAGCTCGGCAGCCCCACAGGCAGAAGTTAAGGGGTTGCCAGAGACTGCAAAGAGCAGGTTGAGACCAGAGCTGTAGGCCCAGAGGACAGCGGGTGGAGTTGGGCACTGCACCGCCAGCCCTGTGGGTGAGTGGTCTCAGGGTCAGAGAGCAGAAGCACTGGGTAGCCTAGAGTGGCACAGACACAGTCTCCAGGACTGGGATGTGGGAGTTTGAGCAGACCAGATTAGGGGCGGGCCAGAGGTGCGCTTCATTGTCCTTGAGAGCTTGATGAAAACTGGGGTCAGGAGTGGTGGCGCACGCCTTTAATCCCAGCACTCAGGAGGCTGAGGCAGGCGGATCTCTGTGAGTTCGAGGCCAGCCTGGTTTACAGAGTGAGTTCCAGGACAGCCAGAGCTACACAGAGAAACCCTGTCTCAAAAAAAAAAAAAAAAAAAAAAAAAGACAAGAAAAGAGAAGCCTGGCCTCCTCCCCTCAAAACGCACAAATGGCCCAGGTGTCTGTACCTCTTTGCACGTGTGTGAGCTCTCTGAAGCCCCCGAGGCTGCTCAGAATTGGTTGGGTTCAGATGAAAGCTCATAGGTTTGGGGGTGGGCTCAAGAGAGCACGGCCAGGACTTAGTTAAGGGTAAGCCTGGTTAGGAGTTTCTCCCAGGGTTCTGTTCTATTTGCTGTTAATACTTGTGATTGTCAAGGTCCAAGTGTGTGGTTCAGAGGTAGAGTGTCTCAGGCTGAGTGCCCAAGACCCTGCTATCCCCAGCAGCGCAGAAAGAAAGAAAAAGCAAAGAGTTTTAGTTGGCCAAGAAATAAGGTTTAGGGGCTGGAGAGATGGCTCAGAGGTTAAGAGCACAGGCTGCTCTTCCAGGACCCAGGTTCAATTCCCAGCACCCACATGGCAGCTCACAATTGTCTGGAACTCCAGTTCCAGGGGATCTGACACCCTCACACAGCCATACATGTAGGCAAAACACCAACGCACATAAAAATAAAAAAAATTAAAATTAAAAAGAAAGAAAGAAAGAAAGAAGGTTTGGCCAGCTTAAAGGTTTGGTTTCGAGCAGGGAACTAAGTTTATAAGTTTATATATAGTGTTGAGTCAAGAGAGACAGGATGTCTCTGTTGTTTGCTCAGCTGGTGTGGGGCAGCGTTCTTTCCCTTTGGCCTAGGGTCTTGGTGAATGATAGCTGAATCAGCCTGCGGTCTGCCGTGGAACTATGGGACTGTGCTGGATGGATAGATAGGCCCTATTGTGTGCCCATCACCAAGCTGGGCTGCTAATGATGACACGTCACTCAGCTACGGTGTCCAGGCACAGAGAATGCCCATTGGAACCAGGCTTCCCACTAGCCTGCCCACAAGTAGGGCTCCAGCTATAGGGATGCTGATGGATTACTCATCTAGGCCGCCTCTTCCCATTCTTTTGGGAGGCCCAAGAAGGGATTGAAGGGATTAGCAGAACTGCTTGTCAGGTCAGGGGAATTGAGGTGTCCTGGCTGTGAGTATCCAGAGCCCCAGAAACCTCAGTGTCCTGCAGTGGGGGTGGGATACATCTACATATAAAAGGCCTCCACAGCGTCTGGCAGAGGCTAATGGGCTTATTCCTCCTCAGTCAGGCCTTTCAGATCCTTCTAGGGACAGGCCAGTCTCACCCCTCCTAGAAGGGTGTGGGCAGCTCCTGCCCCCCCTTTCCACAGGTGCCTTGGTATTTTTTGCTTCCTTTTCTCTCAGCCAGGTTGGAGGCTCTGCCAGCCCCCTGCTCAGGCCTTAAACGCTGACTCCCACACACTGCCATCAGCTCCAAATTCATAGGCAGCTTGAGCTGCAGGCACGTGGCTTTTTGTTATCAGTGGATTTTCACAGGCCTAGCCTCCGGCCGGGTGCGGGTTGGAGCCAGAACCCAAAGAGTGTCCCTCTGTTCTTATACAGAGCCTTTCTGCAGAGTCAAAGCCAGTGTCTTCAGGCCTCTACAGGCTTGTCTCTACGGGGGCCCAGGCGCATCCCCTCAGCTTAGCATAAAGCATGGGGATAGGCCTGGGACGTGGTGCAAGCCTTATGCTGTCATGGGAGAGGCCACCAGCCTTTCACTCCTGCCCGCTCTTCCGCAGGTCCGGCTGTCAGCCCAGGCCTTCAATCCTGGGCTGCTGTGTGTGGCCTGTGGCTCTTACCGAAGGGGGAAGGTGACCTGCGGGGACGTGGATGTGCTTATCACTCACCCAGATGGCCGGTCCCACCAGGGCATCTTCAGCCGCCTCCTGGACAGCCTTCGGCAGCAAGGTATTCACTCTGACTTGGGGTGAGTAAGCTGGAAGGGGCATCCGTGTCCAAGGTGTACCTCTAAGTTCGCAGTTTGAGACATGCTGTGGGGGAAGGGCTTTGCAAGAATCCCACCTCTTCTGGGGCCAAAGACACTGTAGAACAGGTGCCCCGCATCCCTACAGGTAGAAGGTCTCACCTGTCCACCTTCCATAGATGTGCAATTGGGCTTAGAGAGGCAAGGTCCCTCACCGTGGAAATGAGTGAGCTGGGAATAGAGAATGCTGGGGTCAGGCGTCTTGGGAGGGTGCAGACAGGGCTGGCTTCTTGCTCTACTAGACATCCCTTGTATTGGGCCAGGGTTCCTCACAGATGACTTGGTGAGCCAGGAGGAAAATGGCCAGCAGCAGAAGTACTTGGGTGTGTGCCGGCTTCCAGGGCCCGGGCAGCGGCACCGGCGGCTGGACATTATCGTCGTGCCCTACAGTGAGTTCGCCTGTGCCCTGCTCTACTTCACGGGCTCTGCTCACTTCAACCGGTCCATGCGAGCTCTGGCCAAGACCAAGGGCATGAGCCTGTCAGAGCATGCCCTCAGCGCAGCTGTGGTCCGGAACAGCCAAGGTGTCAAGGTGGGGCCTGGGCGAGTGCTGCCCACCCCCACAGAGAAGGACGTCTTCCGGCTCTTAGGCCTGCCCTACCGAGAGCCGGCTGAGCGGGACTGGTGACCTAGGGCTTGGGCGAGGGCAGCCATGCTGTGCGTGTGCCTTATCTGGCCATCCACCACCGCTCTAGCTTTGCCTAGCTTAGCCATGCTCCTTCAGTCACCCGCTGCCCTTAGTGAGCCAAGCCGGGAGGTTTGGGCCTGCAGGAAAGAGCCAGGCTGATGTGCGCGCCTGCAGGCCCTCTCCTGGGCAGGATGGTGTCTGCTGCTGACCCTCCACCTCACCACTGCTCCTGGTAATGTTCAAGCAGAACAGGTGGCTGGTTTCATGCCAGTTTCCTGTGCTGAAGGCGTAGGCTTCCCCTTCCACCCCAAGACAGAGCTGGATGCTGGGAATCGGGGAGAGAGACTGGGGGTGGGGAAGAGGGAAGCCCCTGTGGGTTCTGCATCTTCCTAGACCCTTCACAGTAGGAGAAAGCCTGCGGATTCCCTCACCCACTCACTTCCTGTGCAGCTGGAGCTGCTGGGGGTGGCCTGCCCAGACTGGGAGGACTGCTTCTGAAGGCCCTGGGGCCTAGTAAAGTGCTTTTGACATTCAGCTGCCTGGTGTCTGTGAGCTACAGCCTCCACCTGTGGTCCCTCACCCCAGCAGAACAAAGACATCAGAAAGCCACACTATCTGCCTGCTAGTCAGGCCTGGCGAGTCAGATCCTGAACCCCAAACGGGGTCTAGGGTGGATGGTGAGAGAACCAGAGACAGACACAAGGGGCCTTCTCTGTCCACCCTTCAGCAGCTCCTGTGGCCCTGAGATGGGACTGCTGGGGGACAGGAGGTGACAGTGTTAGAGAAACAGTAAGGACCACGATCTGTCCACCGTGGATAGGAGTGGGGAGGTTGGGGCTTACTTGGAAGAGGAGAGGGCCAGAACTACCGGTAAGGAAATGGCAGCCGGCTTTAGGGGAGGAGCTGGGAGGAGCGTGGAGCAGGTGGGAGTGAGTCGGCAGGTGTGCGGCAGGGGTCTGACACTCTCTCTCTCTCTCTCTCTCTCTCTCTCTCTCTCTCTCTAGCATTGCAGGACAGGAGAACGGGGAAGGGAGGGTGTCTGGAAGGAGGTTTAAAAAGTCAAAATCTTCCATTGGGAGATTTTGAGGTGGAGCATGAGGCAAGCTTAAGTCCAGAAGCTCCAACTTTAGTCTATCAAGTGTAAAAGGTGTGCGCGTGTGTGTGTGTGTGTGTGTGTGTGTGTGTGTGTGTGTGTGTGTATGTCTGTGGTGTGTGCATGGCGTTTGTGTATATGCTATATGTGGTGTGTGTGTGTGTACGCGATGTGTGGTGTGTGTGTGGTGTGTATGTGTGTGTGTGCATGTGTATGTATGTGCATGGTGTGCGATGTGTGGTGTGTGTGTGTTTGTGTATATACGATGTGTGGTGTGTGTGTGCGTGGTGTGTGTATGTGCATGGTGTGTGTGTGTGTGTGTGTGTGTGTGTATGTCTGTGGTGTGTGCATGGCGTTTGTGTATATGCTATATGTGGTGTGTGTGTGTGTACGCGATGTGTGGTGTGTGTGTGTGTGTGTGTGTGTGTGTATGTCTGTGGTGTGTGCATGGCGTTTGTGTATATGCTATATGTGGTGTGTGTGTGTGTACGCGATGTGTGGTGTGTGTGTGGTGTGTATGTGTGTGTGTGCATGTGTATGTATGTGCATGGTGTGCGATGTGTGGTGTGTGTGTGTTTGTGTATATACGATGTGTGGTGTGTGTGTGCGTGGTGTGTGTATGTGCATGGTGTGTGTGTGTGTGTGTGTGTGTGTGTGGTGCGTATGTGTGTTGCAGAATCCCAGAGTTGGCTTTTGCCTCCTTGGTCACAGTCCTGGCCTCTATCTGGGCAGAGGTGCATATCTATAATTATAATTCTAGATACTCAGAAGACTGAGGCAGGAAAATCCTAAGTTCTAGGCTAGCCTGGGCTATGTAGGAAGTTCAAGGCAGCTCAAAGAGAACAAAACAGTTCTGGACCCTTAGCATCTTGAGATCAGACCTCCAGCTCAAGCCTAGACCCCAGACACCAAAGTTGGGGGACCTGGCTTGCATGAGTCCTGCTGGGGAAGGGGTGGAGCTCACTGCACACCAAACTGAGAAGTAGCCACATCCAAGGACCCGGAGTCCCTGTGAGGTGCCAGTCTGTTTGTTTGTTTGTTGTTTCGAGACAGGGTTTCTCTGTGTAGTTTTGGAGCCTGTCCTGGAACTCACTCTGTAGCCCAGGCTGGCCTCGAACTCACAGAGATCCACCTGGCTCTGCCTCCCGAGGGCTGGGATTAAAGGCGTGCGGCGCCGCTGCCGCCGCCGCCGCCGCCGCCGCCGCCGCCGCCGCCGCCGCCGCCACCACTACCACCGGGTGAGGTGCCAGTCTTTACACAGACTTCCTATTTGCGTAGAGTGACTCTTAGGGGTAGGAGCATGGACTGCATGACCTACAAAGGAAATTTCCAGAAACACTGGAGGAATAGAGCTGACTACTCGGGAGTTCAGGAGTTCACTCTGTTCCTCACCCTCACCCCCTCACCTGCCTTAACTCCCTTGCCCCGGGAGACTCAGAATCCACGGCGCTTCAAACATGCATGCTCTTGTCTCATCTGATCAGGGCAGCAGACAGTCCTGTGCTGGAGAGAAAATGCCCATACCTTTCAGGGGTCCATGACACTGGTGTCCTGACTGCAGTGTGGCATGAGGCCACAGAGGCTGAGCTCACTGTTCTGAGATAGGCAGCCTAGAGTGGGAGAAGGGGTGGCCCTTGAGTCCTGCTCAACAAGGAGTGTGATGTTAGCGTTCTGCAGCCACTGAAAGCCCAAATCCACCTCCTGGCATCCCTGCCCTCTTCCTTCATAATTTTCTGAATTTTAGAGCCCTGGTAGAAACTGGGGTCCTGTCTGGTCACTGAGCACCCCACAAACCTTTCGATCTCAAGGAAGAGGAAAGGAACTTCACAAACCTGCTTTGAGCTCCAGCTCAACCTCCCTACCCCTGAGGGTTGTCCCTGGTCAGACCTTGTGTGAGGCAAGGGCACAGTGGCCAGCAAGTATGTCCATGTCCTGTGGCTATGACACCTTCGGCTGGAGACTGAAGATGTGGCCTCAGGGGGCAGCTCAGTGGTAGAGAGCTTGCCTGGCACATGCCAGGCCCGGGTTCATCCCCAGCACCACCATGACAGCAACAAGCAAATGTAATTGAGGCCAAGCATCTGCCGTGAAGTGGTTCTGGTGGGCAGGCCCTGTGTGGCCCAGGGGCCTCAGAAGTAGGGAGCGGGGTGCCAGTGGGAGAAAGGTCAGACAGGAACAGCGCTTCTGGCTTCCATGGGGAGAGTCTAAAAGAACCGTCTAGATTTCACTCCAGAGCCTCCAGAAGGGATGTAGCCCTGCTACCTGGTTCTCATCCTAGGGAAGCCTGTCTTGGGTTTTGAATCACAAAGTGATGACTTTGTGGATTGGTTTTTTGTTTGTTTTGTTTTGAGACAAGGTTTCTCTGTGTAGCCCTAGATGTCCTGGAATTCGCTCTGTGTCTAGATGAGGCTGGCCTTGAACTCAGAGATCTGCCTGCCTCTGCCTCCTAAGCACTAGAGTTAAAGGCATGAACCACTATGTCCAGTTTAACTTCCTGTTCTTTAGGCCTCCAAGTCTACCCCTTTTCCCTGCAGCAGCAGAGCAGTTCTCTGTGTGTCTTGGTCTCTCACTGTCATGTGTAGGTGAGCGGGCCCTGCCACATGTCAGGAGACCTGTGACCTGCCCCTGTGGGATGGGAGGGTCAAGTTGGTTGTAAGCTTTAGGCCTCAGCCCTCTTTTTGGCTACTTTGGGCCTCTCTGCATTTCAGCTGCCCTGTGATAATTTGTGCCCACAACACAAGTCCTCTTAGGGGGCCTATGACCCAGCCCTGCCAGACGGTAACCTTGTGTTTACCTGGGGCCTGGGGTGACATGTGTCATGGCCGTAACCTTACTGTGAACCAAACTTGTGTCCGGAGTTCTGGCTGCTGAAATAGAGCCAGTGCGGGCATAGGCCAAGCATCACCAGCCCGCCTCTGGAGTGGGCACAGCATGGTGGGCAGGCTGTGGTGTGCCCTGCCTCTCCTGGGCCGTAGGATTCCTGCCCCTGTAGTAGGAATGGGACTCCTCTGGCCAGGACCAAGGGGTACAACTTGAACAGGTGGCCTCACTTCCCATCTTCACTTTCCCAGTGGGGAGGGACACGTTCCTGTTCTCGGAGAGAGGTAAGGAAGCCACAGCAGTGGTTCCAGGCTGCAGAGAGAACGTAGCTATCTAGGCCTACATTGGCTCCAGTGTGGCCTGTGTCCACTCTGCCCATCAGCCTGAACCAGCCAACCAGTTTCCCCGAATCCCTGAGTCATTGAGCGGCCCTGCTTCCCAGCTCTGGAACTGGGGTCTCTCGAGCTGAGGCCCCATGAAAAGCTGGTCTCCGGCTCTGGAATCTCAGCCCTGCTCTCGTGTGGAAGAGAGGGCTGCCTACTTGGGAGAGCATCCCTGAAGAAGGCTGTGGTCCAAGACAAAAGAGCCCCCAGGGGTTGATGGACTGCTAGGAGGGCTCTGAGAAAGCCACCAGAAGATGGACTGAATCAAGGCTAGAACAGTCACCACTGCCGCGTGAGTGGCTGGGGAGCCTCTGTAGAACCTGCTAGATTCAGGCCTGGCCCTGACTGAACAAGCCTGTAGCCTCAGACAGTGCCCGTAGGTGCCCGTTCCCTGGGTATACACTGGTGTTTGACCAACCTTGTGGTGGCTTGTTTGTGTGCCTGCCACACTGTCTGGGCCCTGGGTCTGCGGGCTGCGTGTTTACACTTGGTGTTTGAGTACCTGGTCTCTAGCTAGCCTACTACTGGCCCCCATGTAACCAAGGGCTCAGACAGATGCATGGGCTGGAAGGGGTCCCCGGTGTTGCTGGCCAGGGACTAGAAAAGGTAGAGTTCTGGCTGGATTTGGAGCTCTGGGTCCTTGTGTCCATGGAGGAGGCCGCAGGGCGGACCGCTTGCGTCAGCCTTGAGCGGCCATCAATAGCGCGCGGTTAATTAATTTGATGGGAACAGCAGGGACCGCCGTTTGCATTTAGTGAAGTTCCAGGAACTTCCAACCCCATCTTCATAATTGGCCTCATAAATTGTAAGAAAGAGAGAGATCAGCAAAGCGGGAGGAAGGAGGGGCTGCCCGTCCGTCCTTATTTAATTTTATTGCTGAAATTCATCTTTTTAGCCTCCTCCGCCTGAATCGGCTCTCCCTGCCGGATTTGCCTAATCATGATAAATTAATATTCATTTCCCCACCTCTTACCCAGCTCCCGCGCTTGGATAGAGTTGGGAGGGTCTCCTTCCAGCCCCTCTGCCTTGGTGGGAGATGACCCCCAAAGTGGAGTTTGTGTGCTGAACTAAAATTGGCCCTTGGGGAGAACAGGAGGGAGCCTGGGAGAAAGATGGGGTTGTGTTTCCTTGGGAGGAGGGGCTCCCAAGATTGATAGGAACTCAGAGGCCTCAGGAAGCTGACATTAGCTGCCAGTGCCCAGCTAGGGCTGGATTGGAACAAGAAGAATCCAAAGAGGCTGCTGGAGACCTCAAGGCTGAGCCAGACTCGGAAGTCGGGGTGGGGGGTGGGGGAGATGGGGCACAGATTGGAAGCTGGATAGAATTGAGGAGTGAGTGAGGCTGAAACAAAGAGATGGTCACCCCCGATCACTGTCACACTCCGCTCCCTCAGCTAGGTACGAGTCACCTTGCCAAGACCGAGTCACCTTGCCAAGACCGTCCCATGCTGGTCTGAGGGGTCCTGTGGGCACCGCTGATTTCGGAGCACTTTCTCAGCGCATCTAGCAGGGTGGTTGGACCCAAAGTATGGTACCTATGCTGCTCATGTGACTGTCACAGCTCCTGCTTCAGTTAGGGCTGCTGGGCGGAGGTTGGGTGGAGTGTCGCTGGCAGGGCACACCATCCTGCATCTCCCTCTGTGGTCGGGCTCCAGTCTCAAGGATCACAATTCCCTCATCTGCTCAGCCTCAGTTCTGTGACAATGAGGCCTTTCCATGTCATCCTGCCTCTGGCCTCATTTACAAGGGAGGAACTTGAAGATCACACACGAACAGTGATTGGTCCAGTGCCCCACAAAGTTCAGGAGGGCCAGAACTAGGGATGAAGGGAGTGTCCACCCTCCTGAGAGGCTGAGAGTGGGTAGAACATTCTGCTATAGGGTGTGAGCTCTGTGGGTATGTTTTATTAGGTGACAAAGGGGACATTACTTAACCACACAATCCCTTTTAAAGCAGAGCTCTCTCTGACTGGTAGCAGGATGGTGGGAGAGTTCCGAAGCATGAGCAGGACCTCTGAGGAGCAGTGCCCACCGATGCGCGGCAGCACACAGGACTCGAGCCCTGCAACCACCAAGAACTGAATCCTGCCAGCCACAAAAATGAGCATGCAAGGACATTTTCTTTAGAGCCCTACAGGGACCCCAGGCTATCCAGTGCCTTCATTCAGCCTGCGGGACCCTGGGCAATGGGCTCAGCTGACCTGACCCGGGTTTCTGCCCCGCATCCATGACTGCTGTTTGAAGGGCCAAGTGGGTGAAAGGGTACTGCAGTGGTAAAGAGGAGATACGAAACGTCTAGGGGCAGGGGTCTTAGGACGCTGCTGCTGTGAGCCACAGCTGGAGCTGGGGGAGGTCTGGGGACTCTGTTAACACCGCTCCCGTCTCCCCAGATTTCCCATGGCAACAATTGCTCCTAGTTTCCAGACTCCTCAGTCTCCTCTGTTGCTTTTTATGGGACCAAATCCTTACAAGCATTTCAGCTTGTGACCTGTGCATGGGTGAAGCCCGGAACCTGGGTTATGATTCATTGTGAGTTGTGAGTATTAGCCAAGAGATACAGCTGTGCAGTCAGCTCCTGCAGAAACTTCCAGCACATGGGCACCAGCAGCAGAGCAGTCTGTGTGGCCCCCTTCCCAACACAGTGCATCTTTCCTTTCTGAGATGGCATTTCAAACATGTATTCACAGAACCTGGATGGATACTGGGAAAAGAGGTTCCTGAGTCCCACAGGACTTGTTAGAAGGCGGGAAAGACCAGATGATACTGTGCAAACCATGGGAGGAGACTTGGGGAGGGGCCTGAGTTGTCTGCATCACGTACTGGTTTATTTGAGCAGTCTTGCCAAGCCCTTCTTACGTCAGCCCTACATGTAAATATGCAGGAGATACACTTACATCTCCGTTCTACCTCAGTCCCAGGCTGGAAAGATGGTTCAAGGGTCAAGAGCATGTACTGCTCTTTCAGGTCCCTGGGCTTGAGTTCAATTCCCAGAACCCACACTGGGCAGCTCACAACTGCCTGGAACTCTGGTTCCAGGGAATCCGATGCCCCTGGCCTTCCCAGGCACCTGCACTCAAGCGTGCACACACACACACACACACACACACACACACACACACACACACACACAGACAGAGAGAATTTAGAAAATAAATCTTTTAAGGAAAAAAAAAAAAGAGCCCTAGTCCCAGGGAGGTTCTTCTTTTGTTCTAAGTCATGACACCCGAGGGTCAGACACAGATGTCACTCAGGTCTCTCAGCAGGACTGCACCAGCCCCTTTCCAGCTTCCCTCAGAGTCTGCAGAGAGAATTGCTGATGTTAACAATCCTGAAACCAGAATTCAGTTTGGTTTTGAGACAGTTTTTCACCCGGTGGTGTGTGAACTCAAAATTCTCCAGACCTGGCCTCCTGAGTGCGGGGTAAAGGATGCCCCACAAGCCTGGCTCAAACCTGGGCTCTGAATCATTAGTTTCCTTCTGAGTGGGGATGCCCGGTTCTCTGCACCGTCGTGAAGGAGTTAGGGTGAAGGCAGCAGGAAGTCCTGAGCCCTGCCAGAGCAGAGCACACCTCTGCAGATAGTTCCTCCCTCAGTCTCAACATGCCTGCTGTCTGCCCGAACTCCATGACAGGGCCCACGGAGTTCTGGCCTCAGACACGTGGTCTCTGAGGGATTCTGTCACATCCTTTTGACCTTGATTCGGTACTGTGGGGAGTACTTTTAGTTCAGTTTGATCAGAAAATCTGAATATGCTTAGGTCATCCTCCCCGCCTGCCAAACACCAAACTGGGAAGGAATCAGCCCTGGCCTGTTCCCCCTTCTCAAGCTGCCTCATGGGAACTCTCGGGGGTTGACTTCAGAAAGAAAATCAAGGTCCTGCCGTCTCAGGAGCCCCCTGGCCCTCCCGACCTAAAGGTCTACCTGCCTGCCAAGGTCTCCAGGGAGGTGCCTGCCAGGTGACAGATGACCCATATCCTCCGAGCCTGGCCTGCTTCAAGTTCAGCTTTCTTGTCCTCAATCCCTCCACTCTTGAAGAAACAAATGAGTTTTCCGGGACCTTGGTGCGAGGGGTGTTCCCAAAGCAGGGTCATGCAGAGCTCCATGTCTAGGCGCCTGGCTGTCTTACCAGCGGGTGTATCCAGGGCGGGGACGGCGGGCGCGCTTCCCAAGAGGCGCCGGCAGAGGGCGCGCGAGGACCGGCGAAGAGGTCGGCGGCTAAGCCCGGCGAGTTCGAGAGAGGCGGGACGGCCCGGCTCCTAGGACCTGGGCACTGGGGAAAGGGTCCCCGCTCCTCGAGAGGAGGCACCCGACGAGGACGCGGACCCACGTCCTCTCAGGGCGGAGAGACCCTTGCAGCACCCGCCCGGAGTAGGGAGGCACTGAAGATCTGATGCTGATGGTGACCGGGGTGAGAATGGAGTGAGACTCCTTCCCAGACTCACCTCTGGCCAGGATTCTGTGCCTCAGTTTCCCCTTCAGGAATTCTGTTCCGTTGATGAGAATTACAACCTGTAAAAGCTGTGAGTGAGATGACCGAGGACTATCACTTGCCCTGGTCACCCTTTTCTTGGCCAGCCTGTCTAGTCGCAGCTCGGCAGTAAAAGAGATGGATGGAGGCTGGAGAGAGTGGCCGAGGGACAGGCTCGCGGGGAAGCCAGGGGAAGAGCTGAGGACAGTCACAAGGGCTGGGGCGGGTGCCCGTGAGCCTGGCGGACCTCTGCTGCGACCCTTCTGGGCCGCGCTCCGGACTGTCTTCACTCCTCTGGTGCTCCTCACCAGCGGCGGTGATTTATGGCTGGGCCAGGCCTGACGACCTTGGACGGATAACTAATGACGGGTCAATAACGCTACAGAAAAAGTGAAGTGAGAGAGGGCCGAGGTCCACCCCTTTCCGCCCATCCCCCCTTCCGCCCCAATCCGGCCAATCCCCGGTTTGGTGCACATTACTGAAGTCTCCTTGCTTGGGTGGGAGGCTCCCCAGAGCCCCTTGACAGGTCTGGTGGTTAAGCCGGCTGAAATGGGGGCAGCAGTAGGGCCTAAAGATACTGCGGAGACCCCAAGTGGGTCATCGGAAGGTGTGGGCCACCGTTGGGAGTCCCATGCTACAGGCAAAAGGGAGTCACTTTCTGGGAAAGTCAAGTTGGCGTTTGGAATTGCTACCAGGCACAAGGGAGGAAGCCTGGGAGAGCAGCAAGGAGGAAGTAATCCAGGCTGCGGCCCTGGCTTCTTCCTCTCGTCACCAGCGACCAGGAGGACAGTTGTCTGCTTCTGTTTTCCAGACACTTCATTTACCCAGGGGTCCCTTTTGCATGCGAATTGGGGTGGGGGGCTCCTTACTCCTGCCTGTGTCATCTGGGGACTTCTGAGAATGGACCAGTGCCTCTGCCTCTTGGGTCTGCCAACTTCCGGGTCCCTGTTCGAGATGCCCTGATTCCCTATTTTAGAGCCCCGGGGAGAGGTAAGCAGCCTAGGATGCCTGGCTCGAGATCCTGCCTCTTGAACAACAGTCCAGGTCAGCACCTGGGAACCGGCGCGGGCTTTTCTGCTTTCTGTCCCATTCTGTGGGTGCTCAGAGCGCCCTTGCTGAGCAGTCGGCAGAGGGAGGCTGAGTCCCGCAGCCTGATCTAATGCTTTCAACTATTCTCTCGCAATCCTCCACCCCAGGGTCCTGGTCCTTCCTCTGGTGGCTCCTCCTTAACCATTGTCAGCTCCGAGTCCAAAGAAGACACCCAGCGAAGACCAGAGGCAAGAGCACTCTGCTTCTAGATTAAGCCCAAGTGACAGAGCTGCCTTGGAAGTATAGGGCTGTGGGAGTGGCCTCGTGCCTGAGGGTATGGGACAGTCTCTGACACACGTGGACTCGTGTGTGGACATCTATCTGTACATTCCCGGAGTCAGTGGACCAGGACCATGTGGATGCCGTGTGCTGGGGTGCAGGAGCCACACTAGAGAATGTGTAAGACAGGCGTGTAAAGGGAGCAGACTCCTTGTAGAGTAGAGACGGCAGAGACACACAAGCAGCCATTTGGGATAGAGACCCTAAAGTTCCCCCCATCCCCTAATCCACCTCTAGCTTTTTGCATACCCTGTTCTGAGCCACAGGCACCAATTTCTCCTCCAAACCTCAGCCTGAAAACCCGGGGGTTCCATCTCTGGGTCTGGCTGCATACATACTTTTCAGGGTCCGTAAAAGCATGGGATTCCTTGTTTAGAAGTGTGAGGAGTTTCGAAATGGAGACGGCAGAACTAGTAAGCCAAGCGCAGAGTTCTTGGGCATGCACAGCCCTGTGGGACCACACAGGTCACACATCAGTGAAGTCAGCCCTGCCCAGCCACCGCCAGCAAGCTCACTTTCCCATCCAGTGACTTGATGGTGTACTCTCTGTCCCCCTGGGTCTGTCACTTGGACTGTCCCTACCTCCCTGGCCCCCCAGCTGCCTGCCTTTTGCTATAGAGACTGGTAAAGCCTTCCCCGAGTCACTGCTAATAACACTCACCTGGACTCCGAGCTCCGGCCGAGTCCACCATTTTCCTGTTTCTGTATATTGTGCTCAGAATTCAGTTCCTCTGGAAAACTCACTCTTCCTTTGGCCGTCTCCTCCAGGAAGGCCCTTGATTTTCCACATAATAAACGATGCACTGGGTCAAAGCACAAATCACTTCCACCTTCACTCAGAGCCATTTGTCTGGCCCCTCCAGCAAACCTAGCATTTTGGACGACAGGGATGGTGTCCTATTCGTCATCAGAGCTCCCCCAGTACCAGCTGACACCTGGACAGCAGGGGTTCAGTTAATATTTGTTGATGCAGCTGTGGACATCCTCTGCCTGTGTGTTCAGGTTTGGACATTATGACTCCTGTGTGCCAGGCCTGCGTACACACACACACACACACACACACACACACACACACACACACACACATCTCTGCTGTATGCATTCAGATTCCGGTACACGTGCAGTCACACTAGGGGCACACGTGTACAACGATATAAGTGCTTTCTTTTTTCTTCCTCTCTACCTCCCTCCCTTCTTTTTAGATAGGGTCTCACGTATTTCTGGCTGGCCTTGAATTTAGTACATAACCGAGGGTGACCTTGAACTTCTGACCTCCCTCCTTTTCTCCCCAAATGCTAGGATTACGGGTATGTGCCAGTACCCCTGGATTATGCAGCTCTGGAGCTCAAACCCAGAGCTTCATGAATACTAGGCTAACACTCACTGGACCAACGAAATTACATTCCCCACACCCTTTCCTGGTTTGTTTGTTTGTTTGTTTGTTTAGACTGGGTCGGGCTAAAGCCCAGGCTGTATCAAACTCTCCATTCTCCTGCCTCAGCTTCTCTACTGCTGGCAATACAGGTGTGTACTACCTCTCCCAGCTTGTAAACGGTCTCTGCAGGAATGTGCATGAATCCGAGGTGGTACATGTGGCTCTGTGAGTGAATTTATGCTGGTAACTGTATACCCAGATCCATGTGGCAGACGTAAGCCTATGCAAGGCAGTAAAGGACGCGTGTGTGCCTGGCCTTGCGTGGTTGGGGTTGTGCCTGGACAAGAGCCGCAGGTGCACCGTGCAAGGACACAGGCGGCTGGCGCGTGTGCCGGCCATGTGTGTGCACAGCTGCGTGTCCTGGCAGGCGGGACGCCCCGTGCGCCCCCTGCGCCCGCTGAGCGCGCCGCTTTGTTCCTCCGCCGCGGGCGGCCGCGTGGTCTCCCGGCTTGGGGCTCGGGCGTCTCCGCCGGCCGGGATTGGCAGCGGGCGGCCGCAGCGCGGCTCCCTCCCCGGCGGGCGGAGCCGGATCGGCTCCCGTTACCGGCGCGGGTGGGTGGGGGTGGGGTGGGGGGCGCCAGGCCATCCATCTTCTGTTATTACAGCGTAATGGGGCTGCTCGGGCGCCCGCCCATTTGTCATCGGCCTCGTTCGCTGATAACGGGCATTTGTCATCACTTTCCTCTGCCAATGTCATCAGCGCCGCTGACAGCGGGAGGGGGCACACGCACATGGGCCTGCTGGACACGCGTTCCTGCATATACACACTAACACATGAAACCTGAGGGAGGGCACATGGGCCCTGGGGGGCGCACGGGTCTGTCTGTGGACCAGAACTCCTTAGAGATGGACGCATAACAGCCTGTGCAGAAGGGGCTTGTCAGGCAGATGTTCCCAGCTGCAGATCTGCTTCCGCAGCTTTGCGGGGGGGGGGGGGAGATTGAGTGCAGGTGGCCTTCCGCCAGCTTCCTTTGTGGACTTGTTTGACACCCCCACGGGCTCTACAGACCCGCATGTGGCTGTGTCTCACTGTCAGCCCAGCAATGACCAAAAGGTCACATTCAGGCCTCCTGCACTCCTCAGACCTAAAGACTTCGGGAGAGACCACAGGACAGGACAGCGTAACTGGGGTTGCCAGGACAATGGGTTCCTCCTCTAAGCCCTCCAGAAACAGTGTATGTGGCCAGAGAGTCGCTTCCACTCCTGGCTCCACTCAAGCTTTGAGCCTAGACTGATCTGTAGCAAGAGAGACTCAGTAAAGACTGCCAAAAGAACTTCCCATTTGGAAGCGGTACAAGGCTGACTGGTGGAAGGGTGCTACAGATAGCCAGCAGAGGAGCTTGGAGGAAAGGAAAACTGTTATGTTCTGTGCCCTCTGGTGGGCCAGGTGCCAGGCCACTCCCTGCAGGACTGTGTCTGTCTTCCTGACGCTGCCTCAGGGGGGCAGAGGGGACCCCATTAGCCCTTATTAGGCAGACACCTCCCCCATTTCACTGCTCTCTGGTTGCCTGGCACATATTAGGTGCTCAATAAGTAGCTATTGAATGGATAAATGATTGAGGACAGGGCATGTGGGGAGGTGGGGGTCCCCCAAGTCCCTCCCAGAAAGGTCACCAGGCACTGATGGCCCAGATCTCATCTCATACCCTCCCTTTGGCTCCCCTCCCGATTTTTTATGCAGCCCCCCAAATTCCCTTTCTCCCTAGGCCTCTCCCTCCTGGGCGGGTGGGGGAGGGGGAAGGTCCCTTGGCAGAGCAGGTCTGGCTTGTTCCTTGTAAATGAAGACCATAATTAACATTAAATTAAGGTAATACAAATGAAGGCAACATAGAGGCTGACAAGATGAGCGTTTGGGGAGGCAGTGGGGAGAAGTGATTCATATTTTTAATTTACTGTACGGATGGGCCGTGTGGCTGGGGAGCCGGTGGCTGCGTGGAGGGGGTGTGGCCCGCCATCTTTGCCGGGCTTGGAGTGATCACACAATGACTATTAAACTCAACTGTCCATATAATGGGGCAGATTCGACATGACGCCCACCAGAGCACCAGAAGCCTGGCCAGCCCAGGTTGTAAATCCTGCCACACCGCGTCCGTCTGCCCACCTGCCCACCTTGGCCTCACGGGCCCCTCGGGGCCTCGGGAACAGGGTGACTCAGAGAACCCAGGCCCTGGCCCACATTACTCAGGCTGGGTGCTAGAAGCATGTTGTGAGGGCAGGGTTGGTGTCGCTCAGAGCTCGATCTTGACCTGGGAGCTGATAGGGGCTGGACCTCCGAGGCCTGCACAGAAGATATGGTGCCATGCCTACTGATCAGTGGCTCTCAACCTTCCTAACGCTGCCACCTTTAACACAGTGCCTCATGTGTGCTGACCCCCAACCGTAAAGTTATTTTCATTGCTACTTCATAACTGTAATTTTGCTACTGTTGTGAATCTTAATGTAAATATCTGACATTCGACTCCTGTGAAAAGGTCATTTGGCCCCCAAAGGGGTCATGACCCACAGGTTGAGAGCCACTGCTATAGAGGAACTAGTTGTCCTGGCCATCAACAGTGTCACTCTCTTCGACACTGCATGCACCTCTGATCCATGACCACCACCAGGCAATCTGCTTGTGGGGAGAGGGAGGGGTGTCATGGCGCTTTATGTGAAGCCCAATCTGAGAGATGGGGAGTGATGTCCTCTCAGAGCTTGTAAGTTCTCGGGCCCAATCCTGTCCCTCAAGCCCCTGAGCCTGGAGTGACCTACAGAGTCCAATCCAGGCACAAAGGCCGGTGGGACCATGCATTCCACACTGTATCCTGAGGCGTGACTGTGACGCTCTCTGGGTGTGAGTGAGCATGTGTGCATGTGTACATGTGTGCACACATGTACTCCTCTCCTCTCTCCAGCCAGAAGGTACCAACCAGTCCCAGGAGAAGGGAAGGATTCCTGCTTACTCACTCTGCAAGCAGAGTCCCAGCCGCCACAGCTCTGCTCATCCCGTCCCTGGGATGAGAGACGCAAGTGTAATTTAGGTTTTGATATTATGAAAGTCTCGCTGCTTTAAAACAGCGGGACACTCGGTGCCTCATTAATAAAGGATAAACTCGGAGTCTATTTACAAGGCGCTTTTTGGGGTTATTTACTCTCCAATATACATATGTAATGTTGCGCATACTTACCGCTAGGTAGTTCTTCCCTCCAGCCTGGGCCTCCTCATCACCCTGAGAGGGTCCCTGCAGGGAGCAGAGGGTCACTGGGGAAGAGAGATTCTGGGGGCCCCACCCCTGGCAAGAGAGAGGCTCTGTGGGGAAGGGCAGAATAATCTGGGACTTAAACTGGAAGTGGGAGACAGTGCACCCACCTCCATGCCCCACCCTCCTCAACGGTCTTATCTCAGAGCCCAGCTCCCTTGACAGGCACGGGCTCTCCTGCCTAAGCCCCACCCTCTGTATCAGGCCAGGGCGGCCCGCTTTCTCCCCATGGCCTGCCCTAGCTCCACACACACAGGGCAGAGCTGTGGACAGGCTTCTGACAGGCTAGCCAGGCCTCTGGAGCAGCGCCTCCGCCATCTGTGAGGTATTCCAACCTGTCCCAGACTTCCCCATTCCTCAGTTCCTGAAGTTGGCCCTTATTCTCTCACTATGGGGAATCCATTCCCAGTTCCTGGTGCCCATCAACCTGGCTGTGTTGGGGATGGATCCCCATGGAGCCTTAGACCCCATCTTTCTCTACCATGGGCACCACAAGCCTGGGTGCTTTATTATTATTTTTTAATTTTTGCTTTTGAGACAGGTCTTACTATGGAGCCCAGGCTGGCTCAAACTCACAGAGATCCACCTGCCCCTGTCTCCCTAGTGCTCGGATTAAAGGTGTGAACCACCCTTCCCAGCCTCTGGGTGATTTTTTTTTTTCATGGCTCCTATATGTGGTAGCATGCTCCTCTTATTCCCATTTTGTAAGTGAGGTCAGGGAACTCACCCAGCGTCACCCAGCTAGTAAATGCCAAGCTGTGGGTTTAACCCAGAATTGAGTTCGTGGTACTACAGCCTTCTAGGGGTTTGAAGGCCTTGTGTTTGTCCCAGGACCTTCAGCCCCTGTCTAGCAAGGCCTCCTGTGGCCTCCAGGGAGGAGGAACACATCTACCATCTGAGCCCTGGGGCTAGAGAGTCAGACCCGGTGGCCCTAAGTGTACATGTAAGGGCAGTGGAGGATCCCACCTTAGGCAAAGGCCATGAATCACTAAGGGAGTTCCGGCCACCAAGCTGGGAATTTTGAGGCTTAATGTGCTGTGTCTGGGGACCATGGTGTGGCACCTGTGTTGCGGTGGGGGTGGTCAGTCTGACGGCAGTATCTGGCCAGTTTGGACAGAGAAGACATCTGCTGGCTGCTAGACCTGCAGCCTCTGTGTAGGTGCCCTGGGTGGAGGTATCAGGTCTCTCAAGTACTTTGGGAACTCACAGGGATCCAAGAGGGCATCGGATCTTGTGCCTACTCCGGGCCTGGGACTCAGAGGACAGAGAGTTGGTTCTCTGGTTCCCTTCTCACCCTCAAAGCAGAAGGAGAGTTGACCTGGGGGTCTGGACAGGGATGATAGTTAACAGGAGGCCCTGCTCCATCACCGTTGGTGGACAATGAGCCATCACCACCCTAATTAAAGATATGACAGCAAATACATCCTGGGCTGAGAATGGATGATGAGTGGCAGGAAGGCACCCTGTGGCCAGCAGCTAGCTGCTGCTTCCATAAGCTCCCCCTTGGAGCTGAGGAGCCAGGCTGACTACAGGGCTCCTGGGACATCTGGATTGGGACCGAGGCTGTAGCTGGGGATACAGACAAGGACCAAGGTCTGGCTGGAATATCAAGGTTGGTCAGTAGATCTTGAGGCCAGGACCCTAGAGACAAGGGCCCTTGCAGTTAGAAGAGAGGAGTAAATCATTGTAAGCCCAACTGAGAGCCCCCAGGGATACCTGAGGCTACAAGAGGCCCCAAGGGCTGTTTGAAATTTCCAGGAGCACATGCGGGGGGTATCTAGGCTCTTACCCAGGCTCAACGGGTGTACGCAGAGATCTGGCCCGGGGACTGAGCTGCTGTGAGAAAGCACAGCAAGGCTCTATTGGCCATGCTGGCCTTTGGTCTGGCCCAGACTCCTGCGACCACAGGAGGGGTGGTAGGGGTTGGAGAGCTCCGGTAACTAGGTAGCTGACTGGCCACCTGCACGGAGGAGAGATGGCTTCCACTGACCACTCTGGCTTCTGTTGCTTCCTCCTTCGGTACAGCAGGCCCTTGCTACCCATCACTCCTCCCTTCTGCAGAGGACACTGGTTGTCCCATGGAGGTGCACCGAGACCCTGTTTCTTCTCTTGAGGGCTCTAAGACCTGTTTATCTGGGGCCCCACCCCATTCAGAGACTAGGAAGCCTGAGCACAGGATGAGGTCATCTGAGACCAGCCAGAGCTGTGATCATCCTGATGGACAGTTAGTTGGTAGTGGAGAGTTGGTGGCCTCAGCCTTTCAGTCCTATATGCTGTGGTGGCCCCTAGCCAGTTCTTCAGGGTGTGGGGACTGGCCCCAGGGGAGAGAGGATGGGTGGGGAGCCAGGAACTGGCAGGCAGGCAGAGGGGAGGGAGGGACCACTGACAGCAGGACAAATGCTTGTAATTTTATAACCAATCTCAGCGTGTCCATGGGGGGCCGTTTGTGCCTCCACTCAGGACCAATCAGCCTGACAGAGCTATGAGTCTGCCTGAGTGAGTGTGAGCAGCTCCCCCCAGTGCCACTTACTGCAATCTCATTACCACCCAGCTTAAGGCTGGCCAGAGGGCCCAGCAGGAAAGGGGACCCAGCCCAAGGTCCCGAGGGTAAGGTCACGGGAGTCATGGCAATCCAGGGGCTCAGGAGGACGGAGGGAAAGGACACAGGAGCTTGGGTGATACTTAGCAAGCACTGTGGGGTGCTGAACTAAATTCAGGATTGAGACAGGGCACAGTGCAGGCCCTGCCCTCAAGGGGCTTGCAGTCTGTTCTTGGTGGTGGGACAGATCACAGATGGATGGGCCTGGGAAAGGTGGGGATGGAGGGAGGCAATCTGAAGGCAAGAAAGACTGGACAGTAGAGCAAAGGACCAGAGCCAACCAGCATTGGGCCAGGGAATGAGAGGGGGAAGCAGGTGACCCTCCAGAGTGCAGAGCGTGGAGCAGGAGATGCCACCTCATGGGAGACTGGAGGGATGGTGGGGGAGGGTGATGAGCCAGTGGTGGATATTATAGGAAGGCCTTGCTGGATATCTGGCTCTGGGGATGGCTGTGTGCCCATTAGTCTCTCTAATTGTCAAAAATCTAATTTAGTGTCTGGAGCCTGGGCCGGCCTCGGGTTAAATGGAGAGAGGCGGGCCCAGCCATAAATCTGCCCTCCCAGCCTGGCCTGGTGCTAATTCTGCAGCTAAGTGAAGAGGTGAGGAGAGCTCTGGAGAGTGGATGTCCTTGATGACCCTGTGTGCCAGCCCCCATGCGCCAGGTCACAGCCAAGTCCTGCTCTCTGGCAGGAAGGAAAGGCTCGCCCAAAGCCTAGCTGGGCCATTAGGGCCATCTGAGCAAGAAGCGGGGTTATGCACATGGCTACATGGTTATACACAGTTATGCACACAGCTCAGTGCTACAGCACTTGCCCGGTATGTGCAAGGCCCCGGGTTCTCTTCCCAGCTCTTGAAATAAGAGCCCCACAAAATTCCCACAGCCACCAGTCCCTCCACCTGGACCCACTCAGGGCCCACGGAGGCTCTATCTATGGTGTTAGGGACAGTCTCTTCCTGATAGAAATCATGCCACATGCAACACGAGCCTTTTGGTGAGGAAAAGTTATGTGGTCAACTGTCATCCCGTCTTCTACTCGGTGACTGTTGGGGGCAGACTCAGTCATGTGGATCGCATGACATTCACTAGAGGCATGGAGAGTAAAGGAGCACCTTCCCTTGGGCTGCTTGGGGACCTGGACAGCTCCTAAGGGCCTCCTGTGGCCTGAGGTAGTGGTGGGGGCTCTGGACCTGGGCTTGGTAATGACCTCACTCCCCTCGGAGCCACTAATTGAAAGCAAGGGGTGTGGTAGGCGCAGCAGGAAAGGTTGGGGGACCGACAGCCTCAGAGAGGCTCTGCTTCCATGGGGGAGGAAAACAATTTCTCCTGGCTTCGGCTCCATCTCACCAGGCACCCACCCGGCCTCTCCTGCTGCTAACGAAGTGCCTTTAATTAGCAGCCTAATAAAATGCTCTTAATTGGCAAGAGCCAATCAGGAAGAAGCAAACTCTCTTCTTAGTCATTGCTGATGGCTACCCAGCCCTAGGTTTAAAGGGAAGAGGGACCAGAGCCTAGCCTTAGGGAGGGTAGCTCAAGGGCTGTCTCCTGGAACAGGCCCTGCACCTTCCTCACCTGGGGACAGGGCTGACACTGCACTTGAAGCCTAGGCCCACGGCCTTCGATTTTGTCCTGGGCTTAGGAGTCAGGCTGGTCAGGCCTCATCTAGTAGCTGCTGGTAGATAGCTGCAGAGGGATCTTTGCTGCCGGCCCCGCCCCCCCCAACTCTCTGGGGTGCTGCCTGTTAAGGGAGCAGATGTGGCTGTGGGCATTGAAGACCTGCATAAGATGAGGTGTCCTTACACTGCCACTCTCTAAGTTCAGTGGAAGTTGGTGACATTGACCACTGGCCAAGGCTACCTTAGGGAGCACAGTGACTATCCAGGTAAGACAGACAGTGAGGCCACAGCTGAGGAAGCCTACACTAGAAGCTTAGAGCTTTCTATAAAGCTTTCAACCCACAGATGAATCAGCTCTGACAAGAGTCCTGCTGGGGTCATCACAGAGCAGAGGGCAGCAGAAGGCAGTCCTTTCCTGCCGCAGCCTTCATCTTGTGCTTATTTCCGTGATACTGGTCCTGGGGGAGAAGAGGGGCTCCCCAAGTGACTTGTGAGTCTCTCTGGCAATGCTCCTGAAGGCTAGGGAACTTGGGAGTGAACAAGTGATGGGGCGGAGCGGCCTCCGTCCAACAGAAGAGGAAAGCTCAAATTCAAGGTCCAGGATGGGGCTGTGGTGGGTCAAATACAAGTCAGACCTCACTGTCGCTTCAACACGACCCAGCACCCAATGACCTGTATGCCGAGACTCTCCGTTTACAACACTCAGTCCTGGTTTTTTCTTCCCCTACCTTCTTAAGGTAGGATCTTGCCATGTGGCCTTAAACTCAAGAACCTCCTGTCTCAACTTCCCAAGTCCAGTGTGCACAACTAGCTAGACCTTGGTTTGTTTTTTTGATGCAGGGTCTCATTACACAGGCCTGGCTGGCCCAGAACTATGAAAACCAGACCAGTCTGGAACTCAAGAGACCCACTTGCCTCTGCCCCCCTGCTGGAATCAGTGCCATGTGCTGTCACATCTGGCTCTTGACCTGGTTGTCTCATCAAAGAAATATTCTACCGTATAGTTCTTTGATCTGTATACTGAAAACTCACATCCATATGATGTTGGGTCAAAGAGAGAAGACACTTAGAAAATTCACTTTAATCTTGTATTTGTCATTGACTTTCCCCCAAACAGTTAAAAAAGCAAACACACTATTACCATGGTGCTAGCTTGTGAACATATTGGTACATTGACTACACATCACCAGAACATAATCACAAAAATGAAAGCAGTCAGCACTGCAGAGCCTAGGAAAAGCGAACCACCAAAAGCACTCACCCCGGCTCACACTTGCTGCCAGGCCTGTCCCCACTGGAGTCACTGAAACCCTCAGTGAGTTTGCCAAGGCTCAAGGATCACTGCTCTGGGAAGGTATCAGCTTCCTTGGTACCCAGAGATCTAACCTGTTGGACTTTTCCTTCAGCATCCAAGGGGAAGGTTCAGGAGGGGAGATAACGCACATCATCTCTGTCCACAACCCCCTCCCCAACACACACTCAGAAGCTAAGCCAGCTAACAGTTTGTTGGGAAGTACCTATTTGGGAAGTCAGCTGCCTCCAGGGAATGTCAGCCCACAGGCACCGGGTTATTTTGTCTTGAGACAGGGCTGCCAGTGTCAGAGTTTCTGGGCAGCAATGCAGTCGATTCTGCCCGCAAGCAGGCAGCCACAGTCCTGCTGCTTTGGTCTCTCTCCTCAGCTTTATTCCCCTGAGATGCCGCCTCACTGGTACCGACTGTGCTGTGGTTAAAAGGGCTCTGCACTGCCAGGACCATGTGTGTGTGTGACTCCTAGGACTGATCCTACTGGAAGTCTCTGGGTGCATCCGAAATGGCTGAGTTTAACTGAATGGGGATGGAGATTAGTGTGGACCAAAGTTACACTGTAAACCAATCACCCCCACATGGACTGCAGTCACAGTGACTGGGTACCTGCATGCCTCACTCTACCCGATACTTCGGAACACATCTGCACCTAGCCTGTGGGCCTGCACTAATCCGGGTGAGCCTGCTCAGATTCAGGACCAGAAGGAATCACCACCTACCTCAAAAGGGAGATGCTAAGACAATCACCACACCACGGGCCTAATCATTTTCAGGGTTCTCTGCTCTAGTCAAACACTAAGCGAGGAGATCAAGCCCGGCCTCTCAGACTGGAAGCCAGCAGGAGAAGGTGAGTGGACAAGTGCAGGCAGCCTTCTCCTCAGCTTTGGATCACTAAAAACAAATGTTTCTTTCTTTCTTTTTCTTACAGAATGATTTAGGAGTCTCAATGTCATTTCCAGTTCCAAAATTAAGCTACAAGGGCCAGACTTGATTACTTGTCAACAGAGTTCCAAACAGTCTCTGTCTCTAAGTTAGGACAAATCAGAAAGAATTTAGCCAAGGGACAAGTGTAAAAGGCTTCCCATCCATAATTCACATCCACTTTCTAACTGCACTTCAAGGGAAAGGATCTTCCCAGCAGCACTGCGAGTGCGTACACACACACACACACACACACACACACACACACACACACAGCAGCATTGCGAGTGCACACACACACACACACACAGCAGCATTGCGAGTGCACACACACACACACACACACACACACACACACACACAAAGCAGCAAGGCATGTTGGCCTTGCCCAGACATCACCAGTGTGACACAGAGGTCACATTCTCCAGCAGGGTACCCTGTGCACATGTTCATCTGCCTAAGAAGGCTTCCAGCTGTCTGTAGGAGAGGTCTTTCGAGGCTTACATTGGAAAGTAGATTTTAGTAAAAGAGAGAGAGAGAGAGAGAGAGAGAGAGAGAGAGAGAGAGAGAGAGAGAGAGAGAGAGAGAGAGAGACTGACTGACCATGGGGACACTCATCTCAGAGCCACAGGGCACTTGCAGCTTCTTGTCTACTATTCCTTTAAATGTGTTGAGATGTTCTTTGTTTCTCTTTTCTTTTTAAAAAGGTCAAACTTTACATTTATTCTCGCCCAGTTGGGGACTGCTGATAATCAATTCCCACTGAAATCATGCAGAGATGGTAAGTGGGGTTTACCTTCTCTGGAAATGAACTTCCACTTACCTGATTGTTTCTTCTACAATGAACTGGTAAATGACCCCCAGAGCTGAGAAATGTGAGTGATTCAAGTTTCTCAGACCACTTAACTGCATTCCCATTTCCATCAGCAGTAGAGGACAACCTGGAGAAAAAGCTTAACCAAGCTACGGGCTTGAATGTGCAGGGTCCACCCGAGCCCAAGTATAGTGGGTGGCCACACTTCTCAACTGGCTTCCAAGCTGCACCTTCAGCTGAACGGGGAAGGAGAGCACAGTCCCAGCACCACCGAGTCTGCAGGTAACCACATCCCCACTAACCTTGGCATCCAGCCCAGGCTGGCCTCAGACACTAGGCAGATGTTCTCCTGCTCCTACTTTTTAAAGCAGCACATCACTGAAGGGCTAGTCAAGTTATGGCCACTAGACCATTTCTTGAAGCAGCTTAGGTCTCTTAACATCTGACCTGATTTTCAGCAAAGTCCTTTACTATTAATAGTCACCTGAACAGACAGGAGCTCAGATCGGCTACCTGGAGGACTCCGTAGCATATAGGTGGTTGGGGAAGGAGAAATGTATATGGAGAGAGATTTCTTAGATATAACTTGAGATCGTGGTTACACAGGAAAAGGCAAACTGAACACACACGACCTGACTCAGCACGTAACGGCTTTCACTCAGGGGACACGTTGGGTAAGGGACGACTTGCAAACCAGAGAAAGAAGATGTTCCTTTTCTCTCCTGCTGAAGTGACGGTGGGCTGGCTGTAGGTCACTTGTGACTGGCCCCCATTTCTATTTTTATAGCAGCTGGTTCAGTTGGCTTTTTTAAGCTCCAATGTGTGGTTGGGAACAGCGATGAGAGTCTGACTCTTGGTTTCCAAGGGAAAAGCAAGGGAGGCTGTCCTGTGGCCCCAGACCCCAAAGGATGCCTAAACCACCCCTTGGCGGGTCCATGCATGCTTGAGGAAAGTGACTTGGTTCTCAGTTCAAGTTCTCCTAGGTTTGCCCATGAGCCTCTGCATCTGGAGCCTGCTGGCAGAGGCCCAGTCTTGCCTTCCACACGGCCAGGTTAACCCTGCCCTTGAGAAGTCCAGTTGCTAATGTTTTCACTGACTGCCAGAGTTTACTGCTAGGGAAAGTGGACAGCAAAATAAAGCAGGGAGAAGGCAAGGAAGAGAAGGCAGCTCCCACTTACTAGTAACCCTGTGTGCCAAGCTTCACCCTGATCCCCTCTGGCAGCCTTGCCTTTCTGCAGATACTGGGTTTTGGGGAAGCAGAAGGGTCTGCAGTGCAAGGCTGAGATGGTTAGACTGACAGTTCCTGACCTAAACAGAGAACCAGCTTTTTTCCTGACCTTCTCTTAAGCTGTTGTGCTCAGCTTAAGTGTTACGGGTGCCTGGGTGCTTTCTGGCTCAATCCAGGAAACAGATGTGAGCCACGGTACAAAGTGCGGTGATAACCAGCCTGGTGCTGGCCATTCCAGGCCTTTTTGCAGGCCAAGCCTTGCCAGTGATTTAAGATGAAGCACAATGCTTTTTATTACACATCTAATTGTTAATGAGAGGAAATGCAATCAGCAGCTCCTTTCCACTCTACATGGAACCAAGAAGACTGCTGAGTCCAGAGCAAACGCAGCCACTGATGGCGCCCAGGACATTCCTGTCCCTCCCCCTGGGCACAGGGAAGAGGAGGAGGAGGAGGAGGAGGAGGAGGAGGAGGAGGAGGAGGAGGAGGAGGAGGAGGAGGAGAGAAAGCTGCAGATATGATGAGCGTCATGTTCATGAATCACTGCTGCCCCGGGGGTCACTTGCAGCAAAAGCCTGGAAATTAGGATACACTCAAACTCGGAATCCTGAGTGTCACATTTTCTAGGTGATCCGCCTCATGCTAGATGAGGACACTTCACACACCTTCTCAGGCTGAAGATGGAGGAGGAGAGGAGGCAAGAGGGACAGAAACCCAGACAGGGGAGGGAGGCAGCAGGTACAGATCTTCCAGTGTGTGTCCCTCTCTCCTCTAAGATGTGCAGGCAGCTGTCTCCTCCCACGCAGTGGCCCGACTGCTCTGGCCAGGTGCTGGACACTCCTGCAGTTAACAGGGAGAGGCCAGGCATTCTTTGCCTGGAAGCTGCAGCCCCTGTCCCCTAGAAGTGGGCCAGATGGGGAAACTAGTTCTTCTGCTTGATGGCAAAGCAAGAGAGATTCTGGCAAAACACTAAATATATTTATAAGTCATCTTTGTCTGGAACCCAATGGGAGAGAAACAGGTGCAGAGGGAAGGGAGGGAACGGGAAGGGAGTCTTAAAAGTTCCAATCATTCACACAAGATAAAGACATCTTCTGATAGCAGCACTGTGGCAGCCGAGTGCCGAGCAGACCATCCTGGTCAGCTGCTGGCCGACTGTGTCCCAACAGGAGTCTCAAAGCCCTGCGCCTCGCTGACCCATCCGGGGAATCCGGGTAGGAGTGTGATTGTTGTTGTTCATCCTGGTCTTGGCAGATATGTTAAATACTGCAACCTTAACGAGCCCTGTGTGGAAACACAGCCAACAGTCATTAGCCCTTCCTAGTAATTTTTACTTGCTCTAAGACAAAAAGAATGTTCATGTGGCTGTCAATGAGGAAGGCTTGGGGTCCTTCCCAAGGGCTGTTCCCTGCCCACAGAGTGCTTCTGTCACAGTCTCCTTGGGGACTTACACAAAGGACAGGGCTTAGTGCTGTGCTCAGGGTACAGAGGCTCTGTGCAGAGGCACTCTGATATCCTAAGATCTAAGAGTGAACAATGGCTGGAACGATGCCATACTGTCCCCCGCTGCCTGGAACAGCAGAGCAGGTAGGGATGGGGCTCCGAGGCTCTGCCTGACTGTCCTGGAGCCCAGTGGTATCTCTGTAAGAAGTGTGGACTGGCCAGAAGCTGGCTGGGGCCTGGCTTAAGGAACTGTGTATGGAGACACTGATAGTGCTCCTGGTCTCTTCAAGGACAGATGTGTAGGTGGTGGTTGGAAATGTGGCCTGGAGATTAAGGCAGAGGGTGATAGTGAAGATAAAAATTTGCTAGTCATCTCTGTTGAAGTGAGAGCTAAAGTCATGGAAAAAGATAAGATAGCCCAAGAAGAGAGCATAGATGAGTCATAAAAGACTGAGCCAGCTTCTCAAGGGATGCCTGTTTCAGCAGTGAGAGGAGAAAGAGATGTAAACCAAGTTGGGGAGACAGTAACAGTGAGGGTCAGAAGCACATTTCCATGGTTAAACATGTGTTTAGCATGAGCCAGGCCAGGTACTCAATACCTAGAAGCCCCCACCCCAATAGCAAAATACTATTACATTGGAAAAAACCCAAACACTGGCGAAAAGAGCAGACAAGGCACACTAACCATGGATACCTTCACAAAGGGCTCATGACATGTGAGGACTAAGAACTTGGCCTGTGAGGTAGGTTCTAGCCTCCTCATTTCACTCATCAGGATAGAACAGTTGGTGAATTGACAAGCCCCAGAGCACACAGCCAGTGCGACTGAGCTGAGGAATGATGGACCAGCTGTGTCTTCTACAACAGCAGAGACACAGGGGAAACCCCAGAGGCCTGCGCACTCCCTCCGGAAGACTGAGAGGTACAAGGGTGCAGTGAGAGGCATGTCTGCTCTAACAACCAAAGCAAGTGTGAGAAACAGAAAGGCACACGGAGGTAATGCTCCCAAAGCTGGTGCCCTTCTTAGAACTCAATAACCCAGCATATCTGAACCAGTGATGGCACCGGATGCCAACTGCAAACGCACTCATCAACAATACCTGGGCATTTTAGAGAGGTGCTAGAGACTTGGGGAGGATACCCAACTTCATGTTACTGCTGGGGATCAACCAATTAACCAACCAACCAACCAACCAACCAACCAACCAACCAACCAACCAAGCGGGAAATCCCCTGTGGATGGAGGGGAGCGGGGCAAAAAGGCTGCCTTCTGTTCCCAGGGAGACCGACAAGGCACATTTCAGCTAGAGACACTTCCAGTCACATGTTAGATGAATTGCCAGACTGAAGGGGCCTCCCTTGTAGGCAACTGCTCTAAGAACTATACAATTACAAGCTTTTGGACCATTCATTTTCAACTGGCTCAAATGTCATTTTACTTTCATAAAAATTGTACTGAACTACTAGTAGAACTATTAGTACTACTACATAAGAACTCTAGAATCTTCTAGAACTGGAACTGGCTCCCTTCTACTAGTGTAAGTGGTGCTCACAGGGACAGTCCCTGCCCCATCTCATGCTGTCTGATTCTGCCTTTCTGCTGTATAGGGCTTGGTGAGACTTCTCTTGGTCTGAGAAGGAGAAACTCCCAGGAGCTAGCAGTGCTTCACAGCCAACACTCCATCTCTACCACAGCGCCATGTACACAGCTCTTTTCATACCCGGGCAAGTATGAGGTCAGTGTTGGGTTATTTATCTGGAGATGTAGGTGTATGTCCGAGAAGGGGAGCGGGGTGGTTCAGCGTGGGCAGCTGGATCATTTAGGAAGTCCCAGATGAGGATTGTGTCATCATGTGAACTACTGACAATCTGGAATTCATCAAACTGGAGTCGGAAAACTCTTCCAGAATGCTCCTAAAGAAGCAGAAACAAAAAGTAAGACTTTGACTCAAAATCAAAAGCACCATGTCTGAAGGAGTCTATAGAAAGGCTATGCATGGTGTGCTCAGCCACTGTTTCAAACGCTGACAGAAAGCAGTTTCACTAACGTTAGAATGGAAAAAGCAAACACCAGGCAATAACTGATCTCGGGAACACAGTCAACAAGCAGCTTTACTTAGGTGAAATGGCAAAGACGACGCTGGCTTGTCACTATTGACTGGGATTAGGCCAGAGGAGAGTACTCTTGGTACCTTCCTGGTCCCATCATTCCCCTGCAAGCTCCTTTGACCATCAGAAGCCAAGAGGTGATCAGCAGTAAGAAGTGACATGCTGGTAAATGTGTGCCAACCAAACTTCTTGAGGCTGGAGAGATGACTCAGCAGTCAGGCAGTGGTGGCGCACACCTTTAATCCCAGCACTCGGGAGGCAGAGCCAGGCGGATCTCTGTGAGTTCAAGGCCAGCCTGGTCTTCAGAGCGAGATCCAGGACAGGCTCCAAAGCTACACAGAGAAACCCTGTCTTGAAAAGCCAAAACCAAACCAAACCAAACCAAAATGCTCTTCCAGAGGACCCAAGTTCAATTCCTGGCACCCACATGGAGGCTAACAACCATTTCTAACTACAGCTCCAGAGCGATTTGACGTCCTCTGGCCTCTGAGGGCATTGCGCTGCACAGATGTACATGCAGGCAAAACGTTCATGGACGTAAAATAAAGACATAAACCATTTACAAATTTCCATGGTGCTCAAAGGCCTACCACGATCAATTTGAAGCTATCCACATACGATCAACAACTTGCAAAATTCTAATGGTTGGCTTTCATGAGGTGAGGAGCCTTGTCTAGCGCATCAGGGTATTACGCACTGCCTAGATTAGGCGTGGGTTATTCCTAACTCTGGAAAGTACTTTCAACACTGTTACTAGTCAGTCTCACCTGCACGCCAATATGCCTTTACTGATTTTTACCTACCCTTGAATTTCATATAAATACACACACACATAGTGTATATATATATTTTTGTGCCCGGCTTATTTTACTCAACATTTTTTGTTTGTTGGTTGATTTCCAAGACAGGCTTTCTCTGTATAACTGACCTGGTTGGCCTAGAACTCTCTCTGTAGACCATCAGGCTGGACTCAAACTCACAGAGATCCGCCTGCCTCTGCCTCCTGGTGCTGGGATTAAAGGCATGCACCACAGCCTGGCTTTTACTCAACATTGCAAATGTGTTTTTCTGTCACTACATGGAAAAAGTTATTTCATTCCTTTAAAAATTAGTGGCTAATATTCCACTGTATAAATATACCATAGTTAATTTATTTTCCTGTTGGCGAACATATAAGCTGCTTATGATTTTTCGATATTATAAAAAAAAAAGCTGCTTTCATTTGGGAGGTGGAGGCAGCAGATCTCTGTGAATTTGAGGTCAGTCTGGTCTACATAGTGTGCGCCAGGCCAGTCAGGGCTACAGAGAGAACCTATCTCAAAAACACCAGAAAATACAAAGAAGCCCACACTGAGATATAACCAAATTGTTGAAAACCACTGACAAGAACAAAATCTTAAAGGAAAACAAACCACAGGAAAACAAGTCACTGGGCAGAACAAGGTGGTCTCAGCAGAAAGCACACGGGGAGAGAACGGAAGCCACACTAAAGCGCTGTAAGAAGGCACCAACTCCGGAGTCTTCAGCCAACAACACCCCGTAAAAGGGAAGGCAAACTGACTTTCCAGGCAAACATCAGTTCCGAGTATCTGTCACCAGTATACCCAGACAGGTGCTGACCTCTTCAAGCAGAGGAAAATGACATTCCAAGGGGAAAACTTGCATTTGGACAAAGGAATGGAGGGCAATGGAAAAGTCAGATGTATAAGTACAAGTAACTGACTCGAAAACAAACACAGGTTGTAGTGGTTGGAATAAGAATGGCTCCCATAGGCTCCTACTTCTCAATGTTTATAGCCATCAGGGAGTTGAACTCTTGGAAAACCATGCCAGACATAGTCTTGCACTCTGCCTACGGATCAGAGTGTAGCTCTCAACCATGTCTCCAGCACCATGCCTACCATGCCCGCCACCATGGTGATAATGGACTAAGCCACTGAAACTGTAAACCAGCCCCCAGTTAGATGCTCTCCCTTGAAGAATTGCTGTGGTCATAGTGTCTCTTCAGAGCAATACAACAGTGACGGTCATGACACAGTAGTCGCTCAGTGAAAGACAGTGCGCTGTGGATTACAGCAAACGTATGGTAATCTGACATGGTATAACCCCTTGGGAAAAGAGGCCGTTTCTGGAAATACTGAACACACACTTTGTATGATCCAGCCATTTGACTCCTTCTCCAGAGCTAAGTCCTCCTGGACACTGAGTCAGAATTTAGAAACTGGACTTTCAAAGCTTACTCAATCTTCCCTCAGAATTGTGCAGAACAACAGCAAAACACAAAACAAAATAAAAACCAAGTAAAGTACTTGAAACTTTATTTGTAATAGCTAAACATGGAGAACCCTAAGGCTCATAACTGGTCAATGAGTAAAATGTGGCACGTATGAACCTGGGTGAGTCTCCAAATGATCTCTATTTGGCATAGAGACAGGTGGGGCTGAGGATGTGGCTCAGGTGAAAGGTTGCCTATCATACAGACAGCTCAAGGAGTGACCTCCAGCACTGAAAACCAGGTATGGTGGTATATATATACCTTTAACTCCAGCACTTCCGAATTAGAGGCAGGAGGGTCACAAGTTTAAGATCACCATTAGACACACTATTAAGTTTGTGGCCAGCTCAGGACATAGGAGACTAAGCCCCAAAAGAAAAAACAAGGGAGGCTAGAGAGATGGCTCAGAGGTTAAGAGCACTGGCTGCTCTTCCAGAGGACCCAGGTTCAATTCCCTGCACCCACATGGCAGCTCACAACTGTCTGTAGCTCCAGTTCCAGGGGATCTGACACCCTCATATAGACATACATGCAGGCAGAACACCAATACATGTAAAATAAAAATAAATCATGGCCGGGCGGTGGTGGCGCACGCCTTTAATCCCAGCACTCGGGAGGCAGAGCCAGGCGGATCTCTGTGAGTTCGAGGCCAGCCTGGGCTACCAAGTGAGTTCCAGGAAAGGCGCAAAGCTACACAGAGAAACCCTGTCTCGAAAAACAAAACAAAACAAAACAAAACAAAAAAAATCATTAAAAAAGAAAGAAAAATAAGATAGGTATAAAAAAAGTACATACTGTATGATTTGTTCTCATAAACCCTAGAAAATGCCAACTAAGCAAGGTTCTGTAAGTCAGACCGGGGACTAGGATGCTGTGGAATAATCCTCTTGTACACTGTGACGATTTGTCACTCAAATTGGTTTAATAAAGCACTGATTGGCCAGTAGCCAGTCAGGAAGTATAGGCAGGGCGGCCAAACTGAGAATGCTGGGAAGGAGAAGACCAGGTCAGGAGTCGACAGCCAGACACAGAAGGAGCAAGATGAGAATGCCATACTGAGAAAAGGTACCAAGCCACGTGGCTAAACATAGATAAAATTTATAAGTTAATTTACGTATAAGAGCTAGTTAGAAAGTTTAGAAAGTAATAAGCCTGAGCTACTGGCCAAGCATTTATAATTTATATTAAGCCTCTGAGTGATTATTTGGGAAGTGGCTGCTGGATATTTGGGAGTTGCTGGTGGGCCAGAAACATCTGTTTACACAAGGTAGGCTCAGATGAAGGATGGAAGGACTGCCAAGCACATCAGGATAATCTACACTTTTACTGGCATATACACATCAAAAGCTCTTTTTATTTTTTATTTTTGAGACAGGGTCTCACTCTGTAGTCCTAACTAGCTTGGAACTAAATATGTTGACCAGGCTGACCTTGAACGCAGATCACCTTCCTCTGCCTCTCCATAGCTAGGATTAGAGGTGTGCACTACCACACCTGCCTCTGTATCAAAATTGTTAAGTTGAATTTTTTTTATAAAAATTATTTATTTTTATTTTCTGTGCATTGGTATTTTGTCTGCATGTATGTCTGTGTGGGGGTGCCAGATCTTGGAGTTACAGACAGTTGTTAGTTGTTAGCTGCCATGTGGGTGCTGGGTCCTCTGGAAGAGCAGTCAGTGCTCTTAACTGCTGAGCCATCTCTCCAGCCCTCAAGTTGAGTACTCTTTTGTTGTTGCTGTTACTTGTTCTGTTTTGGGGACAAGTCTTGCTATATAACCCCAGCCTGTCTTGAACTCAGGATCCTCCTTCCTATGGCCCAAGTTCTGATTATAAGCACAAACCACCATTCCCTATTTGTTTTTTTTTTTTTTTTTTTTTTTGGTTTTTCGAGACAGGGTTTCTCTGTGTAGCTTTGCGCCTTTCCTGGGACTCACTTGGTAGCCCAGGCTGGCCTCGAACTCACAGAGATCCGCCTGGCTCTGCCTCCCGAGTGCTGGGATTAAAGGCTTGCGCCACCACCGCCCGGCCCATTCCCTATTTGTAAAGACTGCTTTTTCTTTTTTTTTTCTTCTTCTTCTTCTTTTTTTTTTTTTTTTTTTTTTTTTTGGTTTTTCGAGACAGGGTTTCTCTGTGTAGCTTTGGAGCCTTTCCTGGAACTCGTTTTGGAGACCAGGCTGGCCTCGAACTCACAGAGATCCGCCTGGCTCTGCCTCCCAAGTGCTGGGATTAAAGGCATGCGCCACCACCGCCCGGTTGCTTTTTCTTTTTAAAGATAGGATCTCTCTATATAGTCTAGGCTAGTCAGAAACTCACACTCTTCTCGCCTCATTTATTTATTTTTTTGTTTTTGTTTTTGTTTCTTTATGTAGTTCTAACTGTCCTGGATCTCTCTCTGTAGACCAGGCTGGTCTCGAATTCACAGAGATCCGCCTGCCTCTGCCTCCCGAGTGCTGGGATTAAAGGTGGGTGTCACCATTACTCTTCTTGCCTCATTTTTAAAGTCTGGGATTACAGACAGATGCCAAAACGCTCAGTGCACAGAGCACACGTTTGAAAGGACATGTGTAAAGAAAGCAGGCAAGGCACACATGCTACTGAAAGAATGCACCCAATCTTAGGTTTTTGGATCTAAGAGACAGGGTCTCAAACTGTAGCCCAGGCCTCTCAGGAACACATGGCAATCTCCTGTCTCAGCCTCTGACTACATGTGTGCACCACCATACTCAGCTTCATAATGTGCTTTAAACCTGAGAAAGACAAAGTATTCCTTTTCTCCAGAACTGAGACTTCCTGAATATTGAATCAGAACTCAGAATACTGGACTTTGAATGTTTCATGTTTTTCCTGAGTTGTTCAAAAGATTCTGTTTACTCTGGATCCACACACATCTAACTAAAGCAACATTTGTCAATCTGAGCCTGTGGCTTATACTGTGACAAAGAATTTTATGCTTCTAAGCTTGTAGTGGGCACAGGCCTATAATCCCAGGACTAGGGAGATGGAGGCAGAAGGAGTACAATTTCAATCCAGTCAGGGCCAGGTGAGACCCTGCTACAAAAAGCATTAAAGGTGACATTTCTCCCTGACTCACTTCTCTCTCCAAGTGTCAAGATGTTCAAGCACGGGGTGAACAGAGGATAACGACGGAGGCAGAGGCACTGCCTAGTGAATGAGATGTAGAGCTAAGGAGCTGACCAGGGGTTCCAGTGAGTCCCAGGGTACTTTTTGCAAGTACAGGTGTTCGGGTCCTTAGATTCTGGACAGGTTCCAATTTGAGTAATTATATTCTCTCTCCCTCAGTGCCTCCTGCTGCTTCTGGTGGATGCAGAATTCTTATTCACTTCCTGCACTACATGTGGGAGAGGTACTGTGCAGCTGTTAAGCAGCTGCCCTAGTCCTCTCCATATACAGTCTCCAAAGCACTTTTGGATGAAAGGCACTATATAAACATATTTTATTGTCATGTATTGGTTGCTTTTCCACTTAGTAGGTTTTGTGAGAGTCTAACTATAAAATCCAGATCTATATTCTACAGCACATTAACATTTAATTTCTTCCCCTACCTGCTCTTCAGCCCCCTTTAACAATAAGACTCTTACCACAAGCGTCCGTAGACAAAGAGTCCCTGCAGGAGCTCGGGGGTCCAAAGCAGCCATAAGATCCCACACTTTAATTTTTCTAAGATCAAAAAGGGGACAAAAGTCTTAGTTAAAGCAAACTTAAGGGAACACAAGGAAGAACAGAAAAAGTCAGGACAATAAATCTGGAGAGTGAACGGAGCTCACAGGAATCAGATGACTTCTGGGTTGGCAGGCAGGGTTCCCACATTCCCTCTTAGAACAGCCACTTTACATGCTTGGCCTGTTATGGTGGATTTGTCTGGTTCTTTGCTTTACAAACCAGACAAATATATAATCTAATAGCCAAAATAGTAATCAATACAAATACAATTCAATGACTAGGAAGACTATTTTAGGAAACAGTAAGCACAAGAGAGGTGAACATCAATTAAGCAATGGTATGTTTCCACTTCAGGAGCCAAGGAAGGGTGACATTTACCATCACACACTGGGAAGAATGAAGACAGAGACTTTGGGGAAAGGAGGTGCTAAGAATTGAGCCCAGGGCCTTGCACATGCTAAGCACATGCTCTGCTGCTGAGCTACAACCTGAGCTCTCAAGATCGAGTTGTTTCATAATATTGTTTGGTGAACTCACCCATCATAGGCTCCACTCACTATCCTCTTGTTATCAAACCGAATACAGCGCACCAACTCCTCATGGCCTTCTAACACTCGTAAACACGCACCGCATTCTATGTCCCACAATCTGGAAGAGAAAACTGAGTCAAGTGAAATGTCATAGATTCATTTCTAAACCTTGACTATTACAAGGTATTTCATATATCCTTTAACAATTCACAAAAGGGGCTTGAAAACTGGCTGAGTGGTTAAGAGCTCTGATTCTCAACACCTACATGGTGCTTCATAACCTTCCAGAACTCCAGTTCCAGAGGATCCAACACTCTTCTGACCTATGTGGACTTTCGTCACACATGTGGTGCAAATACGTACACATAGGCAACACAGTCACACACATAAAATAAAAATATTTTAAAATTTCACAAAGATCAAACACTCATATAAAAGTATATTACTTTCAATATAACTTATTTCCTATCTGTCATATAATTTGGGCAGAAAAAGTGTGATTTAAGTTTGAATGCTGTGCTTTCAAAACACAATCCTTTATGCAACTGTGAAACCAGGTTCTTCCAGGCAGGAGTTCAAGGCACAGTCGCCTACGAAGGAAATGAGCCTTTCAAGAGAGTAATTCTTCCTGAAGTCACCCCTCAGAATGAGATACATTGTGTCAGTGATATCTCGCTGTCACAAAGTACCTCCATCTCTGCTAGAGGACACGCTCTCACCTCTGTCCACGGCAGTCACCATCAACAGAAAGGCAAAGCTCTATTTGAGAAGTCTACTGTAATAGTTTTAATGCTTTCAGCCCACTTCCATTGATTTCTAGGAATGCTAGGTTTGCTATGTATCAGGTCTAGCTCTTCCTTCCCTCAGGCATTGAAGGAAAGGCGATGACAGATAAAATTTCCAAATTCTAACCACCTCTCTCTGTCATTCATCTTTGTAAGGGTAAACATACAAAAATGTACAGACTTTTGCAACCTTCAAATTTAAAGACAGCTAGCTCTCTGGCCAACTACGGTATTGAAGCAAAAAGTCAGGATTTCTAGCAGAGAAACAATCTTTTCTTCCTCTTTTTATGTTTTCAACAACAGTGACATGGAGAAACGATCTTTATTTATTAGCATTTCTCAACTGCAGGAAAGAAATTTGAAAAAAGGGCCCTTAACCTCCATTAGCTGTCTTAGTTTCTTACTGAAGCAGTTCCTCTGAAATAGGGCTATTTGTTAAGAAGAGTATCCTGGGAAGGAAACACATCACCAAAAGGCTTTTCTGTACTGCCTTTCTGGTAGGGCAAGCTTCAGACCTGTAAGAAGCTACAGAATGGAAACATATTTGATTGAATCTAGAGGAGACCAGAGATGTGTGTGGGGAACAGGAAGAGTGGAGGGATATATGAGAGAAGCATAAAAAAAAAAACCAAAATCAAAATCAAAACCAAACCAAAGTCAGGTAGTGGTGGCCCACACCTTTAATCCAGTACTCAGGAAGCAGAGGAGGTGGACCTCTGTGAGTTACAGGCCAGTTCCAGGACAGCCAGGCTATACAGAAAAACTATTTCACTAACACAAACAACAACAACAACTCAAAACAAACAAGATGGTTCAAGAGCATGAGATCTGTGACAAACGGTGGCTGGGACGTGATGTGGCTCCACCTGGGAAGGGCGCCTGCTGCTCACCTGATGGTGTTGTCAGATGAACCACTCACCACCAGCCTGTCTCTGTACTGCAAACAGGCGATGCCTCGTTTGTGTCCATTTAGGGTCCTTACAAATTCACAAGTACTTGTGTTCCACACCTGAGACAGAAAAATGACAACTGAGCGGTTGATCTGTACACTTCTACCAGTAAGTGTAAGCAAGTTTAGTTCACAGTAACCCAGGCTAACGTGAAGCTGGTGCTGCCCCCCCCATGAGCATCTGTCAAATGGATTTCCTCTTGCGGAATTAGTCTCCTCTTCTCTTCGTGCTGTGTGTGCATACTCAGTGTCTTCCTTAGCTCCTTCCCACTGGGTTTTTTTAGAGATATATTTATTATTTTTATGTGTATATGTGCCTGCTCAAGTTTGTGTGTACCGTGTGTGTGTGTGTGTGTGTGTGTGTGTGTGTGTGTGTGTGTGTATGTGTACGCGCGCGCGTGCGCGCGCAGGAACCCACAGAGGCCTGCAGAGGTGTCGGGTCCCCGGGAACTGGAGCTCCAGTGGTTTGGAGGCACTATTTGCTTACATCTAACCCATGTCTTCTGCAAGAGCAGCACACTGTCTTACCGTGCTGAGCCTCCACTCCAGCCTTGCTCCTGGAGACAGGGGCTTTACACACAGAGCTTCCTGACTTACATCTAACCCATGTCCTCTGCAAGTGCAGCACACTGTCTTACCATGCTGAGCCTCCACTCCAGCCCTGTTCCTGGAGACAGGGGCTTTACACACAGAGCTTCCTGACTTGGCTAGAACAGCTGGCCAGTGAGCACCAGGGATTCACCAGCTTTGTTCCCTCCCCTAGCACTGAGGCCACAGACTCACGCTGCCACATCTGGCTTGTACATGGCTGCTAGGAATCTGACCTCAGGTCCTAATATTTGTGTGGCAAGGACTTCATCAACCTGGCCACTTTCTCAGTTCCAGAATGTGTATTTCCTTGAACTTAAACTTGCATCTGTTCTCCTCACACTCACAATGCCACCATCATCAATAGTGACACATTGTTATTATCTGTCCATGCTGGGTCTTGGGCATGCTAGGCACGCTGTTTATCGCTAAGTTACATCTCCAGCTCATTACTCTTGTTTATAGAAATAAAAACTGAAGTAACCATTACATTATTCTACAATAATGTTTATGTATATAGTTGTCCTCGATCACACTTTTACACCAACTCCTTACTGCACCTTGTGAACACACTGAAAAGTGGCCTATTACCTTTATGGTTCTATCTCCAGAGGCAGAAACGATGTACTTGTCATCGAAGTCTACAACATTGACCGCAGCTCTGTGTCCCACCAGCACCCTCCTTAGGGTGATGTCAGTCGGGGAGGCCATATCCCACACAGCAATGGAGCGGTCTTTGGAGCAGGTTACCATCATGCCATTATTGAAGCGCAAGTGCAGAACTGCTTCACAATGGTGAATCAGTGTGTTCAGCATCTCACCTGCATTTACATCCCACACTCTGAAAAGACACCTGAGAGTTAGATGGTACACAGGCTACACAGTACAGTGCTTCTTCTTGACTACGGCGCTTACCATCACTGCCATCAATGCCACACCCCCACCAACACTTTATTTTTGAAACAGGGTTTCTCTTTACAGCTCTGGCTATCCTAAAACTCACTCTGTAGACCAGGCTAGCCTTGAACTCAAAGATCCACTTGCCTTTGCCTCCCAAGTGAAGAGACTAAGGGTGTGTGCCACCAATGCTTGGCTCACCCCCACTTTATTAAAATTTTTTATTTACTATGTACACAGTGTTCTAGCTGCATGTGTGCCTGCATGCAAGAGGAAGGGACTGGATCTCATTATAGATAGTTGTGAGCCACAATGTGGTTGCTGGGAGTTGATCTCAGGATCTCTGGAAGAACAGCCAGTGCTCTTAACCACTGAGCCATCTCTCCAGCCCCTCACCCCCACTTTTATGGCAAATGTTGTGCTCTTTCTTTACAGCCCCAAGGTAGAGTATAGATGGACCATGAGGAAGCAGTATAGACAAAGAGGAAAGGCAGGAAGTCGGTGCTTTCTGGGTAGAACCTTAAAATGGGAAATCTGGCCAAACTATAGTGCTCAGGGAAGAGGAAGTAGTCAACTACCACCTTCTAATTTGGCATAGATTTTCAGATTATTACTCTGTTCTACTCTATTATTATTCTATTACTGACATTCAGTTAAGAACACACATGTAAACCAGGATAAGAACAGCAACAGGGAGAGCCGGGGTGGGTCAGTGGTTCTGACATGGCCAAGAATTGTGCTGATGTCTGTCCCTGTGCTGCCACCGAAGCCCATGTGGATGCCTGTGGTTGGGACTGCTGCCTGAAGCCACGTTAATGTCTGCAGGCATGGGAGAGCTAGCTCCGCCCTGCTCTGGCCACTGCATGGCTTTCCTTAGCTAATGGCTTCTGGCACAGATGCAGGTAGAGAAAGACTCACCCTCCCTGGTGGGCTGGCCATTAGGAATTTGACCAGGCTCCAGTGAATACATGAACAACACAAAGGGGAATTTTTTTGGGGGGGTCATGGAGAGGCATGGGAAGACTGGGAGGTGAGTATGACTGGGGCTCATGGTATGAGATTCCCAAATAATCAATAAAAAAAAAAAAAAAAAAAAAGCAGTAGGCTCTGTCCCAGTGACTGCCCCGGAAACCATGTTCTGCCACAGACTTAGTAATGTGGACTTGAGTTTGACTTCCCTTAATGTTAAGTTTTCCATCTGGGTCAAGGGTCAGGATTATGTAGACTCTAAGTCCAAGGCTCCATTTCTGTGCTTTTCAAGGCAAGAGGTCAAGAAGAGCCTGCCTCCCACTCAAGTGCATGCTTCATAGCAGTGGGGACCCTTGGGCAGCTTGAGTACAGTGTCATGGCAGAAATGACCGTGACTTACTCTACTTTGCATACTATATTATATTGTGGTTTCTGAAACATTTCATTTCCCTTTCCAGCTTAACCCTCCTCGTAGAAAGCTATTTTTTTGTGCTGCAGTGTTACTAAGAGGTAGAGTGCTGCTTAGCACACTAAGCCCTGGGTTCAATCCCAACACTACCAAAACAAACAAACAAAACATCATCTCTCCCCCAGCCTATAAATGGTATGAGCATCTACAATGCTCCAGCTCTTCGAGGAGCTCCACAGCACGGATAAGTTAATTGCCAGTGACTGTGAGGACCGGCCCTGCTATGCCTAGAAGTCAAGGGAGCAGTTTTTCCTATTTACAGGGGATAACTTTAGAGAACTTAACAGTGCAGTTAACTGCCTTTTACTCCGGTTCTTTTAAAGTTACTTTTGATGTATTATGTTCGCTAAATCCTTTAGCTTAAGGTGAAACTCCTAGCAGGTTTCCAGCAGTGATGCTGGTACCCTGAACTCAAGCTACACTGGACTCCAGCAGCATAATGGCTGTGTCATCAAATCACCAGTGCCTCTGGAAACTGAGGACCCCTCCCTGAGTGAAACTTGCAATTGCACATTGTGGGGATGGCAGGGGAGGGGCTGGCAAGGAGTGAGCCCTGCTCACCTGTATGCACTTGAAAGAGCTCATGCATGCCGCACTGCAGTTACAATCTCCTAAAAGGAAGGCTTCATTCCCTTCCTGCATTCCCAGAGGTGGTTTCATAAAGGAACGCAAGGCTTCCCATAAAGAGACGGAAAGTTCCTATGACAGGTGCTTCTCCAAATGAGAATCTGTGGAGCTTCTTAAACATGAAAAAGGAGAAATCTACCCAATGGTTTCAAAATCAAGTGTCTGGTTCGAGAGTGACACGTGACCGACCAGAAGCTAACTCCACGATCTGACACCCTCACGTAGTTATATATGCAGGCAAAACCTCAATGCACATCAAATAAAAATTAAAAAAAAAAAAAAACAGAAAGAAAATTACTGTGACAGAAAGTAGAGGGTTTCCAAGTCTGAAATTTCCTACCTGACAGTGGAATCTGATGATCCAGTTATGATCACTCTCTCATCATACTGGAGACACAGGACAGAGCCTGTGTGGCCTGTGAGAATTCGCTTGCATTCCAATGTGCTTTTATCCCAGATCTAGGAGGGCAAAGGATCACTGTCATAATGGGGTGCTGTGGAGACTTGTTGCTCTGTACATGTATGATCCCCAAACACCAAGCTAGAGAGGGTGGGACTGCATTCTTTCCTCCAGGTACAGCAGAGCACCTGGGTGTGCCGACTTCAGTTCTAATGCTAACTTTATCCTTTTCATTAAGGTGCAAGAGTAGCCTATAATTATGAAGGCCAAAATAACAACAGCTTCCATCAGCGTACTTCTAGAAGAGAGTTCAACCCTGGAACTATCTATTTGTATGATTCTCTGGGGAGCAGCAGACACTTGCCCTTTAAGGAAATGGTTTCAGCTTTGGTATTGGATATATCTACAATTCTCCCTTCCTAGAAACAACACTTAGGACAGAGGCTTCACCTTGATCGTGTTGTCTCGAAGGCCGCTCACTATTTTCTGGTCGTCATATTGTAAACAGTAAACGCCTTTGCTTGTCTCACTTCGGCAGTGGATCCTCTGTAAACTATGTCGGCCACATCTCCAATTGGATTCTATTGTCTAGAAAGGAGGAGTCAAAGAAGCAGTTCATTAGGAAAGAACTCAAACCAACGGCTCAGTGTCACTCTATGGCTGCGGTTCTCAACCTGTGGGGCAAGACCTGCACCACCATTTCCCAGGGGTTGCCTAAAGACCACCGGAAAACATGAATATTTACATTACAATTCATAACAGTAGCAAAATTACAGTTGTGAAGTAACAATGAAAAGAATTTTGTGTTTGGGGGTCACCACACATGAGGAACTGTATTAAAGGGTCACAGCATTAGGAAGGTTGAGAATCACTGCTCCATGGGATACAAACGTATAAAAAACTAAAGAGTAGGCACTATGGAAAGCTGCATGCTCAGTGCTCCTCTTAGATATGTGGCACCCATGCCTGCTGATAACTCTCCAAGGAGGCTCAGCAGCTTCGGAGTTCAATGTCTCCCTGGTGATTTAGGAAGGTGGCAATCCCCTTGTGTACACTCATCTATCAGTAACCACAGGTTTTAAAGCTATACAAAAATTGATTGGGACTCTTCTGCACTTTACCAACCTTATTCATTAGTAAAGACACTGATTTTTAACCCACACTGAAAACCTAAGTGAGTTTTCTGTAATAATACTTGAAAGTTACGCGTACTAACAATGCTTAGCAAATATCCCAAAATATATCGATTCTTACCTCAATATCTTGTATAATTTTAGGATAAAGTGCTCTATAAAAGGAGTTGGGAGGAGCGTTCTCATCAGGAGGTTTGTTTTTGAATAGGTACTGTCCCCTAAAAAACAAACATTTACCAATGAAGATCATAAATCCATTGACAAGAAGCTTTGTAGTTTTTCAAAGTGTCCCACATATCGTCCATTAACTACCCTGGCAAGGCATGATGGTAAGATGATTTTAGGAGCCCTGTGTCAAAGTGTTAACCTCCTGGTATCTAAGGAACTTGATCAGAGTACCAACCCCTTTGGGATGTTGATAAACATAGGCTCAGAATTCATCTACTGGTTTATTAGGCTTCTGTGCATTTACTTATTTTATCATTTGATAATAATGGTAATTCTTCTGGTTAATAATCCTAACTATTACTTTTCTCTCTTGGTTCTGGGGCTTGAACCCAGAGCTGTGTGCACTTTGCTAGGTAAGTAGTTTACCACTCTACACTGTGCTATCTTTGAGCTAGCACCGGCCCCTGAGCCGAGTTGTGCCAACGTCCGAAGAAGCCTAGCGTGCTAGGAACAGCAATGCTTCTGTCAGGGTGGTCAAGATGGTAGTTAGTTATCACATGAGGCAGGCGGGGTGTGCTAGCTTAGTCCCTGGGGCTATTCCTGATCACTGTGGCAGTCCTCCAAAAGAGGCCATTCAGTTCAGTAACAAACAAAGGGACTGAAGGGATGTCAGCAGCAGGAAGGAGAGGTGAGAAGAAATGCAAAGCACACCATGCCATCTATCACGTGTGAGGTAGGAAGCTGGCTTTCGCAGGTGTGTTCCTATGTGCACACACAGATGCATGTCCTGACTTTCCTTGATTCTAGCAAGCAGCCTTTGCTAGCATCTCCTTCCTTATGACAGCATATCTCTGAATACTCACATCCCAAGCTAGATTGTTATCCAAAAAAAGCAAAAAAAAAAAAAAAAAAAAAAAAAAAAAAGGTAAATGGCAATCACTTCCTGCTGGGTAAAAAATTTCCTTCTTTATCCTGAAGTTAAGAACCCACCAAACACGGTGTGGAAGCTAGTAAAGCCCACTATGGGTGTGCTAACTGCTGTTCTCACTGGCACTGTGCCTTGCAAAGTGGAGACAGGCAGAAATGCCCCTGTGTGTAATCCTGGCACCAGAGAAATCCTGTTTTCTCTGGGCCAGTCATCCACTTGTGCCTCTATAGTGCCATTACAATATAATTAATTGTTCCGTGTCTTCAGGAGAGCTTCTCCCCTGCCCTCTCCCTATTATACACTTTGAAGATTAGTTGAGAAAATCTCCTATCAGGAAGGCAGCTGGGTCTGCTGTCTATCTTAATGCAGAAAAGAAACTCTGCAATGGAGAAGTGAAAAGAACCGTTTTTTAAAGGAGGACTGTGAAATCTGATATACCAATATAAAGAGTAAGTAAGCTACTTTGAGAAATCATTCTGGATTAACGGCATCTTGCTCTGAACAGTTTGGTTATGTAAACACTTTGCATGCAGATGAGATTTTTAACTATTGTTTCCAGTGCCCACCATTCCTGAGATTCTTGTCTTCCTTCAGTCTCTGCTGTCCTAGGAGTTCTCCAGGATTTTCTTCCCATTCAATGTATTTCCTCTGTAGCCCCAGGAAATCAGATTCAAATGAATCTCTAATCTTATTTTCTACCCCACTGTCTTTACCATGCCTTACAAACGTATATTAATTTCTCCAATCAACGATGCTACAAAGGAATGGCTAGATATTGAGAACTGGCTTCTCAGTCTGTATCTGTTTTAAGTCAAAATCTTTTATGGTGTATGTTCTTTGACAACAGGGACCACTTCTATGCAAAATGTCTGATACCTATGAGAATGTGAGTGCATGATAAATGTGAAATATTAAATTTAGAAAGTTATCATAAAATGTGATCTCCTGATTAAGAAAATGGACTTTCCCCAAGTTGTCCTTTATCATACTTTTAAGAGTTACCATTACTGAATAGAGAGCATTATCTAGTGTTATTTAAGAGAGAAAACTGCAAAGTTCATGTCCTAGGGGCAAACTGTCAAATCTATCTAGGTATGAAATATAACAGCAGAGTGGAAGTGAGATCTTGGTGCCTCAGTCACTCTACGAAGACCATATTTATATACTTGTACACTTTTGAAAGGAAGAAATTGGAGGCACTTTCAAAGACACCCATATGGGGAAAGGAACAGCACAGAACAGCTTTAACACAGAGGCTTGGTAAAGATTAACTTCAAAAACGGATAATGAGCTGGGCTCAGTGGCGCATGCCTTTAATCCTAACACTCAGGAGGCAGAGGCAAGAGGGTCTTCGTGAGTTTGAGGCCAGCCTGGTCTACAGAGTGAGTTCTAGGACAGCCAGGGCTACATAGAAAGATCCTATCTTAAAAAAAGGAAAGAAAGGAAGGAAGGAAATGAGAAATTGTTCATAAATAATTTCTTCTGAAGAAGGGAGAATTTAGCACATTCCTGTAATCCTAGCACTCACTGAGGCTGGAGGCTTGAGAGCAACCTGGGCTATGAAGCAAGGCCCTATCTCAACACCACGACCACCCAAACATAAAGGCAATAAACAAAAGAGGGAGAACAGCTGTCACCCAAAGACACTAAGCAGGCATTCACAGAGCACACAAGTATTTGCATTTACTACTTCACGGGACTATAACAAGTTATATCAAATTCCATCAATGTGACAGAGACAAGGGAATCTGGTCATAAAGCTGGATAACTTGCAAAGCGTGTGGGGGATTTCTGAGGTTGAAGAGAGGGAAACAGTGGCCCTAACCACACAAAGACACCTCAGCTCCATCTTCGAGGACCTTTTAAAAGGCTAAAAAGTGGACTGGGATTTAACTCAGGGGTAGAATACTTGCCTAACAGATACAAAACCCCCAGTTTGATTCCAGGTACCACAGAAATTATTTAATAAAAAATAAAGACCAAAATCCTATCTTTTTAATGGTGGTTTTGTTACTGTCTTTATAACCGACATAAAAGACCCCATGGTTTAGGACCAACCCTAAACAAAAGTCTGCTTTTACGCTGCATTTATACACGCACACATCTTAGAAGCTCCACTCCTGCCTTCAGAACACGCTGCTGTCATTTACAGTACAAATGGAAACAAGTGTATTTTAACAGTGCACGAAATCCTTTCAGCTAAGAAGTGAGTTTTGAAAACTGTTATTTAAAGCCTGAATTATCTGGAGGAGAGTTTCTTTGCTTTCCTGAAGGATAGAGACATCTTTTCAGACACCCTAAAATGTCCCCAAGTATGCAGCTGTGTGCTCCATTTCTAAAGCTGGTCTCAGACTCAGCAAAATGATGGACTCTGAATGCCATATATGCTAACTATCAGAGTATGACGTCAGTAAGCAAAGGCAGTTTCTACTTTCCTACACAGTAAGGAAGGATAGGAAAAACATCTGCAAGGAAAAAAAAATAGGAAAAAATATCAATAAGCTCTGGATTATAGTCATATAGCAAGAAGATTGCTAGCATTTGGATCCTTGACCTGGGATTTAAGAGTAAAGGTTTTTAAGTCTTCCTAATAGCTCAAATGACAGAGATCTTCGAAGTATTTGCCATAACCCTCAGAGGTCAACATATTCATGAGCCCATGAATTTCAAGGATACAAAAGCAAGAGAGCCAAGCATAATTTTATAAAAAGTCTAAGGAAGGTTGATCTGTGATTATTTATCTCTCTCTTTCCTGCCTCACCTTCCTTACTTGCTAGGATTACAGGTATGGACCACCATGCCTACCCAGCTAAATGAAGATTTATTTTTTGTTTGTAGTGCTGAGGCCTGAACCCAAAGCCTTGTATATATCCATAATGCAGAAACCTGCAGCCCCTGACTATTTCTAAGCTTGTTTTGACACAGGGTCAGGCTACAGAGCATACGTGGCCTCATCCTTGTTAACCTCCTTCCTTCTGCTTGGAAAGGCAGGTGTAGACTATCATATCCAGCTTTCTTTAGTAATCTTAATTATTTGAGGTTGTAGAACTACAGACAAAAAACAGGCCCCTGTGCCCCCAAAAAAAGTTAACTTTGAAGGCAATCATTGGGCACACACACACCCATTATCATTTTTAATCAAATATACTTAATAACTTACTTAATTAAGTATTCATAGCTGACTTTCTTATAGTGACATTCTAGACACACACTCTGAGGTAAAACTCTAAAAAGAAAATATCTCCAGAAGTTTTAATGAGGTAGTGCCACTGTGTTCAGAGAACAATGCCACTGGAAAGTCACTCAGGCTGCTGACTACATAAGGCCTTAGGGGAGTCAGAATTAAACACGCAAATCTAAAGAAACATACAAGTTTTAAGAAGAAACAGTGTTTTATACTAAATACCATTTTTCATTCTTTTTGGTAGCTAATAGTTTTACTTTACTTGGGCATAAAAATTCATTTTTGATTGTAAAAGTAATAAGACACTAGAAGTGGGGACTAAATACAGGAAGTCTACCAAAGGAGAGCAATTCCATTTTCCCCAGAAGAGGAGGAAGCAGGAGTAGATACTTCTACCTCATTCAAAGCTACCCTACCTGCCTTAAAAAATGCCCCTTGGCCTTTTTGCAGAGCCCCAATTTCTGTTCAGAGAGCAGAATGCTTTAATCAGGAGGTGGTCAGTTTTCCTTTGCAAAGCAGTATTAACAAGATATGTCATTTAATGATTGAATGGTCAGAGAAAAACTGTTGAGCAGATGCACATTCTCTTATAGTTTTAGCTACAAATCAGCACAGTAACTATAACTGATGTGAAGTGGCCACCCTGGCTCCCAACACTCCGCAGTGCTCAGCGGCCCTGCGTGGGAGCGCTGTGGGAGAGGAAGGGGAAAGGCTCACCACCCTCTGCGCTCTGCCAGGCCTCTCCACAGAGAGTCTGTCCTGACCATTCTCTCGATGAGCTTCTTCCACAGCATGCCGTCCGACGTCACACGGTACCACTCCTTGCACACAAGCTCAGCAGCACACAGTGATTTGGCGTCCAAGTATGACAGAATGTTCTCAGCAATATGGTCCAGACCCCGTGCTTTGGTGAGGGGAGGAAGGAAGCACAGAAAAAGAACAGAGGGGGTGCTGAGCAATTTTTCACAGAAAGCCCTTTAGAAACAGCACATGCTGTGTGATGAAGGCACGCTACTGTCCCTAGTGTGGCCCAGTTTCTTTCCCAAGCAGAGACTTGGGTAAAATGAGTGTCAATATTTTTTCCATAGGTTACAGAAATGAACAGTATTTTCCATCTTCTGTTAGATAAGGAAGTTAAAGCTAACAACCAGCAAACCCCTCAAGACATTAAAAATAAAAAGGAGTCCAGAAAACAGTTCACATCTATCTATATGGATTTCAACACTAGGGGATGTTCTACGGATGGCATCTCAAACTCTGTGATTCAGACCCCCCGAAATCTTGATATTAGGTCCATTTCTCATTCTGCTTCTATTACTGCTGCGGTTCCAAAGCTATCCAATGAAAGAAATACCCTTAACTGTACTGGGGAGAGGCAGCACACCAGACTGCGGGGGGTGGGGGGGGGTGGGGGGTGGGGGGTGGGGATACGGGTGTGTAGACAGGAGGGGGGTAGACACAGCTCCAGGAGCATCCTGAGAGAACGCACAGGGATATTACAGTTCACAGACGAGCTCCACTGCGTGTGTTAACACACACACACACACACACACACACACACACACACACACACTATTTTACTGCTATAAAACCTAAGTGACAGTTGATCAAAAATGAAAACAAACAAACAAACAAACAATCTTGCCAATAGATAAGTTGGGTAGCATTTCAGAGGAAGTCATGGCACGGTGATCTGGGGTGATGGGACTGAATGTGCTCTCCAATGAAAGCTCTCTACCACCCAAATAAGTATCCAAGTCTCAGTGGAAAAGAGCCTGTCAAACAGGATGACTACCCTAACAACATTTCTTGTCAGTGCTGTTCCAAGTTCACAGCTCAGACAAAAACATTCAAAATTATTAAACTTTGAGGTTTTCTGAAGGCTCAAAAGAGATGGGAAGGAGTCATACATACATCCTGTCTTCTGCAGGCATGAACTGAGAAGGGCCAACGACATGCATGCGGTTTCCCCTGAATCATATGGAGACACACTTGGATGCCATTAGCAACAATCCAAATATGCTTATTAAACATTATTCTAATTATAAAAACTGTATGGATATCTGTCACGTTTTCCAGCAGACTTGGGGAAGAAAGCTTTAAATGGATCTTGTTTGGCTGGCATCACATGTTCATATTTAAGCATAAGCAGATGGAGGCATCCATCACCTAATTCTTATTAAAGGAATGACTATAAGCCAATTAAAGATATAATAAATAGTTTTTCATACAAAATACAATGATGGCATGTTTCCTGAATCTTTATATTCAAACTTTCTACAACATCAGAAGTTTCCAAAAGGCATTCTTATATTTTTAATGGCTGCCATCAAATTGCTCCTGATCTTTTACAATGTACCAGTAATAAGTCGCTGGAAGTAATTTCACCTAACACTCCAAACAAAACCATTACATTAATGGATTATAGGCAATTTTTGAAGTAGTTTGGTTTACTAAATGCAGCCAGATGGTGTAGGTTTAGAAATTTAAATGGCTGTTAAGCACTGGACGTGATTTAATACCGGATAGCCTGGTCAGCAGATACACACCAGGGATCAGTATTAGGCATAATACATTGGTCCAATCGACTCTGGTTCAATTCTTAGCGGCTAAGTTTAAGACAGTAACATGTCTCAATGATTGGGAAGGAAGCAGCAATAGGTACATTCAGTTTGTTTGTACAAGGAAAACTGTTTGCCTATGGCTAGAAAAAAATCCAGATGTTATAAGGGGCAAACGTTTATTCTATTTGGCAAAGGATACAGATACAATTTGTTTTAAAGTAAGTACTTGTAATATACAAATAAGCATTTCTTTAATTTTAAAAGGTAATTTATTTTAAGTTTAGAAAAACAAAATTTTAAGAAACAGCTGGCAAGAATTAAGCAAGGTAATAGTTTGTAGTCCTGAGAAGGCTACCAGATAGTACATTATTCTTAGAAGAGAGCTTGCCAGCATGCGTCCAAAGCCTTCTAAAAATGAAGCTGGGGGTGGGGGTGCACAGCTAGAGTCCCAGGAGGAGGAGGCTGGAGGAATGGTCAAAGTTCAAGGCCAATCCAAGTTACAAAGGAAGAGCCTGCCTCAGGAGGAGGAGGAGGAGGAGGAGGAGGAGGAGGAGGAGGGGGAGGAGGAGGAGGAGGAGGAGGAGGAGAAAGCCTTCAAAAAGCTCCTGCTTCAAGGCAGCAGGTGAAGGTTAGTGGCTGAGGGCTTGTTGGCATGTGGGAAGCACTGGATTCAATTTCCAACACACCCATAAAACAACAAGCAATAACAACCAAAACAAAAAATCCCAAACAACCAAAACAAACAAACAAATTAAACCACACTGAAACACCTCATATTCTTTAATGCAGCAATTCTATTTGGGTGTTTTTCTTCTGAGGCTGTCTGGAATATTAATGCACAAGCATGTCCACCATGATATACTTTATGTGGGAAAAAATGACGAGTGAGGGGTTAAATAATGTGTTCAGACCATTGCAAAAAGTACTACAGGAAGTAAAATCTTTTAAAAGAACACACTCTTAAGAAAATATACCTTAACATATTTAATAAAAGTATACTAGGAGAATATATTAAGTTTTAAAAGACAGACCCCAGATCTATAGGGACATAAACACATGATCAGAACTTTATATATATGTACATATACATACATATACACATATGAACAAAGGGCTCTCTGTGTGGTAGAGTTCTGGGCAATTATATTTTTTACTCTGTGTGTATGTGTGTGTTCACATATGTGTGCATGGAGGCCAGTGAGCCCCAGGGATTGCCTACATCTGCCTCCTCAGGGCTGGAAGTACAAACACATCCCCCTCTCCCAGCTTTCTTATATAGGCTCTGAGGATCAGACTCATGTCCTTAGGCCTGCATTGCTAACACTTTACTGGCTGAGCTGTCTTTCCAGTCTTTTCTTTTTTTTTTTTTTTTGTATTTTCTAAATTTCATAACCATCAAAAGCAGTCAAAATAGAAAAACACCCCCAAACAAGACCTGACAGTGTAGTTAACAGCAAGTGTATAACTATTTTCCTAATAAATGTGTAGCCCATATAAGAACTTCATATTTCCCATGCTTTGCAGTGTTCTAGATTACCATTCAAGAAGTGGGTAGGGCACTCTGGGGATGTTACTTAGTGACAGAGTGCTTATCTAGTTTGCACAAGAATAGAGGTTCATGTCCCATTAACACTCCTCCCCCAACCCCATTGGGGATATAGGTCAGTAGCAATGTTTGTCCTCTATGAACAAGATCCTGGTTTGATCTACGGAAAAAAACTCTGGCATCCTCTCAAGTATCTCGTGTGTGTGTGTGTGTGTGTGTATGACATATCAAGTAATTCATATAACATTCTTCCAAAAATATTAAAAAAAATTAATTCTTATAATTCAAGTATTCTGTTCTGGGTTGTAGTAGAAGCTGATGCAGGAGGATTGCGAGTTTTTAGCTAGCCTGAGCTAGGTAGAGATAGTCTGTCTCAAGCAAACAAACAAACCAACAAACAAACATTTTTGTTGCTAAAATTCCCATAATTTCCCTAGTACATGAAATAAATGGAAAACAAAACACATTGTAAAAGTCATATCTCAAATCAGGGAACACTTAAGGGAAAAAAACAAAACAAAACCAGATTTGGAACTGCATATAGGTTAAACAAACAAAAAAAAAAAAAAAAAAAAAAAAAAAAGGCTGAACAGAAGGACATAAGACAAAGAGACAAAGTAAAATGGAATTTAATTTTTGTACTTTGGTTTGTCTTTTTCTTTTTTTGAGACAGGGTTTATCTTTGTAACAGCCCTGGCTGTCCTGAAACTCAGTTTGTAAACCAGGCTGGCCTCGAACTCACAGAGATCCGCCAGTCTCTGCCTCCCGAGTGCTGGGATTGAAGGGGTGCGCTACACCTGGTGGTTGTTCTTGTATTAGACAAAGAAGGGTTAATCAGTGACTTGGCATGTAACTATCAAACCAAATAAATTTTAAAAAGAGAAATGTAGCCAGGAGTGTTATGTTACACTTGTGATCCAAGAACTTTCAATGCCAAGGTAGAAGGATGGCTGTGAGTTTGAGGCACAGCTTGTCTACACAGTGAATTTGAGGCTAACTTGGGGTTATGGAGTGAAACCCTCTCTCTGTCCTCTCCTCTCTCCCCGCACCCCCCTTGTCTCTCTCAAAGGGAGGAGGGTAAGGCTGAAGATTCAGTTCCATTACTGCTGTAGCAAATTAACGCAGACTTGACAAGGAAACGTCCACATACCTGGCAGGGCAGTTATGAAATCCCTCTGCAGCATAGGCTTTAGATAGGAGTTGATGTGCCCATGCTGGTAATGACACATCTGGGATATAAGGTGCTCTACAAACTCCACTTGATCAGACTCTGACCACTGCTCAAAATACTTGACACACAGTTCCTTTTCCTTCTCATAGCTCGCTGAGAGTTTCCGCTGCTTGGGCACAATCATACTGGAAGTGCCATTGGCAAGTTTTGTCTATAGGAAGGGAGGAATTAAAAGAAACATGTAACCGCAAGCATTGAAAATGGGGGCAATAGTCTAATTTTCTGGTCTGGTATGCTAACTTGTATCTTTACAAGTGAGTTATTCTTGTTAGATTTACAGTACTTGGGTATTTGTGAACCATAATTATGTGGAAAGCCTTACAAATACCAGAGTAAGGCGGTAAATCAGGAATACTGCAGGAAGACCAAGTATCCATTTCTAAAGGTTCACAGACATTCTTAATTTATGGCGATGCACAGTTGGAAACTGAAAGCCAGAAGTATATAATTATTACTAGCAAGCAAAAAAGTTAATTTGCTCTTTCTTGTATGTAGCCGTTACCGGACATTTAGATAATTACTTCTTCACACTTACTTTTTAATAGTCAAATAAGAAGTCTTCCATGCAAAGAAAGACCAATGAATATTTACAGTTCTCATAGTATCTTTGCAGATAAAGCCTAATAACTCATAGGCTCAAGTTAACATTTTCTTTCCCAAATTCCCATCTTCATGGTTATAAAAAGCGTGCTATAGTTTTTAATAACTAAGTCATTTAATAAGTATGTACCGAGTATCTACAATGTATCTAACACTGTTCTAGGTGCTAGGAATAAAATAATGAACAAAACCAGCAAAGAATCATCAGGAACATATATTCTAGTTTAAGAGGCACATATCACTTATGATTGCAAGTAGCACCACCAAGAAAAGCAGAGTAAAATAATTTCTGGATTATACAAGGGCCGGAGAAAAGACTTAGTCGGTGAAGGTACTTGCCACCATGCCTGATGACCTGAGTTGACCCCTGGAACCCACATGGTGGAAGGAATGAACCAACTACTACAAGCTGTCCTGACCTCCACACATGCTCTGTGGAATGTGTGCGCATGTGCACACATATACAATAAATACATGTAAGAAAGAACAGGAAGGGGGAGTATGTTATCATGGCAGGCAAAATTCTAAGATGGTTCCATGAAGATTCTCATTACAGAGTACACACGCTTTGTGGATCTCTGTGAGTTTGAGACCAGCCTGTCTACATAGTGAGTTCCCGGCCAGTCAGGTCCACATAGTCAGACCTGGTCTTAGAAAGAATTACACACATACCTCCCCTTAGAGCTAACACTATTGTAGGTGCTGTTATGCTTAAAATAAGGACACAATCAGTTGAACTTAAGAGAGATTACTAATTGGAAAGTGTAGTGCACACGTGTAATTCCAGCACTCAGGAAGCTGAGGCAGGGTTACAAGTTCAAGGCCAGTTTGCGTTACATAGTAAGTCCCAAGCTGGCCATATAAAAATTATACATTTTTTTTTTCAATAAGTAGTACCTAGGTACACAGGGTCTTCAGAGAGTTTTAAAGGCGGACATGGGTATGGAGAATGTGATCAGATGCTCAGCGCTAAGAACAGCCTCCATGGATAAGCACTGAGGAAATCATGACTCTAGTTTTACTGTAACAGCAAGGACTGGTCTGCCACCAGGAATACAGTGTGAGGATTTCCCCAGGAGCTTCTAGGTAAGAACTTGACTAGACAATACACTGATGACACCTGGTGACACCTGAACAGAGAACACACCCTGCTGGATCAGACTCCCCAGCTCTAGAAGTGTGAGCTAATGGAGAGGTGTTTTGGAACTTGCCAAGTTCATGATGTTATGCAGAAACTTAAAAAGTAATGTAATTGCTTAACTCTCCCTGGTTACAGACAGTTTTCCTAAGAGGGTGATAGTTGAACTTAACATTTTGTTACAGAGGGGAAGAGTAAGCTAGGTGGTGGGAATTTTGAGAGCACAGGGTCTGGGAGGCAGCATTCTGTCTGGCATGCTAAGAACCCTAAAAGAGTAGTCAAAGAGATCACTGGGGAAGTAGTCTGAGCCATGCCATCCAGTCCGTTTAGGTGATGACAGCTGACTTCCATACATGTGCTCATTAACTCCCACGGGGAGCCATGCATGCTGCAGCAGCCAGCAGGACTGAGGGAACCTGGTAACTCTCCTGTTGGAACTAAGCTTCAGTCAAGGTTTTCTTATGCTTTCAATGACCAGATCCTAAGTGGGTCTTAAAACACTGGGTCATTAGAAATACGTCTTGACCAAGTGCTCAGGGGGACTCTGGCAGCTCCTACTTTGTAGTTACCGCCCTTCACGTGAGTGTTTCCTTAGGAAGAAGACATGTACCTGAGACCCACTGTCACTTCAAATGGTACCATCCTGGTCATAACCCCATGCTATACTGTTTTAGAGCTGCGGCCCTGGACTTAGAAGACTTACTAACCCCCTCTTCTGTGTCTGCTCCCCTCATCTGTAAAACAGGAGTAATAGAAACAACTTCACTGGAATTTTGTGCGAGGAAAGGCTGTAACAAGCTTGTTTCTGAGTTACACTTAGGGAGGTGTTTATAACCCTACCTCTACCCATGCTGAGGATCAAACCAAGTGCCTCCACACAGGCTTGGGCAAGCACTCTACCACTGAGGCTACATGCTCAGCCCCACATCAAATTTCGTAATAAACACTGTTTGTTAGAGCTGGGGTTCCCCCCTACTTTTGAAAGCACACCTTCCTTTCTTAGTTCAGTTTCAGTAAATACACACACAGTTTCTTTTTTAGCTTCGTTTCAGTAACTTTAGTGTACATGGGGGATAACACTAAGTGCAGAGAACAGTGGTCCATCACAGAGCTGACGGACCAGGAGCAGGGGAGCACATCATTGTGACCCCATGTGTCCCTTTTGTTGTCACCCGCCATCCTCAGAGGAACCATGCTTTCACTTCACTTTTGGGACAGGGTCTTATTATGAAGCCCAGGCTAGCTTCAAAGATGTGGCATTCCTTCTGTCTCAGCCTCCAGACTGTTGGAATTAGAGGTATGCCACCACACCCAGCTGAAATTTTTGAAATAATCTGCTTATGTAACTTACCACAGCTTAAAAAGAAATTGAAAAATACAAGAAAACTCCACACAACATTTAGGAAAAAAATTGACAAATGTTTAATATCCATAAACTAAAAACCTTGCTGAGAGAATATTTATTTAGAAACAGGGTCTCATTATGTAGTCCTGGCTGTCTTGAAATTTACTATGTAGACCAGGCTGTCCTCGAACTCACAGAGATCCACCTGCTTCTGCCTCCCGGGTGCTGAGATTAAAGGTTTGCACCACTATGCCCTGTGGGAATGTTTTTAATATAAATAAATGGAGAGACAGATTACACTCATAACCTGGACTCAATATTGTTCATTCTTTTTAGATTGATCTATAGGGTGAATACAATATCAATCAAAACCTCAGCAGGCAAGTTGATATAGATTCTACTAATTTGTGTAGAGATGCAAAGGGACCTAAATTAAAAGATGGAAGACTCAAGACTGCAGAATTTTATTCTACTTCTTATTCCCCACAACATGTGTGTGTGTGTGTGTGTGTGTGTGTGTGTGTGTGTGTGTGTGTGTGTGTGCATGTGCAGGTGTGAGTGTGGAGGACATTTTCAAGAGTTGGTTCTCTCCTACTTACTGTAGGTTCTGAGGATCAAACTCAGATCCTTAGGTTTGTAAAGCAAGTGATTCTACCAACTGAACCATCTTTCTGCATCAAGACTACTGAATTTTAAAGCACATGCAATAATAACCAAGACAGTGTGGCTTTGATATGAGGGAAAAATGTACGTCAATCAACCAAAAGAAATTCATTGCAGCTGATTCTTTTCCCTTTCTTCCTTCCCCTGATCTCTGAGATAGGGTCTCACTATGTAGCTCATACTGGCTTTTGTACTCACGATGCTTCTGCCTTGGCTTCTCAAATGTTGGGATTATAAGCCTGTACCATCACACCCAGCACTGGCCAGTCGAATGGTGCTAGGATAATCCCATGGGGATAGGATAACTTTTTTTTTTTTTAAAAGATCAAGTGGGGTGGGGTGGGGGAAGAGAGTATAGGGAGAGACGACTGGAATTGGAGGACAAGGGGGTGGTGGTGGTGATGTGGAAACCTAGTTCAGTGGAAACTCCCTGGGATCTACGAGGGTGACCCTAGTGAGGACTCCTAGAAACGGAGGATATGGAGCCTGAACTGTCCCCCTTCTGTAACCAGACAAGGCTTACAGTGCTGGGTTTGGGACACCAATCCAGTCACAAAACCTTCAACCTACAATCTGTCCTGCCTGCAAGATGTGCTGGGGCAATGGTGGTGCAAAACTTGTGGGAGTGGCCAACCAATGACAGGTATAATTTGAGACCCACACCATAAGAGGAAGCCCATGCACAACACTGCCTGGATGACCAGGACCCAGAGGCTGGACAGCCCAGAGACTTAGGGTAGAACCCAACACAACTGGCAAAATTAAAAAAAAAAAATCAATGAAATGATGATTCCTAAAGATATTGTTATACTCGTAGATCGACGACTATCCTAGTTGTCATCAGAGAGGCTGCAGATGGGAGTGGATGGAGAGACCCACAGCCAAGCATTAACTGAAGACAGAGAGAGAGAGAGAGAGCCCAGGTTGGAGATCTTCATCAGGTCTCTCTCCTTGGAGCTCGGGGAACCCCATGGAAGGGGAGTAGGGGGAGAATTGTGGAAGCCAGAGGGGTTGAGGATACCAGGAAAGCATGGCTTTCCCTGTACTCTCTCCCTCTACCCCCCCCCCCCCGCCCCCCCACACACACCTGAGTCAACTAAGCAGGGCTCATGACTGAAGTGGCAGTCTTGGAGCCTGAATAGGTCTGTGCTAGATCCTCTGAATATGTTATGGCTGTTGTCTTGGTGTTTCGGGGAGACTCCTGACAGTGGGAGTGGGGATGTCTCTGACTCTTTTGTTTGCTGTTGGGACCCTTTTTCTCCTACTGGGTTGCTTCACCCAGCCTTGATGTGAGAGTTTGTCCCTGGTCTTATTTCATCTTGTTGCGTGGTGACATTTGTAATCTAAGAAATAAAGCTTGCCTGAAGGTCAGAGGACAGAGTCAGCCACAGAGTTAAACACAGAGGCCAGGCAGTGGTGGCACACACCTTTAATCCTAGCACTCGGGAGGCAGAGGTCCATCTGAGCTACATGAGATGGATCCAGTCTAGGACAGAAACAGAGCCAGGCAGCCGTGGCACACACCTTTAACCCCAGTATGTGGGAAACACACACGCCATTAATCTCAGCACTAGGAAGGTTGTGATAGGGTGGAGAAAGGCATATAAGGCGAGAGGAGACAGGAACTAGAGAGCTTTTCTGACGAGAACTCAGAGGCATTCAGTCAGAGGATTTGTGGAGCTGGCAAGGTGAGAAGTGGCTGTGGCTTGTTCCTTTGTCTCTCTGATCTTTCAGCATTTACCCCAATATCTGGCTCTGGGTTTTTATTATAAGACCACTTAGGATTCATGCAACATTGTTGTGCCATGTTCTGTTGATGTCCCTGGGGAGCCTGCTTTTTTCTGGGGAGAGATGGGAGGGGAGGTGTACCTGGAGGGAGGGTGTCTTAGTTTCTATTGATGCAACGAAACACCATGACCAAAAGACACGTTGGGGAGGAAAGGGTTTATTTGGCTTATACTTCAGCATTGCTGTTCATCACTGAAGGAAGTCAGGATGGAAACTCAAACAGGGCAGGATCCAGGAGGCAGGAGCTGATGCAGAGGCCATGGAGGATACTGCTTACTGGCTTGCTTCCCCTGGCTTACTCAGCCTGCTTTCTTATAGAACCCAGGAGCAGCCCCCCAGGGATGGTACCACCCACCATGGGCTGGGCCCTCCCCCACTGATCACTGAATGAGAAAATGCCTTACAGCTGGACCTCATGGAGGCATCTCCTCAGCTGAGGCTCCTTCCTCTGATGACTCTAGCTTGTGTCAAGGTGGCACATAAAACCAGCCAGTATATAGGGGACGCTACAGTTGGATGTACTGTTACGAGAGAATAAAAAATTAAAATGAGGAAAAGATTTACATATTTTATGTGTGTGTGTGTGTGTGTGTTCTAGAGTGTGTGTATGTGCACCAAGTGCTTGCAGGTATTTACAGAAATCAGAAGATGGTAGCAGACCCCTGGAAATACTGTTATAGATGGTTGTGAGACTCCTGATGTGGGTTCTGGGAACTAAACTCAGGTCCTCTGTAAGAGCAGCAAGTGCTCTTAACTGCAAGTCATCTCTCCATCCCCAAGGATAGCCTTTTAAAATAATGTTAAGCAGCTGCATATCCATACTGGTAAACAAACAAACAAACCCTGTTCCTTACACACACCACATGCAAGATTAACTTGTATACGTTCAAGTTAAAACTTTAAACTGTAAAACTTCTAGAAGAAAGAGTAGAAGTTTTTTTGTACCCTTGGGCTAGGAAAACACTTTAGAGAGATTGCAAAAGCAAAAAACTTAATAAAAGAAAGGAATTTCATAAATCAGGATGTGTATGTGTGTGTGTGTGTGTACATGCATTTGGCATGATGTTTATGGAGGTCAGAAGATAATTTCTGGGAGTCGGTCCTTTACTTCTACTGCCTGAGTTTTGTGGATGAACTTGGTTTTCAGCTTGGCAGCAAGCGCCTCTCTATTGAGCCATGTCACCAGCTCAGTGAGAAGCTGGGAGACTATTTAACAAAGGATGTTAGACTATATGAAAAACACTCAGGATTTAACAGTGAGGAAACAAATAATGCTAGCTGTTTCTTAAGTAAGAAAATACCTGTTTTGTTTTGTTTTCTTAATTGGGAAAAGATGGAATACACCCCCAAAAACAAACCTCTGGAAGGCCAGTAAGCATACAAAAAGATGTTCAACATTTCAACTCATTATGGAAATGTAAATTATAGCCACAAGACACTATTACACATGGACTAAGATACTATCTGGAACAACTGGCCTCTCACACATCACAGTTGTAATGCTGAATGGTACAATTACATTGGAAAATAAGTTGATAGTGTTTTATAGAAGTAAACAGACTTTACCATGATGTAGATATTTACCTCCAAACACAATTCTACACATTAATGCTCATTGTTTCTGTTTTCATAATAATCCCTCAGTGTAATAAGACACAAGTCCATCAAGAGAAGAATGATAAACAATAAATTGTAACGTAAGCACACAGTGGAACACTTATCACAACGGGAGGGAAACACATAAAACGACAAGGATGGATTCCAGAACACACGGCTTAAAGAAGCCAGGCGTAAGAGCACACAGTTCAGGAGTCCGCTTATACACCACTCTAGGAACAATGAATCTAAATTTCATTTATAAAAATAGATCAGTGGTTCCTTTGAGTAGGGTGTGGGAGTGAAACTAGCTGGGGAAAGGCATGAGGGACTCACTGAGGCCAAGGAAAGCTTCCTCATCTTGTTACATAGCATACAACTGACAAAATTTATTGATCCATAATATTTAATGCCATCATGATATTAATTTTATTTGTAACTAACACACTACATTTACAAAGAACTCTGAAGGTCTTTGCTGTTGAGTCTCTTCCCTGACCATTCTCCCATACAGATTTTTCTACAAATAAATGAAGTAAAATTTCAAGTTGAGAAACTGAAAAATCCACAAGGGTACAGTGAAAAAGTTCAATTATTAAAACAACCAGAAGGTTGTATATTGGAGTGTATGGGGAAGAGAGAGATGATAATCATTACTGGCGGCAGTAGAATTGATTCAGCTTTCCCAACAAAAGCCTGATGACTCAACCATCCTGTTCAAATGTCTAGGAAAGCTGACAAACAGCCTCAGTTTAATGACAACACTAACTTCCTGCCGCCCTGCAACATCTCTTCTGCCTTTCTGTTTGCAATGAACAATTGTCTCCAAACCAAGTCCAAATGATACTGTCAGGTGACAAGCACACAAAATGAAAGGAGTTAAGTGTCTATGGCACTGTCTTCCAGTTTAGGCCTACAAGGCTAAGGGCCTCACCCCTGAAACATATTACATGTACTATTTTCAAAATGATCATGAATTTCTCTGCAGCTGTTGCCTGGGCCAAGAGGGGAATATATATTCTTACAGACATCAACTGGCCTAGCCAATAACATGACATGTGTTGACTTTACTAACTGTATCATGTATGAGTTTAAAAATAACATCCTGGACTAGTTGAACAGGACTGTGAAATGACACCTATTTCCAGTTTCCATGCAAACCCTGCTGTAACCAACTAACAAGGAGAGTAGGTAAGTAGAGAAAGAAAGAATGTTTCAGACAAAGGACACCACTAAGAAGTGTTCCAAGGACAAGGACAAAACACAGAGACTATTGGTGACTAGAGATGCAAATGCTAAAAGACATCTAAAGATTCTGTCTGGCCTTGAGAGAGACTCCACCATTGGGGACTACGGTATGTGGAGGGAAATGATGATTCTGATAGGGTGCCAAGTTAGGAATAAAGAAAGCAATGATTGTGCTGGGGATTAGAATGCACCTAAGAGAGACAGAAGAAGAATTCTGATTAAGGCTAGAACCTGAGTGTTGTCAAGTACCACTGACTGGCCACTCTGTGCAGGGTACTTTAGCAGATGCTAGGTAAACAGTGAACAGGCAGTTTCTTGCCTTCTCTGGGAAAGAGTGAGGAGAACACAAAAGAAATATATACTAACTTCAGAATCTGGTAAGGATTGTAAAGAAAAATAAGAACAAGGTACAGCAGTGAGGGAACAGTTGAGCTTACTTAACTCAGGTAAGGAAGGAAGTCACTGCAGGAGGTGGCATCTAAGCTGAGATCTTAAAACAGCAGGCGGGAAGAATGAGTGCAAAGGCAGATGTGAAAAGAGCCGGAAAGGCCCATGCAGGCAGCAGCAGTTACCAATAAGGGGAAGTAGTGAGCAGTGAGGTGGCCTGCTGTAGGGCCTCCTGGGCCAATGGGAAGCAGCCTGGATTTCTATTAAAGTGTAAAGGAGAGCTCGTGGAGGTTCTGAAGTAGTCAAACATGAATGGTGCCTTCCGATGGGCCTTGGAAATCCACTAGCTCCATTCCAGAGAATAGATCAGGACTGTGAAGTGAGGAGGAAGACCAATAACCCAAGCAAGAGGGGATCATGATTGGAGTTAAAGCAGCTATTCAGGAAGCGTCAGAAAAGCCAAAGACCAAATGGAGGTTTACAGTGTGAAGGTTGGGTGTGATGGCCAATGACTGGGATCCCAGCACTTAGAATGTGGACACAGGAGGTCTAGGAGTTTCTAGGCTGTTAAGTCTTGTCAAGAGAGGTGGGAGGTGAGGAGAGGAGGAGAAGGAGCAGAAGGAGGAAGAGAAGAAGGAGAAAAAGAGAAGGAGAAAAAGAGAAGGTGAGAAGAGAGAGGTTCTGGGGAAAGGAAGTCTGGGTTAGAATTTAATTCATTAACTCAAGACAGGGTCTCACTATACAGCCCTGGCTGGCCTGGAACTCACTATGGCCTGGAACCAGGCTTGCTGTGGGATGGTTTTTTTTTTATATGCTGTGAATATGTGTTGCTACTATTGGTTAATAAAGAAGCTGCACAGGCCTATGGCAACACAGGATACAACCAGGTGGGAAATCCAAGAGAGATACATGGAGAAGAAAGGCAGAGTCAGGGAGATGCAGTGAGCTGCCAGGTGAGCAAGATATAATAGAACACAGATAAAGCCACGAGACACGTGGCAATACATAGATTAATAGAAATGGGTTAATTTAAGATGTAATTGCTAGCTAGCAATAAGCCTGAGGGATAGACCAAACAGTTTGTAATTAATATTAAGCCTGAGTGATTATTTTATAAAAATGACTGCTGCCTGGGTGGGACTGGGTGGGATTGAGAAACCAGTCTATACAGGCTAGCTTTGAACTCACAGAGATCTACCTGCTCTGCCTCTCAAATGCTTGAATTAAAGGCATGTGCCACCACTCCAGGCTATTAAGACATTACTTTGAATATAAGCATTTACTTCTCCCCTGAAGGAAGAACTGATAAATTTGCCTGGATATGGGCAGAACCAGAGTTACAGGGTTGTTGCTCCATGGCCAGGAGGAACAAGTCAAAACTTGCAAGTATTCTTATTTGTTTTGTTTTTCTGCTTTTGTTATATAGCCCAAGCTGGACTTAAACTTGTGATCCTTCTGCCTCAGCCACCAGAGTACTGGGAATACAGGTATGCACTACCATGTATGGCTTGCCATAGTTTTAGGGAGAAAGGCAAAAGCTTTGTAGAGGTCCACACTATAGTCTCTATAGGCTACTACCAGGTTTTTGTTAAATAAGAATCTAAAAACAATGATTCTCTCCATTCCCAATGTCTCTCCCTTGCTTTCTTTCTAAAGTGCCTTCTAGAAAAACTTCAGTGTTGTCTTGGTTGAACTGAGAGGAAATGGAGTTGTCTGCATCTTGATGAGGCTGGAGAGATGGGAACAAGGGAGCACTCCTAGGGAAGGAGACGGTGGAACAGGGGCCCAAAGCAGCTCTGGAGCCCCAGAGGGATGGGGAGCAGGGGAGAGAAGCCCACAGCATCTGGGCAAGTTTCTAGGAAGGAATTCACGAGAAATTGGAAGTGGTTAGGCACAAATTGAACAAGCAGAGAAAAGGTAAAATGCTCAAAAGTAGGGCCACAACTTTCAACAATCTGATTTTGAGTTCTTAAAAAGACTATAATTTCCAGTGACCAAAATATAATCCTTTATCTTTTACTGGGCTGGGAATAGGAGTCTACCCAAAAGCAAAGAGAGCTGAATGTACAGAATGGGTCTACATTCCAACAGAAGTCAACATCATATTTCTCAGTGGGGTTATTGTATTAATATTTTAACAGATTCTACTAAATATGATTACATATTAGGTGAACTCATAAATATGTCAGATCTGATTAGTGAATGTGGAAGACAGGAAGGGGCAGATTTGTCAGCAGAGAGAAATTCACATTATGAATCTGACTGATTTCTAATAACCAGCAAGACAAAGCTTGTGATCATTTCAATGTTTTTAAATAAAACTCACTAGCAGATGAACTCAAAGCACCTCAGTATATATGATTATATATGATTATTTAAAGATTAGATAGTTGCCAATCTTCTATTTACTGATGACAGAAAAAGCTATACATAACATTCAACCAAGTCAAAGCAAGGCCGTTTTGATGGTTTCCTGATTTTTACTGTAGTTTAAGGGACAAGATAGCCACTTAACATTTTTAGATTTCAAAACTGACTCTTGTGTCTTTGGTGGGCTCTGGCATGCGACTTTATAGCTTGCAGGGTGATGGGGTTCTTTTGTTCTAAACCAAGAAACTCACTGCAGCTTAATTTACTGCTGCATTATTATTACAGCTACTAACGACACACACCTCCAAGGCTGGTAAACCCACTGATGTAGACAGTGCCACCTTAAAAGGGTTTTTGGATGGGTCCTAGTGAGGAGGAAAAAAAAAGGACATAATGTTTAATTATAAGAAATGATTGAAATAGGCACAGACGTACCCCGGGTGCCGCTGCACTGCAGCAAGCTCTAAACTTGTTATCGTTAATGGTTTAAATTTCACTGTGCTAATCATTTCAGGACACAAGCCTTTCTTGATAATCTAATGAATTATTCCAACATCCTTCAGCAAAAAAAAAATCCTCCATGACAGCACTAATTACAAGGCGTTTTCCCAGTGCTTATGTAAAATATGACAGAGCAGCAGCCTAGGGAATTGCAGAAAACTGCTTCTAATTTCCACTGAGAAACTGACAAACACCTCTCTTTCATCTCTCCCAGCTCTCAAGTAAGATTTAACTTTCTCATTTAGTTAATTACCGAGTGAGGATCATCATTTCCCCGGATCGGAGCGGCACAGAGCCTTTATCGTGTTAACTTGTGAACTTGATCGATGGCTGCTGCTAAAACTTAATAACTTCACCCCCTGGCAAATTGTAAGATAAATATAATAGGAGAAACTCTGACAGTAAAAACCTGCCAGAAATGAGCGCTGTGTTTATGTTTCTTTGCAGGCAGCAAAAAAAACAACCCACAGCTTATTACTGGTTGCGTGTTACTTATATTTAAAAGACTCCAGGCAGTTAACTTTCTGCGTACTGTTAAAACTTTGCTCATGAGATGGGGAACAGCACAAGTGTTGCAGACTTTGGGAAGTGGGAGAGGGAAAAACATGGAGAAGGGCAACATGAGGGACACAATATATTGTGTAATGTCATGTTTATCATATAAAATGTTCAAGAGGCAGAAACAGGCAGAATAATCCTCTTAAAAATAATCCTGGCCTTCAAGAACACCATAGGAACCATAGGAGCAAAGCATGAGAATTTTTACTCACACAAATGTTTTCCATGACCATGGGTCCATGCCTGAAGAATTCAATTAACTACAGAATTCCTCTATACTTCAAAAAACCCTGCAGCTAGAAAAGCACTCACTAACTACACCAGTTACCCTCGTGACCTCTGAGTGAGGTACAGCTAGGGAAAAACCTATTCTGAGACCTTCATCTAGGCTTCTATTCACCTTCCACAGCAAAGCTAAAGCAATCCGGGAAGACATTTTCTGATGCACATTATACTTTCAGTTGAATCTGCATTTTACCATTTGACTGTGCAGACTAAGGACAACAGACCAGGAGTGACAATAGGGTCTCGTAAAGGGACGCTGCAGTGGGGGGGTAGTGGGCCATGCCCGAATCCCAGCACTGTAGAAGCAAAGACAAAGACTGGAGAATCACTGCAAGATCGAGGCCAGCCTGTGCTAAGAGTGAGACCCTACCTCAAAAACACAAAAACAAAATCAATCAACCAAATAACAGAATCACCACTCATTAGTGTCTGTTCCTGCCACCTAGTAACAGAAATGAAAATACATCTGTATGTAAAATGTCAAGGCCACTCATAATACAGAAGCAATAAAGGAAACAGTATGAACTAAACTTGGGGAGGAGATAATCAGGAATGGTCTCAAAGGACTTATAGAGGTTAAGCCTCATGTTTGCAAACGTACTTAACTCCCAATTATGTCTGCAACAGACCAATATACCGAAGGCTTAATGCTGCAATCCAAAAGACTGCCATTTTGAAAATTGACAGGCTCGGGAAAAACAAACACTAAAATAGCAAACAAAATTCCTTGTTGCTGGAGGACCAAATCTGAATCATTCTGTTTTGTTTCACTTTCATTAAATAATCTATCTGGGGATAAAGGAGCTGGGAAGATGCTCAGTGAGTAAAGTGCTTGCTGTGCAAAAATAAGGACCTGAGTTCAAACCTCAGAACTCAAAAAAGGCCAGGCATTGTCTATGCTTATCATCTCAACCAGTGGGGTGGGGAGAGTGTGTAGAAAAAGCAATATTCCCGGGGCTCCTTGGCCAGACAGTCTGTTAGTTTGTTAGATCAGAAACAATGAGGGGCAGGACCTCCAGAGGATATGCACACGCACGTGCATCTGAGTGCACACAGTCTTTAAAAAGCCCAGATTTTCACTATCAATATAGACAATGTTTATATTTCAATGTCTATATTTTTCTGTTCTTTTAAAAGAGTTATTAGGGGCTGGAGCAATGGCTCAGCAGTGAATAGGACTTGCTGCTCTTGCAGAGGACCTGGATTCAGTTCCCATCACCCATCATAACTTCAGTTCTAGGAGATCTGATGCCCTCTTCTGACTTCTGCAGGCACCAGGCATATATGCACGTGATGCACAGACATACATGTAGGCAAAACACACACACATAAAAATAAACCTTCAAAAAATTAAGTAAAAGGCCAGGCAGTGGTGGCGCATGCCTTTAATCCCAGCACACGGAAGGCAGAGCCAGGCGGATCTCGGAGAGTTCAAGGCCAGCCTGGGATACATAGTGAGATCCAGGACAGGCACCAAAACTAAACAGAGAAACCCTGTCTCGAAAAACAAAACAAAAAAAAAGAAAAAAAAAACTATTAGTAAATTTGATATAAGTGGGAAAGGGAGGGTGGGTTTTTTTGTTTGTTTTGTTTTGTCTTTTATGATATCCAGGATACTTTCGCCTTAGCAGTAAATTAATTAGAGCAAGTGGAGTTTTCTTTGCTGAACACCTTGGAAGTCAAGATCTGATCCTGGACTATATAGAGCGATGACTGTGGAAAGGAAGCGGGGAAGGGGCAGCGGGTGACAGAGAAGAAAGGAGGAGGAAGGAGAAGGGAGAGAGCTAAGAAAGCAGTAGAGAACTGAGTGTGTGTCAGGGTGACAGTGACCAGGAGAAACAAGATTGACGGCATAGGTGGGTGTGCACATGGGAGACCAGAGCGTAGTGAAGAGGAGCCATTAGGGCAGGGAGAGACTGGGAAGGGGCGAGAGATGATGAGCAGGGAAGACAGGACAAACAGCTTGGGGAGAGATGGGGTGGGAAGGGGAGAGGTAGAAGCAGACGAGGAGAAAAAAATGGGTATAATCAAAAGCACAAGGACCTAGCATGACCAACTCCTGCTCCAAGAGAAGCAATATGCTCGGTGGACAAACAGATCCTCTCCCACATAGTAAACGAGACATCAGGAGGGAGAGGAGATGGAAATGATTGCTTTTGAAAACTGGTATTTAATGTCTCAGGCAGAGTAATAAAGTTTAATTGTCTGGAATCTGGTTGATTCTTCTTTGTAACTTCCTGAGGTGCAGGTTGCTCCTCTGGATATAAAATGATGTTAATATCACCAAATAAAATTTTGGTGATGCTGTAAGTTTAAACTAAGAGTCTTCTCTGCAACTTCCCCCTCTTACCCTTGCCTTATTTAGCATCAGAAAGTTAGTTCTGCCATAAATAATGGGGAATGAGGAGGCAGGCCTGTCACGAGAACCAGAGACACTTGAAACACAACTAAACTAAACTACAGAGTACACGGGTGAAGCACAGTGAGCTGAGCTAGCAGACAAACTGACCCCTCCTCTTCGTGCTGGGATACCTGGCTTTTCTCTCTCTCTCTCTCTCCTTCTTTTCTTTCCTTCCTTCCTTCCTTCCTTCCTTCCTTCCTTCCTTCCTTCCTTCCTTCCTTCCTTCCTTCCTTCCTTTGTCTTTCTTTCTTTTTTGTCTATGAAAGTCAGTGACTTGGTATAGCCTGTTCGTAGAGAAAGCTTAATCTAAAGCCTGGTTTTGGGGGTAGGGGTGGGATACAGACTCTCAAGAAGCCAACTCAGCTTTCTAGAAGAAATTCAACTCTTTCCAAACGCTTGTTAATGCATGTTAAATGCAGCAAGAAATAATCCTATGAGGCAGGGTGCAGGCCTCTCTCAGCTGCAGTGAACGAAGTAAATGGCTTGTAACTTCTGGAAGTCTTGGTTATCTGCAGGTAAAACTCTAATAACCCTTGGAGCATCAAGGGACTAAAGCCATTTCTCTCTGGAATACTTTGGTAATTGTTTTCTTAATTTATCCAGGAAAGGCTTAGTTTGGATGCAGCATCTGTGGTTTTTTTTTTTTTTTTAAGCAGAGGTGATCAGAATAACTTGCTCAGACTCACATATATTAGCAAAGTTCAAACTAAATTTCAAAATGCAGTTGTTACATAAGCTGTATGATCTTTCTAGAACACAATTCTGGTTGTTTTAAAGACATTTTATTTTATTTTATTTTTATGTGCATTGGTGTTTTACCACAGATGTTGGGTCCCCTGAAACTGGAGTTGCAGACAGGTGTGAGCTGCCATGTGGGTGCTGGGAATTGAACTGGGGTCCTCTGGAAGAGCAGTCAGTGCTCTTAACTCCTGAGCCATCTCTCCAGTCCCTTCTTCCTTTTAATAATCAAGTCACTCCCAAGTAATAGCTGGGCAGGAGCTAGAGACCACACTGCTCTGTAGATACCCTTTGTATAACCAAGAGGTTTACATGCCCACCAAGACCACGAGCATCAACTGAATCCAGCCCCAATGGCCCTCTGTACAAGTAATGTTTATGTATCAGAATGTTGTAAATACAAGCAAACAACCATTATGTCTTGATCTGATTCCACTATAGCTTATATACTTACTCAGTGTATAAACTTGGGTAAATTAGTTAACCTTTCTGGGCCTCAAATTCCTCATTTATAAATGGTGACACTCGGTACTTTGTTGGAAGTATTAATGTTAGGATGAAATGAGGTAACATACACAAAATCACTTAAAGAGAGAATCTAGGAAAGAATAAAGGTAATCATGGTCTTAACTGAATTAATAACCTACCTATGGATTGCTGGTTATAATTAGCCTACCACTTTATTCATGGAATCTTTTGGTTTTCAACTATATCCACAAACTTTTATTTTCAAAATAGACTCTAAGCTTTAGAGGGCAGTGATAAATCTTTTGACTCTACATAGTAGCAGCATAAAAATAAGCTGTAAACTCAATTTTTAATTCAAACTAATGCAAGGAGTAGTTATTGCTTTTTGAGAGCACACTGGTACAAAAGTAGTAAAATCCCCTTCTCTGGCTACCAACGTTATCATGGTCAGTATATTGATGTTTTCCCATAGGAAAACATGGCAATCTTAACCCATGTTTTAAGACTGGCTTCAACATTTGCTGTAACATATTTAAAACAGTACTATTTAAAAAGTACTCAAGGCCTTTAATTCCAACAATTGGGAAGTGGATGCAGAAAGATTTGAGTTCAAGGCCAGCTTAGGCTACATAATGTGTTGGAGATCCACTTGGGTTGCATAGTAAAACTCATCTCAAAAAAGACAAATTTTTTTAAGCTTAACTGTCTGGGCTGGGTGGTGGTGGCTCACACCTTTTATTCCAGCACTCAGTAGGTAGAGCCAGGCGGATCTCTGTGAGTTTGAGGCCAGCCTGGTCTACAGAGCAAGATCCAGGACAGGCACCAAAACTACATGGAGAAACCCTGTCTCGAAAAAACCAAAAAAAAAAAAAAAAAAAAACCAAAAAAAAAAAAAAAAATGTCTGAAGTCAAGAATTGAAACTAAATAAACCTCCATAAAGAATGATGACTGATGCTAGCTTAACATTTCCATAAAACTTAAAACTATGGGAAATGAGCTCAGCCTTATGATACCTTCTTGAAATTTGCCTCCTCGGTATGACCCATTTCTTCTACATTTACATTCTTGTTATTTTTGTACCACCCTCCCCCTGGTTGTCAGTATTTAAGAAAAAGTTTTCTAGAACACTATCAGTAAGTGAATGTTCTTCTTTACTAAAAATTCCCTTATTTCACATAAAGAGGAGAAAGAAATGCTATACACCAACTGGTTTATTCAGGGCCAAATCTAAGCAGTAGGACTACACAGAGTCTACAAAGAGATATGAAATTCCATTGGAATCCCTCTAATGCTTTATTATCAAGGGTATAGTACTCATGGTCAGAGAGCTACTGTTCTTGGCCCATTGAAGAATTTGCTGCACTAGATTTTTTTTTCTCTTTTAGATTCCAAAGGCTAGCAAAATTCCCACAGTTGAGATGTCATACTGGCTACTATAATAAAACAAACAAGGACAACCACTGGGCTTGGGTTTTCATTTGAAAGAACTAAGTTTCACTGGGTATCAGAAGCAGAATCTGTGGCACCTGCTTCTATGACAATAACATTTAAAAACTTTATTATTATTACTATTAATATTTTTATTTTGAGATGGGGTCTCTCTATGTAGCCCTGGCTGTCCTGGAACTCACTTTGTAATTTATTTATTTTTATTTATGTGCATTGGTGTTTTGCCTGCATGTGTGTCTGTGTGAGGGTGTCAGCCCTAAATTTTAAGTAAGAAAGACTGAAGAGTGGGCTGACTAGGACAGCAGTAGGGTTTAGGGAAGGACAGAGGATTAAGACATGCATGGTGGCTCATGCCTGTAATCTCAGCACTTGGAAGACTAAGGCAGGAGGATTGCTGAAAGTTCCAGATCAGCCCAGGCTATGCAGTGAGGTACTGGCTCCAACAAACAAACAAACAACCCAAGCAAATCAAAATGATCAAGACATTTTGGAGAAAAATCTTAAGAATAACATTGTGGAACCAGGGCACACTATGGAGGAAGCAAAAAGACGGAACTGTTTTAAAGACAGAACTGAAGAGCATCAGAGCCAGCTCAGGGTCCTATGTCATCTACAAACTGGGTGACATCAGTAAGCTCATCACTCTCCTTAGGCATTCCCCCTTCTTTTTTTGGAGACAGGGTTTCTCTGTGTAGTTTTGGTGCCTGTCTTGGGTCTTGCTCTGTAGACCAGGCTGGCCTCGAACTCACAGAGATCCGCCTGACTCTGCCTCCCAGGTGCTGGGATTAAAGGGGTGCGCCACCACCCGGCCCCCCACCCCTTCATATATTGTCCTTGAAATAGTTACACAGTCTGTCGGTTTCTTTTCGAGGGAAGGTTGAGGAAACACCATACAAAAATGAAACAGACTAGTGACACCCAACGCAGTGGTCGGTGCTTTTCTGATGTTCTCAAGGTCCTGGACTCAATCTCAAGCACCAGGCTAGGGTGCAGGGGTGTGTATGAGATTGAGGAACCACCATAAAAATACCCAGCTCTCTTCTCAGCCACACTACATGGTATGCGATACTACTATACTCTATCAGAATGCTACAGTAAAAAAGCTAGGCAACACCAAACACTGATTGGCAAGCTAAAGGAACAAAGGAATCTCTCATTCTCTGAGGCCAACAGTTTCTAGTTTTTTTTTCCCCCCTAGTTTCATATACATTTGAATTCATTTCATCTACATACTCATGAAAATACATATGTGACAATTTTTTAATTATTAAAAGCTGGAAAAAACCCAAATGTTTGCCTACAGTGAAATATTACCTACCACTAAGGATATAGAGATTGTAACTATGTGCAACAATGTGAATGGTTCTTAAAGATATTCTGCCCAAATGACATATACAGTAAGAAATGCATGCTGTATGGTTAAACCAGGCAGCACTAACCTAAGGAGCTAGAAGTGAAGGTAACTATTATTTCTGGGAGGGCACTGGCTTCATGTGAGGAGGAGTGGGCTCTGTTGTGTTCCTTTTTTCTCTTTCAAATAGACTGCTGTTGTACAGGTCTGTCTGTTCACTTTGAGGAAATTCATCAAATCTAGAAACCCTTAACATTGCTAGATTATATTCACACAAGGGAGAACGGGAGGGGGGGGTAATCTGTCTGGTTACTGACAGACTGTCCTAACCTTTATTTTCTGATATAAAGGAAACAATCATTAAATTATGAAAAGATTTAAATTTTGCTACAAAAGAGCCTGAGATTCTTTCTCCTGTTGTGACCCTGTGGCCACACACAGACAACTGTCCCCACATGGTACTGCTCTGAGCAAGGTTAGAGCTCCCTCTAGCACTGCCAACTAAGGAAACACCACAGGCCCTTACAGAGCTGACACAATTTGGTGCTGCCCACGGTTAAATGCAATACGGTGATTTTTATTTTTAATTTGCTTTAATTGTTGCTATGATATGAATAATTAATAGGCTGCTTATGCCAGTTTTGTAAAGTTCACAGTACAGAAAGCCAGGAGAGAAATATCTACTTACAAAGGAGGCTTAAAAATGGTTATAACTGCTATAATATTCGAGAATTTGGAATATTTATTCATGATTTGTGGCAACATTATGTTCTAGCAACAAAGAAACATGCTACTAAAAGCATTTCCTACTTAGACCATCTTCCTGTCTTGTCTCCTTGTCTGCTGGCTGCATGAGCACCGCACCCACAGTGCTGCAGGAGCCAAGTAGGTCAGTGCCGGGAACCTTGCTCTTTGGTGGAGGTCAATCAGAAGGGCTCACTGCCAACATTTAACCCAATTCCACCATTCTAAGACAACTATTTTCTAGCACCTGGTGATCCCCTGGACAACAGAGGCTACTGAACCTCAAGTCTAGATTCTTTCCCTGTGTCTCTGTAAACTTCTTTCTTCACTGGTATCTCAGCCATGGAAAATGATGACTTTATCAATGTTTCTACTTCACATCTGGGTGTCACCATACAGTATAATTCAGACACAATATTGTAGTCCTACACGACCCACATAGAATTTGAGCAGGTGCTGAGAGTTCAACAATTGTAACACATATATAACCATTCTGGGAAAGCAGCCAGAAGGAAAGAAAGGGCTTCTTCGTATTTTCATTGTTAGATTTCAACCTCCCACACATTCTGAAGGAAACACTGCTTACTAAAATTCTTGTTAAAATTAATACACATATAAAATCAGATAAGTTTCTTGAATCATGAAGAATGAAAGAAAAAGAAAAATACAGTTTCCTTAAAAGTAAATTCATTTTAAGAAAGACTAATGGGGATTAAGCTTGCATTCTGAAAACTAAGAAAAATTTTTTTTGAATTATAATGTGAAGCAAGCTTTAGCTATTTTAAAAATAAATTTTGCCTATCTATCTATCTATCTATCTATCTATCTATCTATCTATCTATCTATCTATCTTTCTATCAATCATATGTAGGGGGCATATTTGGAGGTCAGAGGGTCACCTGTGGACACCAGTTCTCTCCTGTAATGTAGGACCTGGGGACTTGACTTAGGTCATTAGGTATTGTATCAAGCACCTTTACCTGCTGAGCCATCGCACCAGCCCCAACCTTTTCCCCCTCCCTGCATGGGTGAGTACTTGAGTAGATGTAAGTGGAGAACAAAATGGTGTCGGGTGTCTTTCTCTATCACTTTACCTCTTATTTACTGAGGCAGGGTCTCTCATTTGAGGCCAGAGCTCACCCACTTGGCTAGCAGAGTTAGCTAGCTCCAGGGACTCCCATCTCAGTTTCCTAGTACACTCCAGGCAGCCCCCACACCCGTCTTGATGATCTTCACACCAATCTTTGTGCTTGCGTGACAAGTCCTTTCCCACTGAGTCACTTAGCCCTCTAACTTAGTGTTTTTTTTTAAAGCACATGAATCCCTTTAAAAGAAACTAAAGCTAGTGTATATAATCCCAGCACTTAGGAGGCTGTGGCAGGAAACCGGTGAATTTAGACTAGTCAAGGTTACACAGTGAGAACCTGGCCAAAAAAAAAAAAAAAAAAAAAAAGGGGGGGGAAGAAGAGGGGGGAGAGGGGGAGAGAGAGAGAGAGAGAGAGAGAGAGAGAGAATATGAATGTGTGTATAAGAGAGTAGCATATTTGTAATTAAAGGAAGTTTAGCAATTTGCAAATATATCTTTATCATTTTATTTTTATTATTTGAAAAGATGAATAGCAGTCTACGACTTCTAACTCATGTTCTGGTTATGGACCAGCACACTCCACCAAGACACTATACAGTAGTCACTAGTCTTTCTTGCACATTCCATAAGGCCAAGATGTCAATTTGCCACCTTAGTTTGGTCATATTAAGATGGCCACACTCATTCCGAGGGCAGCTCAAACTAGGAGTGAAATGATGTCTGAAAACAGTTCCTTACTAACCTACTGAGAGCCTCAGTCATGTGCTGTGTCCTCCTCAGACAGGATTCACTCACTATGGCTTCCCTTTCCATTCACCGGCTATCTGTTGGGAGCTGTAGATCACGAACTAGGACAGGAATGACAGGTCTAAATTAACATGACAGAAAAGCTATTGGATGTTGCCTCTTGGTTTAGCCACTTCACTCTCTTCTGTGGCAACCAAAGGATTCAGAACCCTGGCATTAATTAAGCAACAGTTTTATTACACACAATCAAAGCCTGAAAGAAAATCCTAACCGACAACAAGAGGAGATTACAAGGTTCAATAAACACTTGTGGTTTTTCGTGGTTGCTAATTGAGGGATTTAAAATTTTTATCATCCGATACAGAATGCTGAAAAGGAAAACACTGAGTGCAAGAGAACAGGAAGCCTAAGATGTATTCCTGTATTGTGATTTTATAAAACGAGTTCACATACTGCTGTGATTTCCAAAGCCTAGTTTTTAATAGTTACTTTAACATCCACAGACAACTGTTTCGACAATCCTCCTATTTACAGCGTGTACTCTAATTTTCTATGCACTAAAATGTATAAACAGTGGTTGAAAGCACGGGGCTACGTGGTTAAACTGATTTCAAACCCAAGTTCTGTGGTACCTTATATGCCTGATCAGAGTTAAAGCTAACCCAAGATGAACAACGGGGACTTAGTTAAAAGTGCGACACATTATATGTTCAATAAACAATAGTGCAAAAGGGCTATCCAATTTAGTTCTTTAAAAATTTATTTCAGGATGGCATGCTGGCTCAGCAGGTGAAGGCACTTGCTGCCAAGCATCATGAACCACGTTGGTTCCAGGGCCCAGAGAGTGGAAGAAAAGCACCCACTTTCTAAGTTGTTCCCTGACCTCCACACACAGGAATGCACATGCATGAGTGAACATACACTTGTGTGCAAACACACAGAGTAAATCAATGTAAAAAAATCCATGACATTTCCTTTCAAGTCAATCAAGCTAAAAATAATCCTAAGTGAGCTACCCGGTTTGTCTTACAAAGAATCAGCCTTTTTAAAGTAACTATGTGAAGCCAGGCATAGGGGCTCATGCTTGGAATCCCAGCACTCAAGAGGTTGAGAGAGGCTCATTGTCCAGAGTTTGAGTCCAACCTGGACTACAAAGCAAATTCTAAGCCAGCCTGGGCTACAGAGTGACACTTTGTTTAAAAAACAAAACTAAATTAAATTATTAATAAGTGATAGGCCAGTTACATAATGAAATAACTCATTTTATACATTTCCAATTGAGGCAAAGCAGGGAGAAGCTAACGGTCTGAGTCTCAAGCTTTTCAAGTTTCAAAGCACCTAATAATGGCATTAAATTTGGAGTCAACGACCACCTAAATGGTCAACCAAAAGGTAGTAATAATAAAACTCATTTAATATAGAAAACTATGTCACTGCAAATGGAATCTATTGAAATCTGGATACATATCTTTCTAATAATTAACTTATCAGAACAAAATGTAAAACAAAAGCTGTATTTTATGGAATTAATACATTTCAAAAATAATTTCTTTGCCCTAAGTTATTATCCAGAGAAAAAGTTAGAGAAAATTTCATCTGTTTTAAAGTATAAAATGACACTATATTAATCCCCCCCCCCCCCCCAGACAGGTGCCTGTCCTGGATCTTGCTCTGTAGATCAAGTTGGCCTCAAACCCACAGAGATCAGCCTGGCTCTGCCTCCCGAGTGCTGGGATTAAAGGCATGTGTGGCCACCGCCGCCCAGCTTGACACTATATTAATTCTTAAAAACAAGGTAACACAGAATTAAAGAAAGTATCTTTTTTTTTTCTACCAAGAATTTAATTTTATTATCAATCTGAAATTCATAAATCTAAAAACTCAAACAGGTCACTAAGAAACAATTGGAAAAGCACTAATAGACAGCAATACACACACACACACACACACACACACACACACACACACACACACACAACCTGGTGGTGATAGGGCATGAAACTCAGCAAGAACATAAATAACCAGAAACAAAAGCCCAGCCCAACCCAAACCAACAACAAACCCAAAAAAAAGAACACGCTAGTATCACAGGAGGAATGGTAAAGGGACCTTGTACCCTAGAGGCTGAGTCAGGCACTTCACGGTCTAGGCTAGCCCAGGTTACAGAGTGAGATCTTGCATGAGAAAACAAACAAAAAGGAGGAGGAGGAGGAGGAGGAGGAGGAGGAGGAGGAGGAGGAGGAGGAGGAGGAGGAGGAGGAGGCGGCGGCACGGTGGGCAATGCCAGCAAGACCAAGCAAAGTGATTCTCTTTTGAAGTTCTATGATTAAACTATCAGGTTTATAGTAAGTCCATGCACAAGAGTAAGAAAAAAATACAAAATGAAAATAAACCTCACACATAGATGTAAATAAAGCTACTCTTTAGGTTGCCCATTAATCCACAAGTGGCACATTCATCTTATTTACAGTATTATACCCCCTGCCATGATATTCCATTACAGAGTCACGCTACAGACTCCATAGTTAACACTGTAGGAACCGTTACTTTTTAAACAGGGCTTTCTCCCTATATTCCTCTTTTGGCTCCCTTGCATGTCTAAGGAGAAAAGAAAGTATAATTAAATTTCTTACGGTTGTAGATATTTCTAGAAAATGTGGCTTAAATCTGAATTGATATTTGAAGGACAGAACATGGTTAAATTTATTTTCCATCTACTAGAAATACTTTAGCACCCCTGTGTCTCATCATCTTAGCTCTCTATGTGAGCAAGAATTTCTTACATGCTTTTATAAATCTGTACAGAAAATTCATGTCACAATTACCTGTAGAAAACTTCTATTCTGTCCCAGAGAATGAATGCCCAGTCATACCCACAGACTGATATTTTGGTTTTCAAGGCCTCTTTAACCACTCATCTTTACTCCACCCTCCTCTTTGAGATAGAGGATTTCAAAGTCCAATTAAATTCTGATACCCTGACCACATGTACATAGTCAGCAACCCTCACAATCTAGAAGCATGAGTAGAAACAAAAATATTTACTGAAATGAAGACAGGGCTTTACAGCCTTAAAGGGCCATGGTCTTTGGTCTTTTTTAAAAATTAACTTATTTAGTGTACAGCATGCACATACATGTCCTTGTGTGAAAATGCCATGGCCTGCATGTGGAGGTCAGAAAACAACTTACAAGACTCAGTTTTCTCCTTTAATGTGTGAGTCCCGGATACTCACTCAGGTTGTCAGGCTTGGGCAGCAAACACCTCTACTTGGTGAGCCATCTTGCCAGCCCAGGAGGCAATGCTTTTAACTGTCAAAATTAACAACTAAGTTTAAGTGGGAAATAATTTTTGGTTGAAAGACTGACAATGCATACTTATACTCTAAAGCACTGTATTCCAGAACAACTTAAAAAGAGGATTCATTTTATGTCTATTTGTGTGAGTGCTGTGCTGGCATGTATGCCTTGCACCACGTGCACGTCTGATGCCCTCGGAGGTCACAAGAGGTCATCAGATCCCCTGGAAATGGAGCTGTGATTCACTGTGAGGGTGCTGGGAATTTAACCACTGTGCCATCTCTTTTGTCCCCAGAACAACTTTTAAAACAATTACTAACTTGGGAGGCAAAGGCAGGTGGATCTCTGTGAGTTCGAGGCCAGCCTGGTCTACAGAGCTAGTCCAGGACAGGCTCCAAAGCTAGGGAAACCTTGTCTTGAAAAACCAAAATAAATCAATAAATAAAACAATTACTAAAATGAGTCACCAACTTGAGCCATTTGTTTACTAAGCCCCCCTCATTTCCTATGTAGAAAAACATAATATGACGTCACCTGAGACCCTTTAAAGTCCCATAGCCTGTTTGTTGGGAAAGTAAATATTAATTATGTCTGAATAAGCAGATAACACTTAAAGGGAATTACTGAATGAGTAATCTGAAGTGTTAAATTTTCTGAATATAAGCCTGGCAGTGGTGGCACACGACTTTAATCCCAGCACTCGGAGGCAGAGGCAGGAGGATCTGTGTGAGTTCGTGGCCAGCCTGGGCTACAGAGTGAGTTCCAGGAAAGGCGCAAAGCTACACAGAGAAACCCTGTCTCGAAAAAACCAAAAAAAAAAAAATTAAAAAATTCTGAATATGGATACTTAATAAGCAGTAAAGGGTTGAGGTGGCAGGAAGGTTAGTCAAAGCACTACACAGAAATCAAAAGGAGGAAAATTGTACGAAGGGGAAGCAGATTGGTTGGAGAGCACATGGGGCCTCAAAATACTACTGAAAGGCATTCCGGTGAGCAAGGATTTTGAGATCAGAGAGATCTGAATTAACTTTGATTCCATAACTTAAAGATGGGAGTGGGGTTTCAACTCCTCTAAGCTTCAGGGTTCACCACCTGCAAGAAAGGGGTAACAGCTCATCTCATGAGGTTTGCGTTTACAACTGGTAACACACAGCCAGTACTACAGCACCTAACGCACAGGCCAAAACCAGACTCATGCATTTGCTCTTCCTCAAATTTCTGAGTAGAAAACTTAAATTAAAAAAAGGGGGAGCATGTTTGGGACTGAACGTTTGCCTAGCATCTTCCATGCCCTGAGTTAGACCTCTAGTACTGGGGTGGGGATGGAGTCCCTCCACCTGAAAGCGGGCAAGAAACAAAATGGACAGTTAACATCTTGACCTGGCGTTGGGCATGGGGTGCACATCTGTGGCATCCGTACTCAAGAAGTGAAGGAAGGACTGTGAGTTCCAGGCTAGGCGGGGCCACACAACCAGACTGTTTCAAAACAAAACCCTCAACTTAATACAGGAATGGAGGGAGCTGCTTTGTGTAGGAGAACTTAGGATTATAACAGCCTCACAGGTTCAAACATTTCACAAGTAAGAACTTGAAACAAGCATGTACTGGCTAAGTTCCAAAGGACTAAGGACAATTTCTCAAAGCTAAGCCCCATGAACCTATGCTGAGATGAGCAGAGTTTAAGGTGACGTGGTACTCTGTTCTTCTAGGAAGTCAAAGGGAATTGCTTACTTATTTAGAACTGTACATTTATGAAATTATTAGTATAAACAATACAAGCCCACAGGACAGAACCCCAGCACTGATCATAAGAAGTTCTCTCTGGAAAGAAGCCTCCAGAACAGGAATACTGGCAGGTCACAGGGCAGATGAACTCCAGACTCTTACGAAAGAAGGACATCACTGTTAAATTCTTAATGAAACCGTCATACACTGGGGAGGCATTTACAAGCTGAGGTCAGAACACAAGAATAAAACTTTACATGTATGGATCCTGAGCTCATGGGTACCGGAAGGTTCAAAAGGGTTCGGGTTTCACAAGCTTTGTAACTGATCTTTTTACACCATGTGACTAAGAACACATCTATTCATGGAGAGCTTATGAATCCGGCTTCTGAAACTTCCAAACAGCAGAAAGGAGAATATACCTGCCAACACCCACCAGGACCTATAATAGCTTTAAGAATAAAAATCTCTCCTTCACATTCAGGAATAGAGTGGCTTTAGTATACTGTTCATAATACACTAATACGAACAGCATCAATATGTTCAATATTTTTAAGTACGTGTTGGGGGACTGCTGGACAATATCTGGTATCATGTCATTGACCCTAAAACTGATTTATACAAATTTCAGGCAAGGCTCACTGATAATTAAAATTTTGCTCTGACAGTATTAAGGTTTTTGAAGGGAACGGAGAGATCAGATAGGAAGCACTTTGTTTTGTGTTTTACATGAAGGCATAATACTAGGGACTTAAGTGTATAAAGTGTATCTTACAGCAACAGGCCTAGAGAGTTATACAAATTATGATAGGTATAATCAACACTAATTATAAATGATTAAACAAGTCTTATTAACTAAGATGAGAAAAGATTGTCTTCTACAAAATCTAAATATTTCATAATGTAGTTTCGACCTTTTCCCACCAATTCTAAACTCAGATAGGTTCATGATAACCAAAATATATTAATCCCTTTAATAATGTCTAAGCCAATTAACTGTTCATGACAAGAAATAAAGCTTATTTTCTATGTATTTGACTCCATCACATAGCATGTATTAATTAAATGACTTACTTTTACAGTAAGTCACTGTGTTTAACGGGTGAAGACTAGAACACTGAAATGTGATGTCATCATATACTTTTCCAAAGTTAAAGCTTTCTAGAAAGACATAAAAAGCACAGGCTTCGACTGGAGAGATAGCTCAGTGGTCTAAGAACACTGGCTTCAGAGGACTTGGGTTTGGTCCCTAGCACCCACATGGTGGTTCACAACCATCTGTAACACCAGTTCCAAGGTATCCATCACCCAGTTCTGACCTCCAAGTGTACCAGGCACACATATACATGCAGAAAAACACTCATATACATAAAATAAAAATAAATAAATAAAGCTCATTTGGCTAAAACTTTTCTCTCATTAATGCCTTCCATTGTACTACACAACTTTTCTATTATAAGGATGATTAACAAGGTTACAACGTTAGTATAACTGAGCTTTAAATGAATGACTCAGACTTTAAGTTCATGATGTTTTTTATATCCTTCTTCCTTTCCATAAACATCATACTTGACTGATATTCAATTCTCAATTACGAAAAATTGAAAAAACACAGTGTCAACACTGAGAAGCCAATGGCACAAGAGATATACAAACAAAACAGCC